>NW_028262291.1:19588500-19895000 GCF_047370975.1 Nipponia nippon | reverse complement strand
TCCAGCTTCACTGCCGTTCTGCTGCTCATTTGGTAAATGCCCCTTTTTATGTGAAAAAACAGCAAAACCCAGTTCTGTTGTGTATGGAAATATTGCAGTCCTCCAGCACCTTGCTCAGTGAAGGTACTGTTACTTATCTGTGTTTAACATATGAGGAAACAACCATATTTCCTTCTCCATTCAACCTGTGTGACTTCCAATGAGAAATATGCCTTTTTGCTGATATTATTAGAAGTAGAGAGGGTGTTGGAAACTTGCATTTTTGTGCCATATAAGTGTGACTGGCAGTTTGTTTATTTGCTTGTCTTCTGTTATTATGGAAAGCAATCTCCATGTAGTTTATTCTTTTGCAGTGACTGAGTCCAAAATCATTCCATTCACAATAAAATCTGTTTTCGATGAAGTGTGGTGAAGAGCTGCAATTGTTTGTTTCATTAAAACAAGGGAGGCATTTAATAGCAGTTATTCACTTCTGTTGCTTTTGTTATCTGCTAGCTTTCCAAGACGTTTTGCTTACCACTTTATAATATCTCCACTGAAAAGCTTACGTGAGGATTAAAAACAGTAATTCCAGTTGCTGAAGGTCAGAACTCCCATGGTGTCAGAGATGATGTTCTGGAGAGGGAGTGGTTTACAAGCTTGCACGTACCCTAATAGAAACATGGTTTTGAGGCACTGGAGACACCATGTGCCAATGCCAAGTTGCTAGAAATGTGAGCAACTCTGTTGATTTTAGTGGAACCAGGTAGATTTCTACCAGCTGAGGAGCTGACATGTAGCATAACCTGTGATTCTTGCAAGTACACATGTCTATGTGATTGGAAGAAAAAAAACACATTTTCAAGAAAGTATAGGTAAGGAGATAATTACTGTCTCTGATGTTTAGGCAGGAGGATATTGAGATCTTGTTCCATTTTGTTCAAAATAAAGCCAGGCAAGTCTTCCAATGGTCTCGCTAAGTTTCTGCGAAGTAGCCAGATGTTCATCCAAAGCCCTCTGTCTCTTCCCTGGATCTACGATTTGTTCTGCCCTCTCTCTTTGGGGGTGCATTCTGTGCTTCTCCCACTTTCAGGCTGAGCAGAGATTACCCTGCAGTAGGCATGAAGCTTGCTGTAGTGAGCCTGACTTCACCTGCTGGTCTGTTCCCTCCAAAGACAATGGTAGTTCTCCTCACAGCATTATTTATTTAAAATGAGTTAATTTCAGAGAAAGCATATCTTAAGAATAATAAAGCAGGCTGTGTGCAAGTCTCACTTTCCTCTAAGGATTAACGTTCCCTGGGTCTAGGAAGACACAGCTTCTTCAGTCTGTTTCCACAGAATTGATCTTTCCAGACAAGTTTCTCCAGGCAGAGTAACAGATTTTAACCATTCAGTGGGCTGGTTTGGTTTGGTTTTTAATGGGTCTTTTAGTTCCAGCACAGAGAAAGGTGGCTTATCAGCAGACCTTTGTTCGTTTCCCTTGTTCTAAGGAATTAGGAAAATTTCTTCCCCTGAGGACATGATTTAACCAGCCCTCTCCCCGGCTTGCTTTACAGTTTACCCTAGTTGTTAGTAGTTGCCAGTGGAGCTGACAACACTGTGTTCAGCAGAGCAGATCTGCCACCAAAAGGCAGATTAACCACAGGGAGCTTGCATGCCCCCCAGCAAGGTTCAGGTGGCACCAGAGAGGCAAGATCTAGTTAGGGTGTAATTGTTTTGACTTGCAGAGATGTATTTACCTCACAGCAGTGGACAAATTCTGTATTTTGGCTTGTATTTTCCTACCAAAGTCTTGAATTTAAGAGGAAGTGAACTTAAGTTACTTGGATAAATGGATTTGCAGATAGCCCACACTTGAATGGTTTGTGGGACTCGTTCATCTTCTCTTACCACAGTGGGACCGTAGGGTATGGTTTGCCTTTGCTATCCCTCCCCCCACGACATTTTAGTAGTGCTCTCTCTTACTTGAAAGCTCTCTCGTTCACCTTTAAACTAAGTAAATGAATATTGTAAATAATTGAAGTAAACATTGATCCCATGGGATGGCTGCAGCAAATGGCTTAGTGGGCAAATAGCCAAGTCCTTTATCTCTGTGAGTAAACTGCTGGCTTCCCCTTTCCCAGCTCACAGCATCTGCAAAGTACCCTGCCTCCAGTGTCATTGTTCCACCTAATATATAATCACACAATGGTCATTAGCTCCTACAAGGAACATGGCTTGTCTCCCTGCTTTGATTTGCCTCTGCACGCGCTGAAGCCCTTGTGGCAGCTAATTGGATCTCGGGCTCTATCGACATGTGCATCCCTAGGTGGTTGGGGGTTTTTTTGGCTGTTAGCACTTGAAACACAAATGCAACCCACCTTTCATGTCTCTTGGCAAACAAAGGCTCAACAGCGTGTATCATGTTAATTAGCATCCTTCCCAATTTACTTATCTGAGGTTATACTGATGGTTGTTGAGGGCAAATGAAAGTGATTATCTCTTTTTTTTTAAAGAAGAAAAAAAGGCAAAGAGGCTGAATACAGATATCCTGGGAATATTCTCAACTTAAGCATAGGTTTTGAAAGAATGGGATTTCCCTTTTCGGGCGGCCTGGATTCAGTATACATGGGATTTCAATACATGAGCATAGCTCAGAGGAGTCTTTATGCCCTGGCACAGGTGTTGTCCTGTAGCCACTAGAGATCAAGGCAAAATTACCGTTTACTGGGACATGCAGGAAAGGAGTGACTCTTACAGGACCATGTCTGGGGAAAGACGATTCAAGTGAGTAGGAGGGGTGGCACAGGAAGGAGACGAGGGCTTTGAGGATAAGTTGAGACCTGTGGGACACAAGGCTGATGCGTGAGGACAGAGGAGCATTGCTGAGAGCAGCAGTTGGTGGGATACATAACTGGAGAAAGGAGATAAAAGCTCTTTTGTGTCAGTGATCTTTGGAGCAAGTATATGGAGAAAACCTACTACAAAGGGAGTTTCATTCTGGAAAAGAAATGGCAACATTAGGTCACGATGGCACCCAACTTTGCTGGTGTCACTGCTGTTGAGGACATTAGTATCATTTTTTCTCAACCAGCTTAGTAATCTGACGAAGAGCTTATTTATATGTAAACAAGAGGTTCCTTCTATGGAATCAGCATAAGATGTATCCTGAATGCTGTATAAATAATGAGGTATGTCACAAAAACCATGCACTTCAATGTTCACTCACCTGAAATGCCTCCAATGTGCTGGTGAGGCTTTTGTCACTCAAAATGCATAATGCCCAAGCAGAATTGACTTAATATCCTGGTAATTAATTTGCAGTGTCAGCCTTTTGTGTATGTAATTGATTTGATTTATTCAGCCCTTTCCCCATGTTTGCCGCAGCATTCAAACTGCTTTGAAACAAGCAGCAGCAAGCCAAGAATTCATGTTTAAAGGTTTTATTCCTTGGTTCACTAGAAAGAAACAAGATTTAGGTTTTTTAAGGAGGTCTAGGACTATCTCATTGGGAAGTGCCCGTGCACAGGGTGCCATACAAGACAGAGAGCTGGATGTACGCATCCTCTTAAATAACCAGTCAGCTGTGCTATTGGCTTCATTCTGTATGCAAGCAAAGAATGTGCATAGCTGCACCTTAACATTTTGAGCCTGTATCTCTGAGCTAGTAATGATGTACTTTATTTAAACAGGCTTGGGGACTTGATGCCCGAGTTACTCAGCTGTTGCTATGCATAAGAACAGATTAGATGGCAGTGGCTTCTCTGGCTACTTGCCCCTTATACCAGCAAACAGCTAAAGAAACTAAACATTCACTTTGTGGGGAACAATGATAAAATGCCTGTCTGTCCCTTGGACTTTAAAGGAATCATTTGGACAAAATCAGGTGCAGTTTGCTGAAAACATTTGAATTTGCTCTTGCATGAAAAATTTTGAGTTGCAGAGCCTAGTGTCTTGTCATACTTGTGATCTCTTGTTTAAAACAAAGCAGCACTAAAGCTGCTGTTGGGATTCATTGGCATTTTAATAGTATGAATAGTACAGGAACGTTTCAGTGGCTCCTTTCGTGCAGCCTCAGCTCTCTGCCGCATCAGGTGCCTTGTCACCTGCTTTTGACCGCAAGCAGGTGCTTACAGGTGGAGGACAGTGACTGAAACTGCAATTAATTGTATGCACAAACCATGGACCCAGGAAAAACTGATTTGAAAAACCCAGTTCTTTGACTTTCTTATTAGCTTTTTATTATAAAAACTATTGCAACTTCTTGGTTCTTGTCAAAGCTCATGGTGGGAGACTCTTTCTCTTGTAGTTTCACCAGATGCCTGCTCCAGGCCCATGTAAGATGTACTTTTCCTTCCTTTTGCTTCCTGATGAACCTCAGTTTTACCCTCTCAGTGCCAGGAGGGTTACTGAGCCTCTCAGGTTAGTAACTCCATTCCTTGTTTCTGTACATGGCTTCATGTCTCAGGTTGGTTTTGGTGTTCAAATACCTACTCCAAATTATATCATTAATTTTGTGACATGAGTGGAGTCAGGTTATTCCTGTTTTCCAAATAGAGAACTGAAACACAAGAGAAACAGTGACATTTCAAGACTATGTAGGAAGCCTGTGTCACATCTGAAAAGTCTCACCTTAGTTGACCCAAGCCAGCATGTTTCAGAAATGTTCATTTTTCTTCCCACACTCCCAGACTGTTTCCTATGATCTTCTGTTCCTGTATTCTCCGCTTTTCCGCTGAAGTTACACAGTCAGTGCCGGTGCGTCTCTCTCGGTATCAAACACTGCTAGAGCCAATAAGCATTTCAGCTAACTCACTGATGTTTGGAAGATCCGTGAAATGTTTGACTCCTGACATAGGCTTTTGCAGTGAAATGAGGAAAAGAGAATTCACTAAGCAAGTGGTTTGCTGTGTTTAAGGAAGTAATTAAAGAAATGCTAAGTCCTGGAGTTGTTTCACATTTGGGGAGGAAGAGGGAATCCCACAGAGCTGAGCAAAGCGTCCTGGAGATGCTGTGTAACACTGATGACACTAACAAGAAATTGGTGTATTGTCCCTTAACTGCCAAACATCAGCAAAACTCATGCAATGTCTCTTACTTACTAAAATCTTACAAGATTTCCACTTATAGGCAGATGGTATAAGGAAGATTTCAGTGGCGAGGAGAGCATGTACTGCTGTCGGCTTCTTAAAGAGAGACTTGAGGCCACCTCATTTAAAACAAGGCTTACCTGTTGGTACAATCAATCCCATCTCTTCTTAGCAGGCAAGAGGGCTCCCACAAATGACCTTATAGATTAGGCACTTTCTGTTTACATTCGATTTCCCACTCCCTGCTATTTGTAGAGAATGATTATCAAGGCATTAAATTAAAAGTTTTACCTGGTGGGAAACTACTGGATATTTTGTCATTTCCTTACAGCCTCTCCTGTTCTGGTGCAGAACAAGTAGGGGAAGCAATCACCAGAAAGGTCAGGAATATTTGCTTACCTATATTGAAATGCTGCTGAGAGGCTTTGTCCAATTGAGGGGGCTTGTTGGGTGGAATTTTTGTTCATGATGTGGTCGGGAAGCACTGAGGCTTGAAATTAAAAGTCTCCATTTACCTGCAGGTTAGAAAGCTGACGACGCTGCTGGCATCCTCTGGCCTTTGCCTAAAGGCTATGCCAGAATCTGAGTGACATCTCACACTGTCAGCAAGTTGAAAAGGAGTTAATAAGGATATCCCCAAGAGCCTTCTTTTGGCATTTCTTCCAGAGAGGATTACAGCAAAGCCACCTTCCCTCTCAGTGTGCTGGGACAGTAGAAGGACTTCAGTATTGGTCTCTTCAGTATTGGTATAGCTTCAGTTTAATCAAAGTCTTGCATCGTATTAGCTGTAAATACCGATAACACCCATGTTCTGCACAGATACAACTCTCTTGTTTGCCCAAGAATTTTTGCTCCAAAGCACTTCTTCCTCCTTATCAGCAGCAAAATTACAGGAGTGGGCTTCTCAGGGAGCAGTACTTGTTTTCTGTTTCATGCCTTAAAAGTAAGTAGATAAACTCCAAAGCCTTTCATTTAGACAGAGAGTGAAAGAGCTGTCAACCATCCCCAGGAACTGAGAAGGCCACTGTAATCCCCCATCTGTAATACAGAGATGGAACTAATTACGAGCCTCGTTGGGTTTTTGCAGCGCAGAATGTTTATGTAGTGCTTTCAGCGTGTCTGTGTCTGTGCTAAGCAGGGTTTTTGTTGTTGCTGCTGTTACACGGTTTTTATCTCAGCCTCAATTATTCCTAAGTTGTCTTATTCAAGGAGGCAAGGTGGAGTCTGACAGCTCTTGGTCCTCTTGAAGGATGCTGGCTTCTGCAGCTGGGCTTGTCAGCCAGCCAGCCACAATTCTGCTTGGAGGCTCTGGATTTCCAAAGCAGTGAGGGGACAAAGCTGACAGTAAAACAAACCTTACCTGTACATTGCTACAGCTAAAGTAGCTGTCTCAAGGGAATACAGATTAAGAAGGAACCACATTTTAATTTGGCCTGAATTTATACACAGGCTTAAGTAAGATTTTTTTTTTTTTTAGAGGATGTTTTGTTACAGGGGTAGTTTAGATGAGGCTCAGATAGATCCCTGCCCATTCTCTCTCACTGCATCAGCTGCTTCCAGCCACTTTTCCTGACCTGTGGCAGCTTCTCTCCAGTCCTGCTGCATCTCTTGTAGCTTTCTCTTCTCTAGTTCAACTACTGAGTTTCATCCAGTGCCTGAAACTCTCTGCACATGACTTGTCTACCTTAGAGTAGTATATGTTTTTTAGAAAGTCTTTTTAATAGGACAATGAGAGATTTAAGAGCCAAATCAGGGCCTAATGGAAGTCACTGGGAAAGTATTGGTGCTAATTGCAGTGGGAACAGGATCTTACCTTAGATAAAATGCTAGTAATATGCATGCCCCGCTCTAAGAAGTGATTCTCTGGCAGTCACGGATTGTAGTGGATTACCACACTAAGCAACAGGACACATTTAACTTACGTTAGTAGAAGCACCACTGAAATCTGATGACGCTGATAAGCATGAGCAAGCCTCCAATGTGTCTGAAACCAGAAGTCCTAGGAATTGACATGGATGGGCTGCCAGCTTGAAGCTTACACCTCTTATCTGTTTGTCAGTGAATCCCAAGGAGGAAAAGAATTTTTCTGTGCTTCACTTCCAAATTGATAAAAGGTTTTTACTGCCTGACCTTTCAGAAACTCTTTCTTCTAAGGAAATCTCTAGTATTCCACATGACTAAAAATAGGCATCTCGTCAGAGTAATGGTTTGCCTGCTGAGAGTTTTTATTATGCTTCATTGTGCTCCTTCACTAGATAGAGTTGTGCTTTGTGAAGGGCCTGGCTTGCGTATGGGAGAACGCAGCAGATTCAAATTGCAGAATATTTAATGTAGTACTTACAGCCCCTGTTTTGTGATAGACATTTTGCCTGGCTGAGGACTGGTAGCCCAGAGACAAACAAGAGAAGCTGACAGATTGGTGAATGCTGGGTGGGATCATTTGTCAGGAGATGTGATGAATCACTGCAGTGCAGCATTTCATTTTCAGAAAGATCATTTTCTGAAAAACTCAAATTGAAGGCAGAAGAGACAGCTGGGGGTGTTTTATGAGTTTTCATTTAAATCAAATATACAATTAGAATAAAAGCATATTGAAAAGTTCCTGCTATTCTAAAAATATTTTGAGGAAGAAACAAAATTGAGGTTAGTAGGAAACTGAATGACCTGGAGGAGCATTTGCCAGCTATGCTCCACAAATAGGTGTTGAGTTTTACTTACCCCTCTGGTCAAAGCCAGTAGGAATCATATGCCTAGAGCTTCAAGCAGTGCTTCAATTAGGGGAAAAAATATCCATCTTATAACCTAGTACACAGATTATTCAAGCAGAACTCAATATGCTTTTGATAGGACTGCACATAGACACTGAACTCCTTGCAGCCTAAATGAGAGAAGTGATCTTCTTTAATATCATTTGTGCTCTTAGAAGTCCAAGGCTACTTCTGCATCAAGACTGATTAATTCATGGAAGATAACACATTAATAAAAAAGGCTCTGTGTAACTGGCTAGAAACAGGGGAGACACAGACGGTGGGGGACTTCATGCCGGGACCTCAGCTGCAGACATAAGTGACAGGAGACCAAAGGCCGATGCCTGCTTCCCCTTTCTCCTGGCGCCAGAGGGCCACAGACTCAGTTATGCTGTACAAGGTTATCTCTACGTGCTAATGAAGACCTTTTTGACCCTACTGTAAGCAAACAGGAGAGCATGAATACTTTAAGGAGTAGCTCTTTGAAAAATAAGTTTTAAATTAGCTGCTCTTCAGAGAATAGCACTCTTCAGTGCATTTACTGCACACTTGGTTAGAAGATCAGTTAGAAACTTTAGTAAAGGAGAACTACATAAAATCTTACATTTACAATCACTCAAATAAATTTAAAGCTCTGTCTTTGTGTGTGCATATATGTATAAAACTGTGTGAGATTTCCAGATAACTTCCCATGTCAGTGGACATTAAATAAAAAAGTAAAGAAATCCAGAGATACCGTTTCACAGAATGTGTATGCCCCTTTCAAAGTTGCAACCTGCATAGAGATGAGAGAGATAAGGAAATGAGACACACACGTGGTGTGGGATTATAAAAAGCTTATAGCCTCTTCCAAGCAAGATTCAAACAGGCACTTTCTTTTTAAAACAACAACAAATAATAAGTCATACAATATGCGTGACTTGATGTTGAGGGACTTGATGTTGAGGCTTTTTGAAATAGCAGTGAGAGAAGTGGTCGCATAGTGCCTGTTTTCTCAAGTCATGCTCTGCTGTTTACTCAGTTTCTGAAATATGGAAATCTGTTGCCAGTTGTGTTCCAGTATAAAGGTCTTGCACCCTTTGTGACGGGAAAGGTGGTTAATTTTATGGGGTAGAGAGGACTTGCTTTCATTTGGCCTCAGCAAGTTGCTTGCTAGTGCTTCTTCTCCAGGTAAAAGGAAAAGCAGGAATGCTTAGTGAGGCAGTCTCTTGAGACCATGTTAAAGTACACATGGACTAACAAAACATTGTTCCTGATCTTGAAGTACTTTATAAATGTGGATTGTAAGTTATTAAATTATTCTTAAGTTATTATTGTTATTATTATTGATCTTAAACAGGACATGAAGATTGCATTAACAAGGGCAGCCTGTGAGCCCTGGTAAAAGGAATTATCATGCTGAGCCACTGCGTTGGTTTGCAAAGCAAAATTTGAGTGAGGAAATGCAAACTTTGCATTTTGTATCCTTTCGGTAGCCTGGCATTTGCCTTTCAGATAAGCATCACTGTTTCATTTGACCTTATCTCCCTTGTTCCAGATTAGTGGTGATATGAACTGTAGGCCGATGCATAGCTCTCTCACTTCACAGAGCAGATTTTCTCAGATGTGATAAATTAATATTCCAAATAGACCTTGCTGTTTTGGCTTCAAGGCAACAGATCTACTAGCTAGATTTCAGTCCCCACCTGCCCTCAGCTATGCTGTTTCTCTTCACCTCTGTCCCTTTCTGAATGAGTTTTTCAACAATTAATTTACCTCACTACCTCTGTAGGACACGAACTAAATTTCAAAGCCTCTCTCAGACTAGCAACAGAACCGTACCCTCCCATCCTAATTGATGGCTCTGCTTGAGGCCACAGCAGGTCCATTTGAGACACAGGGAGCTGAGGGTAAGTGAAGAGCTGAAACCCAGTTCAATCTAATTCTTAAATGAATACTAGGAATCCCCCATACATATAAGTTTATAATTTATTGCCTGTAATTTTCTCAACTAATTCCAAATTTAATGATAGCTTTCAGCTTTGGTTTTCTCTTCTAATTAGCATACCAGTGACTATGTATAATCTCTGCGTAAAGTCAAAAGCAGCTTACATGATAATTACAGTGGGAGCACAGCACCTACTGTTCAAGATAGTTATCCATGAGAAAGTGCTTGCATGATAGGGTGCTGAGATTAAGTTGTACATCTTTCTTGTACTGTCCCAAAGCTATTTTATTAGTGGCTCAGCTTGATGGTGGTAAACTTTCGTGAAGGAAACAAAAGAACTGGAGAGACCAAGCACAACCCTTTGTACATACAGCAGAGATTTTTTTGGACATGATAAACTTTTAAGGTCATAGTTTTTCATGGAGTCATATTGTTGAGTAACGTTACACTTATCCCATAATAATTATGATGTAGTGGGTTGAAAATTCCTCTTTTACACTGTGGAAGATGCTTTGCATCCACTTTTTTTTCCAGGAGCAAATGAAAACAATTCTGACTGAACAAAGCAGAAGGAAAATCCAAGTGTATGGTAGAAGCAGAATACCTTTGTTCCCTCTGTTAACTCAAAATTAGCATTGGTTACTTCATTTTAGACCCCCCTCAGCTGGGATGACTAGTGTCAGAGGGGCAATCGCTAGAGAATACACCATGGCTGTCTGTTGTCCAATATGGAAGAGAGTATGTATTAACTTAGACTGTCCCCATGAAGCAAGTTGTGAATTTAATTTTGGTTTTCTTTTTGACTATTGAAGCCGAAAGATGTTGGAGTGGCACTGTATTTTGCAGTCAGATTTATAGCAAATTGATGGAGAAGAAAATGCGACAGGTCTGCTCACCCTTCTTGCTATACCTCTGATGTGAACAGACCACTAACATTGGCAAGCACCCAGGGGAGGGGGCAATGTACGGGCATATTTGAGCAGCATTATTCAGTGTTTTTCATTTACAAAAGAAAAATCAGGTTAAACGGTGAATATCCATTTATTATTTACTTCCTTTTTTGTGTTTGCTTGATTCTGTAGAAATGTGTATATATGGTTAGACTAGGAGAGAGGCACTTGCAATCATTTTGGATACTACCTGGTGGTGACCAGTGGATCCAACAATAGCCTGCTTCACCAGCAGAGACTCTCAACCAGAAAGCACCATCTTCAGTTGCAAAAGCCTCTAAAGCAGAACTTTGTACTTTCATTAAATCAACAAAAATGCATTTATTTAAAAGCAGTTCCATTTAGTAACTAAATTCTTAAATCCTGTCTGTCCTGAGTCTTCGATATCTCATTTCCTGCTCTGTCCATCCTGCTGTAAGAAGTGGGGTACCCTGGCTGATATAATGAACGCAATTCGGAGCATCAGTACAATGTCAGTGCTGCTGTTGATCTCCCAGGAAGCATGTGGAAGATGCTGAGGGGTACTTGGTCACAATTAAAGATATTAAGCTAAAAGGAAATGCTGTGCGTAGATGAATGTTTTCATATATAGGCCTCATTTGCAAAAAATGAGTGATTAAACTGAATCCAGTCTCTCTATAATACTTTGGTGGTTAAGTGAGAAGGGAAAAGATGTTCTGGAGGTCTGATGGAAAACATGAACATTAACTCAGAACAGGAATTCCTCACGTTCTTTACAAAATGCAGATACCTGTAATACATACCAGCTCTACTGGGCAAAGGCTTTAGGAAATGTCGGTTAACTTTTTATTCATTTCAGTATAGGACTGTTGTCCAACATCTCCCTGCTCCATGTGGTTTGATTCTGAAATGTGGTACTCAGCAAATTTTTGAGGATTGTGTCTTCTGTTGTTGGTTTTAGATTGACAAGTATGCTCAGCGGGATCTGAAGAAAGGGCTCCATTTGTATGGGACAGATGGAAATATTGGCCTAACTAATGCATGGAGCATCATTCAAACAGATGTAAGTCTGAGCTTTTTTTTTTTTTCCCCTTCCTCTTTACCCTCTGGGTTCTGTAACAGCAAGTTCTGGGTGTGAACCTAATTAAACCTCCAGATCCCAAACCAATCTCTTCCACCCAGTCAGCAGGTTAGCAACTAAACTCTCTGCTTTTTGTAACAAATGGTAAGTTTTATTTATTTCTCCTTTGACCAGGAAAGCTTATTTCTTTTAAAAATTTATATTGTGTTGATGCCTAAATATTATGTAGTTCTGTGCTGTGTGGAGAGCGAAGCAGGTGGTCAGACAGGAACCAAGCAGTACCTTCTCTTTAAAGTCAAAGGGACACCTTGTGTTGGAATGAAGAGCAACAGAGTAATAACAAAGAACCATTTCAACCCCTTTTCATTTCTGTCCTGTCTCCTTTTGTTGCTATGGTTGGTTTCCACAAGTGTAGTCAAAATGGAAACCAGCCATGGTGTTTGCAACCTTCTCCTACAGTCAATACGTTTTTCCCAGCAGAATTCAATCATCCTTCATCACAGATGGGCTGGGAATGCTTTTTGCTATATTGCCACTGCTGTTGCATCCTTCTGATTCTCTGACAGCACTCTGCCAGTGTTTGTCTCCTAAGGACTGGTGAACACTATAGCTGGCTTCCTCCTTTTGTCCTTGTCTGGCTTGCATCACTGACAGTTCAGGTTTATTAGCTCTGTCCTTCTCTTTTCATATTCAGTTCAATCAGTTCTCTTGGGGGTGATCTTTCTGATTTCATTTTCTCTGCTTCTTGAATTAGGAAAAGTGCTCCAACTTTTCTTCTGCTTTAGGAAGAAGCACTTGCACTGCCTTGGCTTAACTCAAAAAATCTTACATAGCTTTCTCAAATTCTCCTCCAGAGGTGCTAGCGGGGTACAGACAGGCAGGGCTTTAGTCTTGCCTCTGAGGTCTTAAATCAGCCAAAGATGATAACCTCTCCCAATGCTTCCAAGGTTTTATGAACTATTTGAGATGATGGATGGGCTACCTACCACATTCTGATACAATAACCTGCTCTTTTACCCTTTACTTCTTCTATTGCCATTTGGGTTGAAATCCTAAACATCTTTCAGTGTGGCAGTGTCAAGATTCACATATACTCTTCTTTATGATAGAAGATAAGAGGAGCAGCAGGCTACTAAGAAAAGGTCTGAGAAATTCAAAATTTGGGGTCACTAACAGAATAGAAGAACTGCTTGGCCAAACTCCATGTGCATCTTTGGGGCTGCGGGAGCTGTCTGTGTTCAGTGCAGTAGGTTGATGGCAACCGTACTGTGTGTGAAAGACAAACAGCTCAGGTCCAGCAAACAGGCTAATAAGCTTTCCAGTCCTGCATCCGAACAACTGCATGTGGAAGGTTCTTTTGGTTACCTTTAACAGGCCTCAGCATCTTGCAATTTTGTTAATGTTTTTCTCTTCCAATACTACGATCAAATATGAGAATGCATCAGTTACTGACAAGAGAAATGCATTTTGTGATGCTAGCCCAAGAATAAGCCATGTGAAATATAGATAAAATTTTTAATATCACCACTTATATCAAATAGTATTTGAAGTTTTACTCCTTTACATTAACTTTGCTTAGTAAAAATGTAGTAAAAAATACTAAAGATGTTTGCAGTAAATATTAATCTGGTTTCAGTGAGACGCCAAGAACTGTTAAAAGCATATAGCAAAGATGGGTGAAAAAAAGCATTATTTGGAGGATTTATGGGATATAAACCCCATGCTTCTGCTCCCTTTACTTTAAAATAAGTGTAACAATATATATACTACGTCTAGTTCACCTAGTCACATTTTTTCAAGATGTTCACAAGTTAATTGGATTCAGAAAAGATGTAAAAGAATAATGAGAATTTTGAAAATTTACATTATGGTGAGAAATTTTAAAAGCTTTATATAACCAGGAAAAGCTGAAGTAGTGATGTGATTGCAGTCCTTAAAAAGAAAGCAGGAAGGGAAAAGGGTTTTGAAATAAAAGGGCTCTGTAATTGAACCAAGAGCTAAAAACTCAAGATACAGATACCTGATGGTAGGATGCCATTGAACAGCAGGATGGCGGATTCTTTTTCTCTGAAGTCAAGACAGAGTTTTTTGTCTAGAAGAAATGGTCTTGTTCAGCGACAGGCTTGGGTTTGAGGCAGGACTCAATAGTCTGTGGCCTGTATAGTGCTACAGATCATGCTCGGTTGTCTTAATGATTCCTTTGGCCTTGAAACCTATTACAGTTTAAAGAGTGACTGATAAGTTTCACATGAAACTAATGTTAGCCAGGTCTTAGGAGCCCAAAAGATAATAGGAAAGTGCCATCTCGCAAGCCATGTACAGTCATGTTACATCACTCTCTTTTCTAACATGGCAACTATGAAATTACCATGCACTGTCTTGACAGTACCAGAGTGTTAAAATTTCTGTGCTCCCTGTGCTGGGCACTGAGGATAAAAGCAAAGAGCAAAGAGCTCCCACAGATCCATTGTTACTGCTCTGCCTAATCGGTTTTCACATGTATCTTGCAAAACTATTTAGGAATAGACTATCGCAGTGGTGCAGAGAAGGCAATCCCAGCATGGTTAATTATGTAAACCACTTTGCAGTTGAATAGCGCTATGTAAATGCCAAGTATTATATTTTGTGTTCAGCAATAATCGTTATCCTTTACATCCCTAATCAGTAGAGTGTAATCACTGATAGAAGGATTAGGGCAATACAGGGGACTTTCTGAAAGGAAAGTCCCAGCCCAGGCTTGCTGTTTGCGTTCTGGCTCCTAAGAGACAGCTCTCAAAAAAATCCCCATATTAGAGCTGACCACGTTGCCATATGGGACAATGTCTCAGCACCAACTTCTCTAATGGGGCCAGTGGACATCAATCATTAGTTCAGCTATGGGCCGTGTCTGTACATGGATGGAAAACAGCAGCCTCAGAAAAAAGTATGATATGTAAAAAAACATGACACTAACAGAAGTCATAATGAGTCCTTCTCCCTTGTCCTCTCTGCATTCACGCTCCTTTCTTTGCAAAAGTATTTTTCAGAGCTTGAGCAGAAGCATGGCACTGTGGTTAAAGTAGTAGGCTCAGACAAAAGGTATCTAAGCTCTGGCATAGTTCTTCATTTCTCCTGCTATTAGCTTAGATAGAGACCATCCCCACCCTGAGTTCACTAAGTATGACTGTGCATGGCAACTTTTGCTTAAAGAAGGGGGAAAAAAGTTCTTCCAGAAACAGAACCACATTTAGATGGCATTTGATTTCTGTGGGACTGGCCGATCACAAATCAGAGGGGAGTTTTGACTGGGAGCATGGATACCCAGTGCACACACAGTGACTTGTGAGTGGTGATTACTGTATTTCTTCTTCAAGTGTGAAAGGCCTGAGCATGTTGGGGGGGGGGCTTTCTTCTCTGAAGCCTTTGTGCCTTGAGAAACGGTTTTCCTCTTTTTAACAGAAGCATACAATTCCTAAGTAACTGGGAACAAGGAAGAAAGGGGGTTTGTCAGGCCCATCTTTAAGGAGAAAGTTGCAGTTTTGGTCCATGACTGATCTGTTCAGATTACCGATAAAGGAGTTGGGTTGAGCTGCATACATGCAATGCATGTTAGAGGAGAAGCACTAGACTCATTTTGCAGTCGTATTCAGCCTCAGGTCAGGGAGCTGTTTCAAATTAGAACATTTTATTGATTTCTTTTTAATACCTTCAGCTAACCAAACTCACAGCTTTTCTCAACAGCGTTTGAAACCTTAAAAGGATCAGAAACACAAGCAGGTGACTTCTGCGTGTCTGTTTTGCGTCTCTGACTGAAGACTACGAAAGCTTACAAAGTGATTTTAAACATGACTAAAATTTTAATAGTTTAGGATGTAAGTTACCCTGAACTGCATTACATGCCTTACCAACCAGGACTGGTTAAAGTTATAGGTGGAGATCATTAGGAAATGAGAAATAGGCATTAATTTTTAAAATGTTGCTTCATCCCCAACATCTTTGTGATCAATATTTGAACGCTTCTCCTTTTAACTAACCAGGCAGTAATTTGAGAGGCACGCAGAAAATGCATTAGCTTCACTAAAGTGAGCAAATTCAGCTCACTTTTACTGCTGTGTAATGCCTGTCATGTCTATTTAGACCACTGTAACTGAGAACAAAATCTGACCCATCTCCCTCTACCCCAGTCATTGATTCTGTTAGATCAAACCGTACTTGAGGATTACTGCTGAACCAATCCAAACCACCCATTAAACATGATTTTAGAATGAAACTATCTTATTCACCACTTTTTACAGTGAAGGAGGAAAAGGGTATATAGAAGGCACCCTACCTTGTCCCTAGTTCTCTGTCACATTTACAAAACTGGGAAACCAGGAATTGCTAAAATCTGTCCGCAACAATGATTGGATGTCTGTTTATTTTCATGAACCCTATCCTAGCCTGGCTGATTTTGCAGGAATTTGGCAAGGAAAATGAGGCCTACTTAGCCTTCAACACTGGGATTGCCTGTAAAATACATACAAGAATCCAACTCCTTAACATTCCTATTGCACTGAGATAGAAACTTTGTGTTTAACATTAATTACCAGCCCTAGATACCCCATGCTAGAGCAGCAATTACTTGTTAACACAAAAACTTGGCTGTTTGCAAGCAGCAAACTAATTATAAACAGCACAGAGACCTCAGTGCTGTTCAGTGCTGCTTGGCTGGCAAAAGCACTCCTCGGCAGCACGACCTTTGACTGCATCGTTGTGTTGAGCAGCCCCTGCGTGTCCTGAGCTCTTGGGAACTGACGAGCCACCTCAGAACCCCACGGGTAATCAATAGGGGAGCGATTTATGTCTCTTTAACAAAGGAGGGAAAAAATGTGTTTTGACTTCTCGGGAGACAGAGCCTCCCACATGAAATGTGAAACAAACAGCAGCATATTGTCAGTATTCCTGGAAATGTTCAGCAGCAGGAGCTTAGATACTCAGAGGCATTTGATGAAGCTTTGTTTGTTCATGTGGGCAGGCACAATTGCATCTAACCGTGCATGCTCCTTCACAGCTGCAAGCCCTAGAATCAAGTGACCTGAGGTGTCCAAGTCAAGGTGTCTTAAAATTACTGCTATTCAAGACAGTAGCTGACATTTTAAACAGATTACCCCCTTTTAAACTGTGTTAGTCTGGGTACCCCAAAATAAGCACTTATAATTTGTAATTGTTTCTAAAAAACATAAATGTATTGTTCCTTGTTGAAACTAGGAACAGAACTAATCAAATAGGAAACCTTGTCTAATTTTATCACTTAACTAGCGAAGGGAACAAGACAGGACTGTAAATGTGACCAAAAGATGAATGCGGTGGTAGCAAGAATCAAGTCTGCAATTGCTTCATGACAGGCAGGCAGCTTAGCTTTCTGGCATTTGCAGAACATCAGGCTTTGTGGAAGAACATGACTGGCTATGACAAACTGCTGGTGACAGAAATTATCCTTCACGTGACCTGAGCTTTCTCCATCCTCCAAGTACAGGACTGTCTCCAACTGTCCTTGCTCAGAAACCTTCTAAATTTTAAAAAGAGAACATTGCTCTCAAATCTAAGAGGACTGTAAAAAATCCTCTTATTTTGCTCTTTGTCCTCAATATTTCCCTTTCTTCTAATAGTCCCTCAACAATTTGACTACTTATCGTTCAGCTTCATTCACACAGGATAAATCAGTCGCTTGTCACATGATCCAAAATCACTCCCACACGCTCTCTTCTCTACTTGGGCCTCCATAATGAAGACTCCAAATTTATTGAGCTCTCAGCTTATCTGTCTTTTTGGCTTCTAGCTGGACCCCTTTGCTGAATCTTATACTGGTGACCCGTTCAGTCCCACTGCGGCTCGTTTCCTTGTTCTTGCCTCTTTGACCTCCTGCCACGGGTCAGTGCCTCTGCTCCCTAGAGGTACCGTTCACCAGACTTGGTCTTCATTGAACATTGCTTGCTCACTTGCTCGTGCGCTCTCTGGCCTCTGTGGTGTTAGTACTCTTCTGTGTTCGTCACCCCCTCTCCTTCAGGATTGTGCATCATCTGCTGCTTAATTCCACCGCTTATCCTTCCTTTGTCTTCCAAAGACGTGACATCTCTTCCAGTTATAGTTCCAGACATTATTTCTTCCAGTTCCAAGACTATTGATCCTCATGCTACTTCATTCTTTTTTACCCTTAATCTTTTCTTAGGCCTTTCTCCTATTACTGGGACTGCCTTGTCTACCAGCAGTGGCAGGCAACTATCAATATTTAATCCTCTGCTCTTGTACAATACACAGAGGTTCTGAGTGAGCAGCCAATGTGTGTCCAACTGCAGCTTGTCTTTGCAGCTGCACCCCCTCCTATTTCCACCTTCTGGCTTACCAGGAAGTTTTACTCTTTGGAGTCCCAACCCTAGCTCATGGCCTAGCCACCTTCTGCTTCACAGGCTCCATAGGAATAGCCGTCCTCAACCTGTTAGTGAGCCCTTAACTGCAAAACTTGTACTTCATCTCCTTAGTCTGTCAGACTTTGACACCCTCGGCCATGCCATGTTATCAGGAGAAGGGGTCTAGTCCTGATTTATGCAAACTTGTGTCACTTGTGTTTGGCCAGAACATCACTCAAATGTCTCAGCCCTTGCTGTTACACTCTCTACCTCACAGATGAGCCACATTTTCAAGGCTTGCTATTTACAAGCTGTCACTTCTCACTGTCTATCAAAGAGCTGCCTCCTGACTCGAATGATGACAGCCTGCAAGACCTTCTTGTTAGATTTCCAGATAAACCAGCTTTCCTCAAATGCATGCCATGTGTTCCCTGCCACTCCTATCCACTTTTGAGACCTGTTACGCACAGAGCTCCCGTCTTGTGTGCAGGAACATAAAGGAAAAAAAGAAAGTCACAAACTTTTTTTACTTTCAAGTCAGTTTGTAGAAAGTGAAGCCTGTAAACTCACAAATCAAACAGTTGCAAGCTAAGGATTGATTCCTGCCACGGATGAAATCAGAATTCTGAGCAGAACCTTGAGGGGATAGATGTTAGTCCAGGAAAGATTTCTGACTTTTGCTTGGCAGAAGAAAAACAGTGCTGTGAGCGCTGAAACGTCTCTATCGTGGACTACTTTCTGTGAGTGCTTGAAGCATCGCGGGATACGCGAGGCAACGCGTGACACCTCTGCCCTCTGTTGGTCTTGAATGGCAGATCTTGTGTGTGCAACAAGATCTGAACGCTCAGCCCTTTGTGCCCGTAGATTCTACAACCATTATACGTATAGGGAAAACTCTCCCTCAGGCCAGTGTAAACATCAGGATCTGAATTAGGTGCTTGGTGCTGGTGATGCAGATGTCTGCACGATTATGAGTCTATCAGAAACAAGAGGAATGGTCTCGCTAGGGATGCGAAAAATACTGTACAGGCTTATATAAAATTACATGTAAAAAATAAGATCTTGGCAAGTCATTTTGAGGCTAAGTAGGTGGCTGGCATAGCTTTGAAGAAGTGTGAAGTACTGCCAGTAACAGAGAGCAGTTCTGCAGCCCAGTGTCGTCTTGTTTTGCTCATTAGTGGTAAAGTGTCTAAATACCGACAAATTCATACTTTTTAGTTAGCATAGGAGGGACAGATGGTGTATACATCTATATGGTAATGAGTCTTAGCTTATTTTGTATCACAGGAATATACCAGTTCCCAGAGGGAACAGAGCTCTTCCCTGTACTGTTATGTACAGTTTCTATACCTTTCATCCTGCTACCAAAGTTGAACAAACCTTCCGACTTAGCACTAGCATAGTCATTGTACGCTGTGTTGTCATATGCAGACACTTAATGCAGATGCTTAAAGCACCACTATTTAGCAGCATCAGATGATGACATTAAGGAGCTGCACCAAAGAGAGAAGAGGAGGAAATATATCTTTTACTGACTGACAAAGACTTTTAACGGTGATCAGTAACTAACAGCTTAGAGAGAAATTTGCCCGTTAACTTCAGTCGTGATTTCAGAAGCAGTGTGCCACAGAGATCCCAGTATCTTCATCTCCTGGGTGCTGTACCTGTATCTTAAATATTTTTTTTCTGACAACAAGCTGCAAACAATTGTTACAATCCTGCTCAGTCACATCAACTCTTAACTCAGTACTTGGCTGGGGTTGTCCTGTTTCAGCTCCTGCAGTGTCCTGCCAATGCAAATAGGTGCCTTTGCTTCTTGTATCAACGTTAGCTACATACAAGACCATATTTTAACACAATAAAAGAAGAGTGGGGGAAAGGGTCTATGTGGGTAAAGCTGAGGAACTACTGTACTTCTTTAAAATTTCAAGCCTTTGCTGGTGTAATCAAAATGCACTGAACGTCCAGCTCCAGGAGGCAGAAGTCAGTGACAGATCATACTTACGGTATTGCCTCGGTTCTTCTTTTTCCAGTTCAGATGCTGTGGAGTCTCCAACTACACTGACTGGTTTGAAGTGTACAATACAACCCGAGTGCCGGACTCCTGCTGCTTAGAATTCAGTGAGAACTGTGGACTCCATTCCCCAGGGACCTGGTGGAAAGCGGTGAGCAGCTCTCCAGCAGCAGCTCAGCAGCTTTAACACTGCTGTTGCAATCATACAACCACACAATATACCTCAACCCAGGTAAAGGGCAGGCAGCTAGTCATTTGCAGGGCTATACAGATGATAAGGTATGTTGTACCCTTACTCATCTTTAATCAGGTGGTTTCAGAAGACTCATGTTGACCTGTGGCTTTTGACCTCCAGTGAAACCGCCAATTTAATTATTTTTACGAGCTGAAGGCTTCAGCACCTCCTGGAGTGCTCTGCTCCTGCCAGGAACCCTAGTTCAGGGGCTTCCACTGCACAGCAGGAGAGTGGGAACTGTTCCACTGAATTGCCAGCAGCATCTTTTTTTGCAATGAGTTTCTGCACTTGCCTGTAATCAAATTCAAAACTCCATGGGATAATTTCCCTACTATGTCCTCAGCAAGATCTTACCAGAGCAGATAGAGCCTAAATTCTTCTCTGAAATTAGCTCAGCAATTCTTTGTGCTAATTACAGGTAGTGTACAGTGCAGTTACCCAGGAGGGGTGTGGAGTAAGTCCATCTGATGAAGTGGAATGATAAGGAAGTTTTGCTGGTTCTAATGGTTTGTGAAGACAGTGAGTAAAGCTCTCTGGGGCACTTGCTAGTGAGATTTCATATGCATTGATTGGCACTGGCAGAGGCTGAGTTCCAACCAAACATGGCTCCCTTCTACTTCTCAGGTAGCTCCAAGTCAAATTTTTAATTCAAGGACTTAAAAGTTCTACTATTTCATTCAGGGTACCAAGAGAATCAGTGCAGGTTAACACCGTCTCTTCTGCTGGGCATTAATAGTTTTCCCTTTATACATATGTGAAAGCTACTAACTGAAGGCTGAACGATTCTTGGCCCTGTACATTTACAAGACAGAGGGCACAATTTTTGCACAAGGTTGTCTTACAGACATTATTTATTATTTACACATTATCTAAAGAAAGGTTTCACTTGGGTCAATTCCACCTTCCCCAGAACTGGGCCAGGAACATGAGGTTACAGCTACTGCAGAATTTAAAGCAGGAAGAAAATAATGGAGGAATGCCCATACTGCAATTTGAAATTATGGAAAATGGTATGAAATGGGTCCATGTGCAGCGTGAGTGGCTACTGAACAGCTCTCAGTGGAACTTTTGGGTTTGATATACATATATATATTACAATAAATATGTTTTCCTGAAACATGGAGAAAACGAAAGGCTCATTCTGAAGTTCTAACTGCTTCTGGTTGGTTTTTAGAGGGCAAAGAGGACCCAAATCCACTGTTACTAGCCCAATTTAGATGGAGCAGCAGTCACGCAGCATTTTGGAGGTGCACTTTTTTGTGTCATTACAATTAGTATTCCATGTTCAAGCTTCAACCCAGAAATACAAGGTAGTTGCTCCAATGCAGAAATGATAATCCAGGCTACCTAGCAGCTTAGTCTGATCTGGCTCTTTTCTGTCTGCATATTCCTAGGGCAGTAGAGCTGTGTGTTTATGGCTAATACAATATTCTGTCGGTTTTTTTCCAGCCTTGCTACGAAACAGTGAAAATATGGCTCCAGGAAAACTTACTAGCAGTGGGAATCTTTGCATTGTGCACAGCTATGGTGCAGGTACACTTTAATACCAATTTTCAAATCCTAATTAATCATAACTAAATAAGTAACCATAGATCCAGATATACTCTGCCCAAGGCTGTTTGTTTTAATAAGTCCAAATTTTGCATGTTAGAGTAAAACTCTGCAAGATTTAAGTCTTTTGTGTTTTTAGTTAAATACTATGTACAAGGTACAGAGCTAGGAATACCGCAGACATTTTCTGTTTTATGATGCACTGCAAAGAGCAGGCACTTTACGAAGTGGTTTATCTAAGGCTTAGACTAGACTCAGTGGAGAGGTAGTCCCTGCCATCCAAAGACAGAAGCCTACTCAGGGTAGGGTGAATTGCCTTTTAGGGTACCTGTATTTGTCCAGTAATTCTCCAGAGAGGACCATCCGCTTAGGATAAATATCTAACTTCAAGACAGCCTAAAGGTAGCTTAACTCTTCATCCCCATCCTCACTCCTAGGGTAAGGTACAAGTTGGGATGTTGTTACCATTACTCTACCTTGCCAATAAAACCCTGCTCCTTTTCTATTAATTGCAGGGAAACTAGGAAAGTAAGATTGGCATAGACTTGCCTGTCAGATTTTTGAACTGTAGTTATTTGCAGCATGACAACTTTGGTCAGAGAAGAATCAGTCATCAGCATAGTACCTCGTCTCTTACTCTTACGTACCTGTGTCTTTAATCCAGCTTGCCGTGGCTGTGGCCATATCGTAGCCCCAATGGCACAAACCCTGGCCTGAGGATACACAGATGAAAGCTGTGCTGGAGCTCAGGCTGCTTCAGCTATGTGTCAGCCCTCCATTTATGGCCCAAAGTCCCATTCCTGAATGCAGTGAAGATGGAGCTTTAGTTCCCAGCTCCACCTTTCTCTCACACTCAACAGATAAGCAGAAAGGATGGCATCGCTCAGCTAATTAATACCATGTAACTCCAGATTAACCCATGGGGTTTTTTTAAATTTTGCATGGTATACCACTAGCAGCAGCAAGAGCGAGCCTGGGAACAGAATTCCACTCATATTCTCACTAATGTCAGATTAGGCAGAATGGCATATATCTTACTCTCTCACATGTCATGCATTAGCTGCAACTTATTAATGCAAATGCCTGACTCCTCATAGGCCCAAATTCAGTAGAGTTTCGGTTTCTGTTTTCCAGTATAGTAAGCAGATATGCTTAGGAAAAAAGATAAACACAGGATAATCATATGGCAGAGAGACAACGGAAGACTGTTGTTAATTCTGAGTAGATGCTCAAAAGCTGTTTTTTAAAATATAGTAATATATTTAGGGATTCCTTAAAAGATACATTAAAAACCCAGCAGCCCATGTTAGATTCCTTCTCATAGGCCTTGATTATATTTAGCGTATTTAAGAGAATACTGTCTTTCTGACAGAAAGAAATTACTAGTTTGTATGGGAGAAAACACTTCAGACAATTTAAAAATGCTAATTAATATTCCTAGTAAATGCTGTGAAATACAGAGAAAACACCTCAGAACACAAAAGATTTTTAGTCTGTCTTCCAGCTGCACCACGTGATTGAATCTAACTGATCATGAAAGTTTTGATGCGCTGTAACCTGAAATGAATTGGGCTCCCTCTATTGTTGCTGTTACAATGTTGTTCTGGCCCTAAGCATGTGGTGACAGCTTTTGTTTTTCATGTTAACAATCTTACAGTTAGAATCATACAGTGACACAACTTGAAGGATATACAGGACACGCAGCAGAACAATCTGCTTCATCATGCATGCTCAAAATTATAAAACAAATTCAGCCACCAAGGTTTTATTATGCAGCTGTCCCTGAAGGTGTTCCTTTGCTAGGAAGTAGAAGGAAGTGTTCAGAGGATACTTCAAAAGGCATGTGCTTACTAGAAAACAGCACGCTAAAGCTTTCACTGTGGAAGAATGGGAAATGAAGAAGATAACAGCTTTATAACCATTTTTTTTTTTCTTTATTTATAAAGTAGTGTGTGTGTGTTATTCATGTACTTTTTCAAAGTACTCATTAACAGAACTACTATTTATTTAAAGACTGAATTTGAAGTGATCAAATTAAGTGCTTAAAATAGAATTCATACAAAAAATTTCTACCTGGCAAACCTTCTTTCAATGACAGTTGTTACAGTGGTGTTGCAAAGGACCACTTAGTACATTCATGTAAGTACTTCAGCTGGAAGGGAAGTAAGACTCTCTTCCCCATCCCCTTTTCTGATGAAGTAATCTACCAGAGGCGGCACAGCAGGTCAGTAGCTGGGATGGGAGAACTACCACCTCCCTGCTGCTTCTCTTGACTAGGCTGAGTAGAAAGACACCTGCATTGTTGATGAGGCACTGATGGTTGATTAATGCATGGACAGTCTCCAGTGATTCCCCCATAGGGACCTGTGCACGCATACGCTTGGAAAAAGTAAAGTACAGCGCACCATCCTTTGGGTCAGGGATGAACCTGATTGTTTTTCAAAACAATAGCTACAGAGAGAACCACACAGCCCCACAGCTGTGGGTTGCTACTATAAAATATTTTTGAGCAAAAGAAATCCATACATTTCTTTTCAATATACCTCTTCCCAGTATCTGGTGGCTGCTTTTCGTGGAGAAATCAACTCTCCCATGCTCTCATTGTTCATTCTGTAAAACAGCAATACAGATAAGGACAAAAGGCAGGCAGAAACTAGGAACAGAACAAGGACATGAACCTGCAGGAAAAGCAGTGTGTGATGTGTCTTCCTGTGTGTGAACAAAACCAGAGTAAGCATGCTTTTCTCTTTATTTTTTTCTTTCAATAAATAAGAGTTTTTTTTACTTACTGATTTTTTTTTTTCTCTTAGATTCTCGGACTCACCTTTGCAATGACCATGTATTGTCAGGTAGTCAAGGCAGACACCTACTGTGCATAGATACCATTCCCAATCTTTCTGCTCCTCCTCCAAAGGACACAGGAGAAATCTCCTTCATGCTCATTCATCTGACCTTCCCCCCCCTCCCCCCCTTTGTACTATAAACTGTGTATAATGCTATCTTTCTGAAGATTTTGTGAATCACCCCACTTTACTGAAGGAGGAAGAAAAGTCAGTACTTGAACTGGCACAGGTAAGAAGCAGCCTTGTCTTTAAACAGAAGAAAACCTCCAAAGAGCAATGGTTCCTTTTCTGTGGCCTATGGGAAAGGCAAAGGAGGCTGCTTATGAGGGGCTGATCTGCAAACCAGTGTTAGGAAAAGGTTGCACTGAGGCAACCTCTGCAAAACCTGCCAGGTTACCTTCCTGCATTTCATGGTCTGGACGAGAAGGTGTAGAAAATGAGCGTTCTTCAGCACAGAAAGAAGGTACAGAGTAGCTAGCACTGAATGCAGTTGTAATTTTACCACAGTTTGCACACAGCTAAAATGTCAAGATCAAGCAGCCCTGCCTCCAAGTGTCTCAAGATGATTTTGTAGCCAGGAGAGGATCATCTTCAGAAATATGTTATTTTAAAGGAGTATTTTTAGTCTTACGCACTGCAAAGTCAGGCTTTTAATCAGAATCTGTACAGTGAGATCTGGCTGTTAAGGGAAAACAATATTGGACATTGTCTCACTTATTAATTGCCAGTGGCATATAGATGGTTGACTGTATATGTAATATATATTACATTCATATACACATACTGTTCTGAAAGGAGGTGAAAATACCCAGCATCTAACCTCAGAAAGAGGGAACCTTTCTCTATCCCATTTTACATTCCAACTGAAATAACTGAGTATTATTTCTTGTAGGAGGCACTATCAGTTATACCTCTGGGAAACAAGTAATTACTTTCAGCTGTATCTTTATTTCAGTAAACAACTTGTGAGTGGGCTCTCTCTGTCATTCTACTATGGTTTTATTTTTTATCATCCCTGTTTCAAGTTAGTCTGCCAAAAAATATCACTCCTTTCCACACTTGAAGATCTGTACAAAGCTGTCAGCTGTTCCTTCCCTGAATGTCACCATTTCATTAATTTACTTTGGGATATCATCATCTATCTGCAGGTATGATAGAGTTTGTCTTGCTGAGGAAAAATTTTTTTGCACATTGCTCATTTTTCTGAGAGTTATTAAGACTTCAGATGTTTTTATGCTTAGCTTTTTTTTTTTTTCAGCTGCATGCTTACAACAGCCAAGACACATCAGTCTTCGTTAGAACTTGAGTCACCTCAGTTCTGTTTTTCAGACCCATCTCCCTCTGCCTGGCTGTTGGCTAGAATATGCCCCACACTTTCTGGAATTTGCAGAAATCAAAATCATAACTTTTCTTAGCCAGAAAACAACCACCAGTTGCCTGATTTCCCCACCCTGCACTGGTAAATGAAGTAATTTATGTAGTACCCTTCTGTGCACGCCTTCTAGTGATGAGGTTAAGAATCAGATGTTTCCTATTGTTCAAACAATTGCCCAGATAATGCACATGTGACAGTGAGCAGCTGAAGCACCCCAGGGAAAGGAGACAGCAGGGAACAGGCAAACAGAGTGATGCAGCCAGCCTTTGAGGACCTCTCAACCACTGACAATAGACCATAGACACCGCAACCATGGTGCCCTGTTTTCCCAGAAAGCCCAACGCAGCCATTCCTACTGTGACAGACTAGAAGCATGCATCAAGTTCAGGCAAAAAAAGCTACCCTGTACCTTTAGTGCTTACAACAGCAGGTCTCAGCTATAAGTGACAATTTGCTTTGATTTAAAGGCAATTTCCAGCAGTAAAGCTGGACTCACCAACCCACAGCCTATTGAACACCTGTAAGTAACCCTTTTCTGGACCTGCACCATTAACAAATACTACTCTCACTGCTTAGGTTTTGGGGTTTTTTTTCCACTTTGCTGACGCCCTGCAGTGTTCTCACCCTCAGGCCCAAACTATTCCATGTTTTGTGGGGAAGTGCTTAGGACAGTCTGGTGTGTGAAAGGGCAAGTATCTTCCAAAAATCTTACCCCCCACCTTTATGCATCAACCTCTGTAGCATGGGGCATTTAGCTGTGCAGTCTAAGTGAAAGTAGTGTGCATTTTACGTGGATTCCCAATAGCTCATTATCATGGCAACCTCACCACCACTGAACAATTTTACTGCCATGCTAACAAGCCCTGATAAATGTTAACAGATCTTAACCCAAGACAGAGGTTAAACTGAGCAAGTAGCCCACACGCAGGCACCCCGTACCCCAAGCAAGAGACTTACTCCTGGTGTTACAATCACCACAGTCTCAATGCTCTCTGCTTCCTGAGCTCAGGCTGGCTGTCAACAGTCCTGCTCTTCAAAAGACCGTGCAAGTTTGTTCCTTCCCTCTCTCCACTCTGTTCCTTTCTTACCTGCATAGACACAATTCCACAATTAGATGTACCATTCATTCTTCGCATGGTTTATAGTTTGTACACTCAGGTGCTCCTGCTGACAGCTCAGAGTTTCCACCACTGAAAAGCAGCATAACAGAGTGATGAATACATTAATAAAACAATGTTTTTTTAAGAAAGATAAAAGGTAGACAAGTCTATTTGTAGTGATCCCTGCCATTAAAAATTAACACAGAGACAGCAGGCTGATGATGGCTCAGTTGATAAGAGCAAACCGTTGTGCAACAGAGCTCCCGCACAGGGCAATTCTCATCAGTCTGCCTGATGGCAGTGTAGGGAGAAGAGAGATCACAAGCCCTCATCCTGTGAGTCTCCCAATAATATGTGCTGAGCTCCTAGAGAAGACTGCTAGACTTCAGCTAAATCTACAGAAGAAACAAAATGAGAAACAGAGACTGAAGACAAGTCACACTTTGTGGTTCCCTCTAATCATTTTCCACAGTTTAGGTGTCTTTACAACAAGATAAACTGCGTCAGTTTTCAAAAACACGCATCTATAGGGAGTATGAGCAATACTCACTTTGTAAATCCTAGTCACTGCAACAGAAACATACGGCACTAACTGCTGAAAGAAAAAAAAAAAAGGCAGACCACACATTGCCACTAATAGTTCTTTTTTTAAACGCTACCCTTACACTGCCAACTGAGAGGCTACTGCAACTTGTTTTTAATTTGAACTGGACTATTTTCTATATTTGATGTTATTAAGTCTCTTCACACAGGCCAAACAGATGTTATGGTGCTTAAAGCATTACCAGCACAATCCAATTTCAAACCTCTGAACATACTGCCTATAACAAGCCTCAGACTTACCATATTTTCTTTTTAAAAGCATTGCATCCTTTCTCTGCTGACGAGGTCAGCATGTTTTGTGATATGTAACAGCAACAATCTTTAAGAACCAAAAAAAGATAGTTCCATATTATGCATAAAACTTCATGTCGAACTAGTTGAGTATAAATAAATACCCTGTAGTACATAATATCCATTTAAAAGGCTACTTATGTCGTATGTACGCAGAGCAACACAGAAGTCATTCCAATTGCCTCCATTAGTGTTTTGTCACTTTTAGTAAAGTCTTTTATATTCTTTTCACTTCTTATCTTTAAACATGAAGGAGGACTCAATACATTTAAATTAAAGACAGAACCAAAGGCAACAAAGACATTGAATGAGAGCACTCCTAATTTATACTCATTGCTCTTGCTGCTTACTAACAAGATGTGAAGGCACAGGGCGCATGGCTGAACCTACTGAATTCAGCAACATCAGGATTTAGCTTTTATATTCAGTCCAACATACTTCTGGCTTTTCATCTTCACAATTATAACAACATATATGTAGATATATTTAATAGAATATGGTTTATTTTCCTGTACAGTAACTGTCAGTAGCAGCCAAATCTTATTGCTTGTACAACAGAATTATTTAGCTCCACATCTTATAGTGCACAAATCACTGAAATTCACTTTCTGTTCTATGAATATTTCTTTGTTCCTCCCCCTCAAATAGAATAAACACATAAAGGTTTATACTTCTGTCTAATAATTACCATTGGAATGAAGCATTGTATGATTTATAATATGGAGAGGAAGGAACTGCACAGAAGCTGTAAAAATATTTTATCTTGCATCAGCAATATGGCTGCTATGCAAATCCACACAAGCTCCTCACTCCTCACAAACTAATTAAGAACTGGTTATGTCTTTCAGTGCACATGGCTCCTGGCTGCCTCTCCCCCCATTCATAGATAGGACAGGAGGTTGTTAGCATGGAGAAAGTTAAAGCCATTCACTTACCCCTTAGCTTCATTGTTGTGCTATAAATGTGGCACCAAAGGTAAGCAACAGAAACCAGCAGCTGATTGTGGCATTTATTTTAAAACCAGACTCTTTATTAACTTTGTCTGCAAGGATTCCTGCTAAGTGTGAATGATCTTCATAGATACAGAGTTAGACAATTCACAGTAAAAACAAGTCAGGACTCGCCATGGGAAATTTTGTTTGGATTCCATTGTGAGTTCTCCTACATTGTCACCGGTATCTTACCACAGTGGCCAGGTCTTCTCAGTTCTTTGGATTCTGTCACTGCAACTACAATGATACATTTTTGTGCATTCGTATAAAGAGCAAAATTTAAAATATACATTTTATTTTTTAAAAGTTATTAAATATTCTTTAAAGTTTACAACAGAATGTCTTTTGTATTCTTTATAATCAACTACACTACAAGCTACTACTACAGTGAGTATATACCTACCCAAAGATTTGTGTGTGCAAGTGTGCACACACAGTGTATGCAATTAAAAAAAAAAAAATACACAGCATACTTTTTTGTCATTTCTCATTACCTATCTTTGATTTGACCTATCCTTCCTTATAGGGTGTTTTTTTAAGTGGCTTACCCATTCCCAGGTAAATTTACACCCCTTTCTGTTTCCTCTTAAGGGCAACCTGGAAATTATGTGATCATCAGTAACAATTCAGAAAATACTGGGAGATCACGTTTACAGTGTAACAAAATACTTAGACCCAAACCCAATTATTTTCTGTTTAGAACTTGTCTGTTACTGATAATTTTGAAACCAAATTACTTTCTTTTTCTGAGGTGGTTGCATATATTCAGAAATTACATAGAAAAACTTAGAAAATTAACACCAGACTGTGTTAAAATGGAACAACTAGGAACTCCTACTATGTCAGATCAGAAAAAAGGGTCTGGTTAGCTAGGTATCTTGTCTGAAGTCTTGTCTAACACTGCCTTTTTCAATACAATTTATTGTGCCCTCCAGGTCAAACAAACAGCTTCGCAAGTGAAACTGCCTCTAAACTGGGTGCATTCTGAACACCACCGCAGGCATACTATTGAAAGTGTAAGGGTAGATACAACCTGAAAGTAGAGACCCAGAGGTTTTAGAGGTTGTTGAAGGAAACCTCATAAAGGATAACCCAAACCTTTGGTGGAAGTTGTTTACAACTCCCTCAATTCAGTTGGCACATTTATGTTACTTGAATTTTCTTCATCCCATTAAGCATACCACTAGATGGTCCAATTAACCACATCTATCTTTAATCCCTTTCTGACTTTGTGAAACCTTCTACTTCAGTCTTACAGCGTAGCAGTGAATTTCACAATTTCATCATGCCGTATACATTTAAAAGAACCCTTTTTACATGGATTTTAACATGTTGCCTTTCAATGTCATTTATTCACCACTGATTCTACACTTTACAGCCTAATTTGTCTTTCCACTAAAGCTTAAACCTGGGTAATGGAGTACACTATTGATTTTCAAGATCCCATTGTTTCAAAAAACTAAGCCCAGCAGCTATCCTAGTTCAGTTGTCTTTGCTTTTTGAACTACATGTTGGCATAGACAGAGGTGTTTCTATTTTAATCAACAGCTAGCCTAGTATTTCAGCTGACATCTTGCTATTATTCTCAAATGTACTTAACACAACTGGGAATATCAGGCTTAGCTAATTATGCTAGCTGCATAATATAAAGTACTTTCTGTCTGCATGGCGATAATTTTCAGAGACTTAAGGGTAGGCTATGAAACTTCATCCAAAGTTTTGCCTTGAGACATCAAAAGTGCAAAATACAGAGCCCTATGTGTCTTACCTTCCCGTACGTTAAAAAGCCAAACAAACATTCACTACCAAATCTACACCAGTGCATGTCAGACAGCTACACAGAGGGCCTATAAGTCATCTTGCAATGCATGGGTTTTTTTTTTTTTTTTTTTTTTTTTTGATGAAGAAATGGCTGATCAGTTAAACTCATTTCTCAAACAACTCCCTGGTATCTTTTATGCAGAAATTGTTTAGGCAGAACATTTTGTTACTACAGAATTGCTTAACAGAGACTTCCCTGTGCTTGTGGTTACAAGAATAACTTGAAAGGATGGGATCCTTATCCACTATAAACCTCCTCTTACATTCCCATGGCACTGCTATTACAGAATATGGGTCAAATCACAAAAGCCAACAAAATAAAATAAAAACCTGGATATAATTAAATCTATATAAAACAAAGTACAGCATAAAAAAGCAACTGTTAATGTGTATTGCTTATGTGTTTATTTTTCCATATGGACAAGAGTTTCAGGTGTGAAGCATTCATCTGGACAATACTAAAATTACTATAGAAATAAAGGGATTTCAGGAACTGGTTTGTGAAAGTCTGTTCAGATGCACCTCATTATCTCCCTCCTCCACAAATACCTTTCCTTGGCTGTAAAGCTTAAGCCCATCTCTGCTCCACCCCTTCCACCTCTCGGTAGAGGTTACCATTTAAATCTGCTGTTCTGCACACAGGGATACCTGGTTAATCAAGAGCCCAGTCTGCCAAATGCAGAGGGGATTCACTTATTTGTATTTTATAACTTTAAGTGCCCAAGGATAGACATATTGCATGGCTTTATGAAATTCAGGTTTGACATTGAGTGAGGAGACCATAGTCCCTACATAGCAGAGAAAAGCGAGTACTATAACCAAGTAATTCATGTCAGCCTAGTTACGGACCTAACTAGTGACTAAAGCTGAATTGCTCTCAATGATGTCCTCAATTCCCCGATGCAAGCCTGCAGATGGCTAGATGAGCACTGTTATCAAGCAGAACTGGCACTAGTTGTTCAGCATTCTCCAGGGAGACTAATGCTGTAGGGATTTTTTTTTTTTTCCTTTTTTTCTTTTAACCCAATTTACCTTGGAAACTTGTTCACTGTTATTGTATCATCCATCAATGCAATTAACTGATTCTGATATTCTATCTCAGCTTGGATAATAAACACCCAGAATATTGAGGTAAAAAATGCCTCAGCCTAGAAATGTTGCCATTACCGTTCTTTTGAAATACTCATATGCATCCACATGCTACCGAGGTGCCTGGAGCGGCATATGCATGCCCATATTTTGTACCGTGGCAACCTAACTGCCCAAGATAACTTCTACCAAAAAGAAAAAAAGGGGCAATTCTCAGTTCTCTCATTTTCAGGCTCTCATTTCTCAAGGAATTGAAGCCTCCCCCCAAGGGAGTTAAAGCTGTTTACAAACTCAATTAAGATGAAGAATTTGCAAGTACTCCAGGAAAAGAGCACTTCACAATGGTGCTGCTTCTAGTGCTTTCTTGGAACCTCTCCTCTCACCCTATGAGCCTATACTAGATAGCTTATGACAGTCAAAGTCACTAAAAGCTTCTTTATAATCCTCAGAGCACCACACAATCCTGCTCCCTCCCCACCAGTGGCCACTGTCTCTGCACCTGTATTAACTTCATCTGAAAGTCATATTGGCATTAGTTGAATAGGGAGGCTGCACGGAGCTACAAGTAAAGCTATTTGGGAAAATTCTTCATGCTGTGAGCTCAGCTGCAGGAACTGGACACACAAGTATGTTAGAAAGAGAAACAGGAATATTTCCCCCTAGAAGCCAGAGGTGCTTTGACTGTTCTCCTGGTGAGCAGCTAAGTTATGCTACTTTGTCTCTCAAGAACAGAGATACCTTGAAACCTCACGGTTGAAAATACTCCTCCTTTTGAGGGAAGAACAGAAATTGTGAACTCAGACCTGTGCACAACTGAAGGAATTATGGATTTGCAAATGCAAACACAAGAGTACATAGACTGAATTGATGTGTCATACCAACTCACTTTCCCTAAACAAAATAACTCACCAGCTTGGAAGTACAGCTTGTTGTCATGGAACTTGCGTGATGTTTGGTGCTAATAAAATTTAAAGTTTTAAATCTCCTTCTGTGAAGTCCGTGCATTAAAGTTCTTCCCTATTAAACACCTTCTTACTCCTAACTGTGCACCACAGCTGGTTACCCTGACACAATACAATCTTTGTTATCAAAAGGTCCTTTGAAATAAGCGCTCGCAGGTTTAAAAGAATTATCACATGAAAAACTGGTACAATTAAAAGCTTGCTGCAAATCACACTCTCTTGTTCCTGATGGAATCAATTCAAAAATCTATGGATGTATGTTCTCAAAACTAGAATATTCCAATGCAAGCAATCTTTGCTATGGATGACACAGGACTCCAGCTTATCCAGACTTCTGCACCAGGAAAGGTGAGGAAGAAAAGGGAAACTACAAATAACAGGTATGAAAGAACACAGATGGAAAATACGGGAGAAAGTTGGAAATGAACAAGAGACCTGGGCAGTCAACACCTGGCACCTGAGCAGACAGTTTGTCCCCACTGTAAGGTACAAAAATACAGCAGTATCCCATGAAATACATGGTCAGCTCATTCACAATAGACACAGTGTTATTTTAGAAAGGCGGTCCCAGAACTGAATCAGGGCTGCAGTGTGGATAAAGTCCCTCTATATATTGTTCCTCCTTGTCCCCATGATTTAGCAGATTTGAGGTCTTTGAGTCTTGTGTAGATGGTGGTTCTCTCAGTTCTAGTACTAAAGAAGTCCTTCCGTGTCACACACTGTGATTCAGTGTGTATGACAAAAGCTGCGATGCCCTACTGGTACTGCAGCTGGCGGCAATCAGTCTATTCCGTCGATAGAGTCTTCATCTTGCCACCCCTGGCTGATACAGGTAATACAGGTAACTTCCTAGCAAAGGCACTGCAGCTGATCCTGTCACCAGGAGAAGGGGGGGGGGGCGGGGAAGTCACCAACCCCATCTAGCATATACAAGGTCAATTTTGTTTAGCATTTTTCCTTGAGCCTGCTTTCATCCTGTTCCAAGTGCTTTCCTGTCCTCTTCAGACTGCAATCTCACCTACTCCTCCCCCTCCTAGGTGCTGCAGGTTCACTGAGCTACTGAAGGACACTGGAATACTCAGATGAGGAAAACAGTTACAAGGGGTACAGGCACTGATTTCTTTTACATCCTCCAACCTTCAGTACTTCCAGCCTCACAGGAGATCAATCCAGGTAGCAGTGGGGGTGAATTTATATGTAATTTAAACATGACTGAAAACTGCCGAGATCCATGACATTTAAAAGAACCCAGCGTGTCACAGCTGATGTGTCACTGGTCACACGGAGCGGAGTGTCCTGCAAGTTAAAACGCTTTCTTAACATCAGTGCAATTACACAGAACATAAGGGTGTTCAGCTACACAATCAGATCTAGTACCGAACAACTGAGTGCCCTGCTGCCTTATTTTCACAAGCAGCTCTGGTGAAATATAAACAGAAATTTGGGACAACGCTGCCATTCTCAGTGCTGACGATGCAAGCTTATTTCATTTTCATTTTAATTTAGTGAGCTCTCACTGAAAATTAAAGATTCCCTGAGAGCTTTTATAGCATGAAGTGAAGTGGCAAATTAAATTGAAATTGAGATAATCCCCAGAAGTGTGTACACAAGTAAAGCAACTCTAAGTCCAGACACCTTTTAGACTGGTAAGTTCTTACATAAATAAGAAAAAGCAATCTCCTACAATGAAAATATTTTCAAGCCTTTCAATTTGTCTGAAGAAATCCCAGAATGCATCACATTGTGTCTACACAATCATTGCAGTGGGACTACTCAGATCTCTATCAGAGAATGAAGTACTATTGAAATGGGTTACATGAACGAGAAGCACCACAGAATTTCACAGACAGGAGTTTAAAAGAGTCAGGCAGCCAGCCGAGCCAGTCTTTTTCAAATTTCCTCTGGCTACCTTACTGAGAGCACTATCGCAAGCCTCAACATAATTTTCACTTCAATATTTTCAAATAGCAACATTTGTTTATTTGAAAGCCTAAGCAAGATCTCTGTTCAGGTAGGAAAGTTGCTCAGCTCTGCAACTCGTGTTTTCCAGGTCTGCATAAAATTATTCCTGTGGCAACAATATAATAAGAAGTGAAAACCCACACGGAATGACACTCTGGGTGTACAGATGTACACAGAAGGAATTTAAGCCCCTGTGAATGAAAGTAGATTTGCCAGTAGGCAAGGTTGTGCTGTAGTTTCAGTTATGTCTTCAGAGCAATTTTTGAAGTAGAGAATATGATGATTCCCCAGGGAAACTGCACAACCACAATGCCTAAGCATATTTAAAGATTATTATTCAGGGCTTTTAAATCCAGCTCTATGTTTCCATTAATCCACTGAGCTGCCAGCCCAATCTCACATTGGCAGGCTCACTCGCTGTCTAACAATAGAGAGCTTATTAAATATTAAGGTCTTAATCTTAAGTACTTCTGTATGACTGAGAAATCCTGAACAGTGCACAGAAGATAAACATTTTCCCACTAAAAATATATATACACAGTGGTATTAGATAAAGGCAAATGTCCCCACACTAGCAGGAGAATTGTGTAATAAATCCATTCATTTTAAAGCAGCCCGTGTGTCCCCGCAGTCACATTCTCCCCCACTTGTCTAGACCCAGGGTTCACAGGCTTACCTCTGAACGACAAAAGCTCACTTTTTGCCTGCCTTGAAATGCCAGCTTAGCAATTAGAAAGAGGTTCACGGCAGGATTCACACTACTCTGATAATGCTGATGAGAAACACTACAGGTAAAGAGACAGACAGATAAACAGTTGGTTAGCAACACACCTGATACTTGATCTCTGCTACTTTCCATTATATTATTTAAAAAAGCATTCAGCCAAGATAGCGTTTGCTTAAAAATTAGGCTAACTAAAATGCATAAGCTGGATACGTATTCAATACAAGATTTTCTGAAAAATCATTTTCCACCTAACAGGGAAGGGGGGGTACGGGGACATCTAGTCAGATGGATTACCTTCCTCTTGTATTTCAGCTGGTTCACTTCAGATCTAGTACAGCTTGGGGTGGTGGTGGGGAAACCAGGAAAGCATTTAGGTGAGATTTTTAGCTTTTCATACTGTTAAGGCATTCCACTGGACCCAACGGTAAGACAGATGGTCACCAGGAAAACAGTCAGCAGCAAATGAGGGTTCTGTCTGGGACCTCTCCTGTGGAAAGGGGCCAGGGAGTACCCACAAGGGTGCTGAAACCCCACTTGCCTCTTAGATGGAAGATCTATAGTGCAAGCAGTCCTGCTGCCCCCTGAAGCAGCCCTGGGAGCTCATGGGGAGTGTGGCTTGTTACACTGTCTGAGGAACTAAGACCTTCCCAGATGAGATAATTCTTTTGTCTTCTTTCTCTGTGCTCTTCTCTCCAACCCAAGTTTTCTACTGCAGCCAGATCTGCTCCTCTCTGCACAGCATCACCATTCCCCTGAGGGCTGGCATGCTGAAATCCCTCTGCCAGGTATCAGAGGCACAGCACCTTCTCTACAAACAGAAATACAAACTTGAATTTCCCTTTCTAGACTCTAGACAGGCTCAGATATCAAATGATGGTCAGACAGGTATTACACCCACAGGGGCAAAACTTGGATGTTGCCAAAAATGGAAGAAATAAGGAGCTTAAAGTCTGTGTGTACACATGCAAACCTAGAGGTGAATCAAAACTAGTATACTGGATTTAGTCCTGAGGTAAAACACGATGAAGCAAAACACGAGGCAGCTGCCTGAGGTTCTTCCAGCGTGCCTAAACCAGGGACCTCAGCACAGGCTGGCAGAGACACTGACCTGCTCTGTGCTAGGGGACGCCACTTTGACACAGGTAGCACATGGGCACTGCCATTCCTGTTATGCTATTTATACGTGGACCCAAGAGAGCAGTTGCAAAACCAAAGTACTCACAAAAATTTTCCATTATATTGTCAGATCTCAAAATGCAAAGTTACCATTTGGATGTATTTGGCTAGAGGTTTAGCTGAGGCTCAGCCTCGTGTTTCCCTGACCCAGGTCATCTACAGGCCCATCAGTATGGAACAAAGTACTTCAGTATTCATGTTTGAGGACCATGATTAACATTTCATAAAATCAAGTTCTGCAGGTACTGCAATAAAGTGAGGAGGTACTGAGGGCTAGAAAACACATAAGCCTTCAAAACCCTCGGAAGGGATAATACAGCATGCAGAATTCTGTAAGTCGTTTTGTACTGCAAGTCAATCCCTTTATTAACAGGGGATTACAACAATCACAGCATTCGGTTCATTCACACACACAACACCCATGTATTAACTCCTATATATGCAAAATTTAATTCAGTGATATACTCCTGCAGTGTACTCTTCTGCCGCCCTCCCCAAGCTTTTTACCTATAAGAATGTCAGTACCTCAGATTTAAATTTCTAAAGCTGTCCTAGATTACTGCAGAGCACGGCTCTTCACAACAGCCCAGAGGACTGCGGTTTCTACGTTTACCCAGAATTCTATGAATCTTTGTCCTTCTTCCACTAGTGGCTGACATGACCGTAGCAGGGAAATGGTAAGGTCTGCAATGGGACTAGTTTAAAACAAATAAACAATATTCAAATTCTGTTGTAAGACCTACAGGCCAGCCCTTGAAACAACTGTAGATTTGGTAATAAAATGATCTTCCACTTATCGGTTCTTTTTGTGTGTGCACTAGCTTAGTTCGTTCATGCTTTATTCCATACTTGAACACCTATTTTATAAGAACAGCCTTTAGAAATACTCACTGTACATGTTTACAAATGCTTCTTTATGCAGAAGCAACAAAAACAAAACACAGAATCATTTTAACGGACAAAACACTTGAGGTGAAAAATAGTTTGAAGAAAAATAATGTGTTACTTACGTAAGCACAGAAAGTAATTATTCTGATAACATGCAGAACAATCCACAAGCCATTAAATAAAAATAAGCATTTCGGCTTCTTTCTAAATAAATTCTTTTATAATCTCCTCTCTTGATAAGTAAGCTAAGTTTGCCTTGCTAGAAATTCTATATGCCCTAGCATAAAGCTTGGCAGACCTATCTCATCATAATTTAATTTCTTTCCTTATCCTTCTTAATTCTTAAAGTTTAATTTAACATTGACAGGAATGAGCCAGAATAGTTCAAATTAAGTGGAGAACAGCCATTATTATGAGTGCACGTTTTACCAAACAGTTCCGAATACTGGAAATGAAACGGATTTATTCTCCAAAGTATTACCAGTCCTCAGACCACAATTCTGCAGACAGATCTATTAGCACCTAATGTACATTTTGAGATAGACCATATATGGGGGACAGGCCATGATGGAGACTCAAAACCAGGGATACTTTTAAAGGCGATTCAACAAGGCACTGTAGGCATCTTTAATTTTGTGCAAATAATTGACTTCAGCTTAACTTTCCTAAATAACTTCTGATACACATTTTCAATAGTGGTCAGGTGGTTGGACTAGATGATTATTGCAGGTCCCTTCCAACTGGAAGTATTCTGTTCCAATATTAACGGCAAAAGCATGAGACATTTATCAGGGATCAAAATTATCACAATAATTTTGAAACTAAACCAAACATCCTTCCTCAGGGTGATGCACATTCGAGGGGCTACTTACAAAATCATGCCTTTCAGCTGAACATCACAAGTTTTACTGCCTGACAGAAAGCAAAGCTTTACAGTGAAAGAAAAGCATCGGAGGGCTTACCAGGTGCTGCTCACTTTCAGCACTGCATTTCCAGACCACTCCAATACAATCAGGAATTCAAAAACATTTTCATGTGCAGTGAGTCATGCCGTTATCCTCCTGCTTTGTTAGTGGCTGGTTGGGGTGACATCTCCCCATCATCATGAAGAAACTGCCCAAATTTAAGTGCCTGACACCTGCACTGTAGAATGCTTCTCGCTAAGCAAAGCTTTCACTATTTTGGGTTTGCTCTGAAATTAGAAGTAAACTCTTTCAGATGCAACCGTTTACTTCCTGAAAAGCCCCAAGTGAGTTATTTGATGCTGCCAGTGGAAATACCTTAAAAAGCAAAAGGGTATTATTAGAAAAGTAGCATTATCAATAAAAACTGGCTGAGCTATACAACTTCACAGCATAGCTCTGTTCTCCTTGTCATCATTCAGAATCACCATCTACTCTGCCCTTCCAAATAATGGTTTTAAATTTTCTGCTGGAGGGGGGAAAAGGCATTATTACTTCTTTTGATTCCTTCCATTCTCACTGAGTCAACATAACTGCAGGAGATGAAGCAGGATTATGTTTTCGTTTGAGATTCATTAAAAGAGCTGCAATCAAGCTGCAGCTGCACTGCTAAATTCAGTTTTAATTATAAACAACAACAAAAATCCTAGAAAACAAATGGGCTCCCAGACATGCAAGTCAGTGGCAAAATGGGGCCTGTGGAATCTTTAAGCAGTGATGGTGCCTGAACACCAACAGCACTTGAATGCCAGCAAAAAAAATGCTTTCACTTACAAAGAAAACAGCTTGGAAATGAAAGTTGAGCAGCAGTTCGACTCAGACATCGCACAAACACAGAGACCACACAGTCACTGTCAAAGGAGAGAAGTATATCCCCTTATCCCCTGAAGTGCATATGCAAGCAAGATTAAAAAGCACAAGATGAGCCATGCAAACGTGATCCACTACAGAGCCTTCTGTCTTTTTTTTTTTTTCCCCCCAGCTTATCCAGGTAACATGCAGAAAATGCCACAAGTACCAAGGTGCTGGAAAAAATATTCAGATATTGGGGGGGGTGGGGGGGTGGACAGAAGATGCCTCACAGCAATAACAATTTAGCTAATGGCAGGAGAAATAAAACACCATTATTCTCCCTTTAAAGTGTATAATCTGTGATTTCATGACTAGGAAAATATTCAGGCCTTTTAAAGATCCAGCTACTGTCTGTGACTTTCTGACTTATTGCAGTAGTTAATTCCTCCACCTGATCTCATGTTCTGCAAATTACTATTTCCATTTATCCTTTGTAGAGTTACTTGTCTCTATCTACAAGCAAAGCCATTTTCCTTTAATCTGCAGTGGAAAGGGGAGGGACTCATCACTTCTCACAGTATCACTCAGAACAGCAGCATGCTCTGTTCACTTTGGCATGCACACAACCTCAACTTGTTGTCAACAGATTGTTCTGCAGCGAGTAAGTTTGAGAAGACCCTCACAGTGTCACTGAGGAAGGGACCCTGCTTTGCTCTGGCCTGTTCTGGTTTCCAATGACTCAGCAGCAGGGCCTAGCCAGCAGGTGATGGGAGAGAGAGTCAGAAACCTTGGCTCCCATTCGACTTTGTGACAGACTAATTACCTGACACTGAAAAAGTAATTTTCTCTTTTGTTTCCCCTTCATCCTTTGTCTGCCAGGTCTCTTTAAGGTTGTGTGCTCTTTGGAACACTGTCCTCTTCTAACTCTGGGAAGCCTACCTGTTTTTTCGGTGCAGTTATTATCCCTAACAACCAAGGGCTCCTGAGAGGGAGAGGGAAAAGGCTTCTCATATACCTGATAAATGAGTTTAATACTGCACACACTTGAAATTCAAATTATACACCACTATATGTACCTGGGAAAGCAATGAGAATTTACACTATTCATGTTGTCATCTACAAAATTCACTCAGTAACTTAACTCTCTGCCAAAAAGCACTGGGAGAAGCCATCAGAACAGTAACCTTAGTTTTTACAAATATATATGCCCAGGATACAGCATTGACTCTGCCAAAATATTTCATATTCCTTGGCTCCAAGACAGACAAGGCTCAAAAATGCACAGAGATGATCCTGGGAACACAGGAGTTTGGGTTTCATTTCGCTAAGTCTAGCTCTCTGCTGCTCCTACAAGAGGCAGAAAAGGAGAAAGCGTGTTTTTTCTGAAAGCAATTGCTTTGCCCCATTCCCTTCCTCTCATCTCCCCTCAAGCAGCCATGAGCACTGTTTCCCTTTCCTGCCCTGCCCACCACTTTAAGAGACACAGGCACATAAGCTCAATAGCTACTGCCAAGGGGAGAAGATGAAATCTGAAAACAAACCTGGGACCTTGCTCATGCCAAAGGTTTAAGCACTCTGTGTTAGAAAGAACAGGAAAGTCCTCGTTCTGGGGTTGATGAATATTCTCCCCGCCACCTTATTTATGTATATTTTTTAAACTTTCTTATTAAAACAACTGAAAAATCTGGTTCAGTAAAAACCAAAACTCTTAAAACTTACTGCCCATTCCCTCTTGTATCAAAAGGCAGTAATCCCAAATCCTAAAGCAAATACTAAAGGTATACTTTAACCCTCAATGCTTTTAAAATAGTCAATGAAGTTCTAAACCAGGCTTTCAAGACATGAACTCAGCCAGTCTCCTGTGTGCAACTGCATCCTTGCGTCAACCACAATTTCAGGGTTGATGTGAATGAAGAAAGTCGGAATTAGTTGGAATTTAAAATCCTGGCCCACTGTTTGACACAAAGTCTATCTAAAACAATTCCAAGCTAACAGCAAAAGCAATTTAATTTTAATAGAAAGTTCTCAGTTAAAAAGCAGAAGCAGCATGCAAAGGCTCGATACAGCAGACAACCACTTAAGTGCTGTAATTCTAACGGCATCATTGAATAAAATACTTTCTAATGTTAATTCCAGCTAATGATACCAGCAAGCTACCCCGACTCAAAAAAAAAAATAATTGACTGATTTTAAGTTGTATCTACAGTTGCAACACATGAGAATATATTTGTGAAGAGGGGTGCTTGCCATTTATGAAGAAACTATTTGTCTGCTTGCATTAGCAGAACTGGTCTGCATTAGTTATTCCAAACACCTCCACCTGGTTCATCACTAGCTCCAGCTCTAGTGCAAAACAAAGGCACTTTGGCTTTCACTTAGCCAGATTTAACAGTTGTTTTAATGAGAGCAAAATAAAAGAGATTATTAGCACAGAAGTTTTTCACATAAGGACATGAAATAGCAGAGCAAAAATAACAGAACTACTGGTTTTACATAAAAGCTCCCAACATAGCAACTGAAACGGCACTTACATACAAGGGGGAAATCAGCCCAGACGTAGCTGCTATGTATGAGCAGAGCTGAGCTTTGCCACCCTACCACAATATCACTGTAGTAACTATAGGGACATAGGGAGCCAGCTTTGCAAGTGACACAAAGTACTCTCTCCTCCTCTCCCTCAGCATGGTCACACAGCACTCCCAGGCATCTTTTCCCTGTCAGCACAAGAATGCTGATGCTGCTAATGCTCGGCCTTCATCTACTCATGATATACAAGCATGACCGCTCACAGCATTTGTTTGTTCAGCCCCCAAAAGGAGCAAAGGAAAACAAAAAAAGGTTGCAAAAACTGTAGTACTAGTCTAATAATCTATAGCAACTTAACTTTTCTGCCCCACATGAGTTAACCTGAAAAATCAAGAGAAGAAACATTAAAGACTAGGTGAAAATGGATATACACAGTCCTAAATAATTTCCTACATTGGGCAGTAACTGCCTGCTGGCTATTTTTATTCCCAGGCCCATCCTCCACAACTGCAAGCAAAGAGAGCATAGAGCGGAATATATGCTCTCCACTGGTACACTGGAAGAAAAGTCACTGAAATATATCAAAAGACTTACCTGGACTGTTCCTAAATGCAGATTGTAAGGAAGAATAGAACAGAAAAGTAATGTTTAGTGAAAATTGGTGATGTCAGTAAGGTTTTTCTGAGCTGCTTTAACGCTTGCAAATGTATGCAAGAAACAAAGGAAAACAAAATTCAATCTTATCGTTTTGAGTAGATGAGCAGCAGAGGTAACCATAAGGTACAGACTCTATGTATTGGAGGAAACTGGTGAAACACCATAATCTTCTGACTTCTATTCCACGCACACTGACCTTTGAGGAAGGTGAGGCATATCACTCAGGCAATCCCTGCTGCAGCCATACACAGAGCAGGAACTTCACAGCAAAAGATGACAGAGCTGGAACATTAGATAGCTCTGCTCCAAGAAACTGTGCCTGGATTTGCAGAAAAAGGAAACAATCCTGCAAGCCTTACAGCAAGCCGCTTATGCAAAATACACATGGCATGCAATCTACAAATTGGAGGGCCTGTGCCCTTCTACCACCACATGTATGTCTGTTGTGATTAGTAGCTTCTGGTAGATGAAATTAGGAGAGTTAAGAAGTCTCTAGAAAGTAAATATGCTGCTTATCTACACTGACCGTTTTCACATGAGCTTCACTACCCTTCTTCAAAAACACAGGTGGGCAAGGTAACACCTTGTGATTAAGTTCTACTCCCAGCTGGGCAGCCAGCTGACAATTCATACACAGAGGGGCAGGTTTTTAGTTTATTTTATGTTTTGCTTTCCCACACTAAACAATTGCTAGATTTTACCTTATTTAAACTCTACACAATGGATGGATCAAACTATGATCATCTATGTGCCACATGAAGGCAACTCAAAAGTGTCCCTCTGCTTTGCTCTTAGCAGTTGACTGAAGAATTAGTTCTAAAATGTTGGAAGTCAGAGTAAGAGCTTATTCCATTACGAGCTTGTAAGAAACATTTTTTTTGTTTCTATGAAAATACTGTACAGGGTTTTCTACAGTATTTTTCCTAAAATAATTTTTTAAGTTACATTGGAACCAAATAAACATTAAAATATATCCAGAAAAGGTAATTGACATAAGTAGGACTATGAAATGACTAATTGTTTTCAATTTTGAGTCTTAGATTCCATTCATCCAAGTTTTTTTGCAAAATAACATTTTGTTATAATGTTCTCATTCCAATAGAATATATTTAAAGGCATATTTCAGCTTTTAATCTCAAATGCTAACAAGATAAGTGATGTTATTTATTTTTGCAACTTTTTGAATAACCAGTGTTAATCAAATTCTATTCCAGTTATTTTTCATATTAAAGATTTTTTTTTTTTTTCTTAAAGAGCAGATACACTTTTCCCCAACACAGAGTATCAAAGTGATTGCCTGGTAGGCTACAAAACACCAATTCAGGCTTAGTTAATTTGCACTTAACTACATAAAAAAGAGATCACTGAGGGAATGGGATTTTCAGGAAATAGCTACATACACCCTCTTCAAGCTGCAGAGGTAGAATCCATCTGCTTTGTGCTGCCATTTGTGTAACTGAAGTCAAACAGCTTGCACTGTGTATCAAAACAGTAGACTTCAAAAGACGTCCCAAATTCAGGAGAGACTGGAATTACAGTTCCTATGAACATCCATTAACTTTGCAGTATCCACAGAGAAGTATGCACAAAACACCACCCCCACTCTTAAAAATAATTACCACTAGTAGCTCATAGTAGAAATGGAAAAAGTATTTTATATTTTCACCCAAGTCCATAAACAACACTAAATTGTTACAACTTGCTCAACAATTCTTTATAACTAAGAAGTGGTTAAAGAAGGTGTTTTCCTATTGTCATCCTTCTGTCTACCTTACCTCTTCTCTTTCACTCCCAACTTTCTTACCTGGATGCCACAGTTAATTACTTTCTTACCTGCATGCTACATTTAATTCTGAAGTTTGACACCTACATATGCTAACAATAAAGAACTATAAAACAAAGTACCAAAGCAATTTTCCTTGAAGAAGTAGCATCTTACAATGAGACAAGCTAAACAATTTATTTTCCACAATTCTCTGTTAAAATTGTTCCTGATTACAAAGACTCTACAGCAGCTCCAGTTTTCAAGACAGATACACTTACCACAAGAAACACGTTTCCTGAGATAAGATGCAATCCCAGGAGCATGGTCCATGTGATCCTGCAAGTAGTCAGATAAGTCCTCTTTTCTGTCTCGATAAGATACTTAGTTGTATACAGATATAAAAAAACTCCTTTGCTAACTATTAAAATGATGTGTGTGACAATAATTGACGATAAAAATACTAGCTTCATATTGAAGGCCAGATACAACAGAATCAGCTGCTATTTCTTTTTGTGCAGAAAAATGTATTTATCTTAACCCTGCATAAGTCTAACTGAAAAAAGTAAAACACAGGGAAACACAAGAGCAAAGGTCAGTTGGAAGGAAGCTCCGCTTGGCATCAAGTAGCTGAAAGATACCTTTACATTCATAGCACCTGAGATCTTACCCTAATATACAGAAATTTTTCTTGCAACAGAACTAGATTATAGAGCACAGCATTTTTTTTTCTTAAATGTGTCTTAGAAAGCTGAATGATGAAATATTCTGTTGAAATAAACACACTTTTCATTTCACCGTTTGCTATACTAGATGTAAGTTGCTTTAATAGGAACACTAGATATATGTCCCCAGTCATATCTTTGGCCTTGCCCTGCAAGTACCTCTTTTAAGGAGTACTTTCTTCTATGGAAGAACAAACATACATACTTTTTTTTTTTTTTTTTTGCTTTACAGAAAAATGTTTCTCTGCATTGTAAAGAAGTGCTTTCTGTTCTTCTTGAAATGAGAGAATGAAAGTCACCTGCCATGGTCCTTACAGCAGTGCCACTCCAGCACTCCCACCCACCTTCTGCCCTTCACTCAGTTTTCCCCGCTTGTCTGAGGGAAAGCCATAAAAACAGATGCTCCGCAGAACCCACTTTCACACCAGCATCTCTCTCCTGTGTCATCTTTTCATACATGCGGTGAGGTGCAAATTTCAAAAGAAACCTGTTTTCATGGTGGCTCGCTGATAGCACACTGCTTTGTGGATTCTCTGGTATCTAATAAAAGACAACCTGACATTCCCACACACTGAAAAATTAAGTGAACACAAGACCAATCCATCAGAAGACAATGTTCATTCATTCTGGAGCTTACATGCCTTCTGGCACTCACTTTTTTTTTTTTTTAACAGACAACTTCACAATAAAGAATTATGCCAACTTTGTTTCTGTTGGAATATTATTTCTGAAGTAACAAACATTTTTTGCTTTTAGAGACAAAAGGCAACATCCTTGGCCTCAACCACCTATATACCATGGGTGGCTCAAAATCACAATGTATTTCTCATCTGTTTTCTCATTTATTTTTCATGAAACAGCAAGGGTTAGTTTGATCATTTTGACACACAGAGGTATTAATTCTATCTCTAAGGATGGAAAAGACACTTCTTTCTAACATAGCTGTACTCACAGACAAGCAGGAATCTTGAATTTCATAGAGAATCATCATGGAATATAAAAAATGATGAAAAATGTGATAAACTACATGTATCTTTTCTAGTGAGGAAACAACAAGCTAAAATGAAATATTCTTTTCTTCCCCACACCCAGTTTTGAAAGCTACCTACTAGCTAATATAAAAATGGATGCCATTTCAGATCACAGCCCCTTCCATTTCTTACAGACTATGTTTTTCTGAGACATTCTAGTTCAGTAGTGCCACTGAAAGTAGAAAAAACAGTGTAATAGAATTTAATGCTTGTGCTATTCTAGATACCATTGCCAGAGTGACTTTAAATTGCTTTTGAACGAACTAGAAACTTCAGGTTAATTGAACACAAGGATTCACGTAGCAAATTATCTTACTACTAATGGTATGGAAGAAAGAAGCCTGATTAGTAAACCCTGCTGGATACTTGCAATGTGAGAAATCGAGAGATGCCAGAACTAAATCAGAGAGGTGAAGATCAATAGTTCTTTAATCAATGGTGGATTACAGTGGGATTTATTCTGCTGAAAACAGCAGGGGCAGATAAATTCCCCACTGAGATTAATTACTGGGAAGGGTGGATGCAAACAGAGGAGTGGAGTTATCTTTGTGACAACTGTAAGTGGCAAGAACAACACCAGTAGGAGTACAGATCTATTGCCTGAGTCTCTGCTGGTGACCAATGACACCCTCATCAAATTCCCAGCACCTCTCAGTTCCTTAGAAGAAACTGCCTTGAAGCCTGTGCATTTCTACAAACACAAGTATTGTAAACCAAAAAGCAGGGACACAATTTTTTGGCTTTGTTTTTAAACTGATGGGTTGTTACAGCTTTTGGGTTCATAAAAATTCTGTATTATGGAGACAAAAGCACCAATGTGCACAGCTAAAGAATGACAGCTTCATGTACAAAGATGCTGATCACATTCACAGCACCTACTTAAGTCAAGGGGTTGTCAGAGCTGCTCTGGGGCTCTGTCTACTGGAGCTAACCATGTAATCCATCATTACCATTATAGCCTTTGGTGCTAAACATTACAGTTCCCACAAACTAACTACTAATGCGTCATGCACTGGTGCTAAGTACCGTAAACTGAGACACTAAGCAGGCTAAGCAGAAGAGAGAAATCACAGAGCATCTCTTGTAACAAAACCAATTTAGAAACAAGCCATAAATTGAAATTACCGTGACTTTGAACTACTTAAGGAATTTACTAACATGAAAAAACAAATAGAGCTAACAGCTTAGTTTGTCAGTGCTTGATTTTCTACCAACTTGAGGGAAAGATATTTAATTGGTCCCCCCCCAACATTTTATGTTGACTTACCTTATCAGAAGACAGCAAGACACAGAGGGTCCAGCAGATATTAAATTTGCTGGACATAATCTGATGGATTTATTTGTTCACTTACTTTGGTTATTACCAGCAATTGTTTGAGAGGTCTTCGTCTTAAACTTTGATCAGATGGCATCAACTTGTCCATTTTATTTCTTGTAGAAAACATTTCAGAAAATATTTTCAGTTCTGACGCCTATGTTGGTCTATTTTCAATGACACTGAATTCAGGAGCTTTAAAATAAACTTCTGTTTTGATTTTTTTCCTCTGAATTTTATCAGATACCAACAATCACATCTGTATAGCAAATCAGTAAAGGTTCTTTATTGGGAAAAATGCAAGTTTAATACAGTTATGATATAAATTACAAAAAATGTTTTAAAAATCACCTCTCCAGGATACCCAAATTAATTGAACGTGGAATCTCAGTGAAGCAAAAAAAGTCTTTCCCAGATCATCTCTTATTTTAAAGAAGGTCATAAAAATAGTCCAGGCCTTGTCCCAGTTCCCAGATGGATATTCCAGTGCCCAATTCTTTTGCAAGCTCTAAGCGCAACTGGATGGACTAAGACAAAGACACATAAAGCAATTATCTTTTAGTCAGAGGCATTAGACACTCCATGCTGCCATCTCTTCATGCCATTATCAGACTTTTTAAAAACATCTATCCTTGAACCAGATACTGAAAAACCTAGTCTGTATTTCAAATACTCTCTGGTTAGCAAGCAATCATTCAATGAGACAGTTAATTGCACCAGTTAATTCAATGACCTAATAAAAGATAACCAGCTAAACAGACAAAATGCCACAGAAATAAATCAGATTTATGAACTATGCAAAGCACTATTCTAATTTAGGCTATCATTTCACAATGTACAGAAATTCTAACTCTTCCCAGAAATGTCTCAGGGGTAAAATAAAACTTTATCACTGAAGACAATTAGAACAACTTGTCAAATACCATCAAGTTCCCTTACCTACCCTTGCCTTCTCCCAGGACGGAGTCACCATTTTCATTACCACAATTCTATTTTAAAGAGATTCTGGGAGATTAATATTTAAAAGTGTCCCTATTTGAGCTCCAGCCTTTGACTTAGAGTTAGTTTAGCCATGGGTTTACAAGGGAAGCAATGCCACAATTCATGTTCTCCACTTCTTTCAGTTCAGACAATAAAAATAATTATTTTTCAATCTTTTACTTTCAGGTTTTTTTACTTTGAAGTGCAGCACTGCAATGTTTAAACTGCTTACATCAGGGATGTGTTTAAAACTCATTTCCATAGAAAACAGAACAAAGTATCAAGGCATCATTAACAGATCCACTGGGCCTGGCATTCATAACTGCTTTTAACTAATCATGAACGAACCAATTTTGATCAACCTGCCAGTGATTATAACATTTAAAAGGGGAAGAAACACGCTTGTCACAGAGTAATAAAATTAAGTGTTCCTCAACCATCTTGATCACCATTAGGTGAACAACTCTTTGATTTGCGCCAGCACACAAATCTCAAAATATTTCATTACAAGCTTGTTGAAACTGGAAAGAAAACCTGTTTCCATAAATTCACCAACCATCACAGCTGAGTATCTTTTAGAGAAGAAGTAATAAAAGAAATGTACGGGAATAAGTGTTCTTAACCTGGTTAGTACTGACAATAGCAGGGTGAAATCCTTCCACAAGGCCAAAGAGAACGTAGCGTAACAACATGCAGCTCAATCTATCTTTTCTCTGATAGGTTCGCAATGAAACTTTCTAATACTCTAAGACAGGTACTACTAGCAAGAACATAGTTAGACGTGGTAATTAATATCCCATATGTGCTAGTACTTCCACCAATACTAGGTTAATGAAGGGAAATATCCTTGTACTAATGGAGCTTAAGATAACAAATCCTGTTCAGAAAAACAGAGCCTTGGATCATTTCACTCTAGTTTAACTATACAAAATGTCTCTGTTGTCTGTAAATATGATATACTACAGAAGCAATTCCCTTCCAATATTAAAAGCCAGCAGAGGCCTTTAGCTTAATTTGAGAAAATCTAAAGATAGCTTCCTAGGAACTAAGGCTGCAAGTAACCATTTTATCGTGTATTCTGGTATATCGCAGACTACTGTGTAGACAAAAATTGTATGTCCTGCCAAAGAACTTCAGTAAGGCCAAACGCTTAAGTTTTCAAAACATTAAAATATGTTCCACAGAAACAGAACTGAAGAAAAGAGGGTGATGCAGGCTGACAGGGAGAATCAGGACCCCATTACAGAGGAAGGCAAAAGTTCCCCAAGCTTCCAGCTAACATAATCAGAAGGAAAATTTCTTCGGTCTCTTGTCTGACAATCAGCATGTCTGTTAGCACATGAACTATGCACTCGAACAGGTCCTCTCAGACCACTGGTTTGCCCTGGTGTGTCTTATCTCTAGACATGGCTAATCTTCAAAGATCCCAAAACCCCACTATGCATGACATAAAAAACAATCTTCTTGTACAGGCAGCTGAAGCTTTGAATCATAACAACATGAGGATAAACTTCTTTCACAAAAGCCTAAACCCAAGTTCAACATTTTCTGAAGCGTCCTAATAATACAAGACAAGTAAACATCTCTCCTCTTACAGCCCTTGATGTGAAAAAGTGGCACCTACCTTCAGTGTTGGGTAGAAGATGGCATGTTTTCCTCCTTTATTTCTGCAAAACAGGAAAACCAAAAGGTCACATTAGCTTTGATAGATTCCCGTAGGATTTTTAGCTGAGGTTAGAATTCAAAACCAGTTTTATTCCTTCCGACTAAAAGGAAACAAAGACAGTGCTGAAGAAAACTGCTGATTTTATTTTGGAGAAGTGATTGCTATTAAAAATAAGATACGCTAGTATGTTCAGCACATGAGCATTAATACGCCCATATCAAAGAAAGAGGCTACTTGCCATTTAGTAGCTCGTATCTTTGAGATTTCTTACCCAGTGTTCATTCGACTTTGGAAGCTGAGGTGCTCTGTCTCTCAAATCAGACACTTTTGACATAAACTTCCATTCGTTCCATACTTGCACTCTGGCTACTCTACCTACTGAGGGCAGGGTAGGGCCAAAATCTTCTCTACTCTTCCTTTTCTACTGCAGATAAGAACTTCTATTCCTGGCCCTTTTCTACTGTAGATACAAACATATCACAGCGCATAAATCCAAAGCGGTGGGGAAAGAAAAGCTGTTAACAGAAGGTACACAACGTATCTAAAAGTCAAGTATGCAATTGTGTCACTATCCTGCAGAAAGCTCCTCCCAACAAATTAATCCTGCTTAAATGGGCTTTGACAACGCTAGCAGCTTGAAAGTTCAAAACATGACTGTATAGAGTCAAAGACCTGCTAGAGGAGTCTTTGCATAGCAACTGCATCAACAAAAATCCCTGGTTATCTAAAGGATTCCTTAAAAGGCTTCAGGATAAGGCCTTTCAAAACATCTAAAGAACAGTCTCCTAATAACTAACACAGAGTTTGGGAAGAAATCAGGTAAATTTCATGATTAAGATGAAAGTCCCGAACTTCTTTGGGTGTAACACTTTGTCCAAGAACTGGTTACAACAAAATACAATACAGGCAGAGTCAGACAAGATACTTATTTACCCTGTACTAGTGGCCTTTAAAGGAGGAAAACTCTTAAAAGAGGTGAAAAGGCTGACAATGAAAATAGAGGATCCAAGAAGGGATCTCACAACAGAGATGGTTTGATACTGTATGTAAGTAAACACACTGAGATGTCTTGTTGCAACTGGATTATAAAACTGTCAGATAGTAAAAGACAGTTGCGCCTACTAAATGCACATCTGAAAAAGATGAAGACATTTGGTTGTCAGATGCAAACTGTGAAAGATTTTCCCCAATTCCCCAAATTACTATCTTTCAGGTTAAATTAAATGCTAGCAGTATAAAATATACAGACAGGGCAAGCTACGCTGGGCGCAGATACCAAGGCTGCGTTTTAAACCCCTAATAATTAGAAGGATGAGTTACAAGTGGTCTCACAGCACCACTTTACCAGTTAGGCTAGGAGGAAATGCAGAGTGCATGGAGAGACCAATAGGAATTGCTCCTAAAATCTCCCAACTTATGTAAATGCATACTTACCTGTAAAGTGCACTGGCACAAGCACTCAGAGACAACAGATTTCTGTAACTATTCATAATAGTCTCTGCCTGCTACATGAAAATCATTAGCTGTGCTTTGCTTAAAGATTCATGATTTGATTTCTTAGCCACTGCAGACATGCAAGATTTCCAGGCGAGATGCTTTACCAGTGAAGCATATTTCAGGCCTGACTGCCATCCCCATCCAATGTAACTGAACCTTTGCAAACCAAAGTGGTAACTGAAAAAGAGTTCCCTTAAATAACCCTCCCCTGCAGCTGGCTGAACCACTACAGACACTCTGAGCCACACAGCTGCCTGCCGAGCACAGTGCAGCAAGTGAAGTTGAGAGTGAATTTCAGATCCAGCGTGCTTTATGCATCAACGATTCCTCCAGCAAGCCCAGAAACAAGAATCTCCAAAGACTGGCTTTCAAAGGCAAATGATGTAGTACTACTGACACGGTATCCCCTTCCCACATGTTCAGTTTGCAAGATGTTTAGATAACGTGATTCAGAAATGAACCCCAGAAGCATGCCATTCAAACAGAGCCCTCAGACTTACTCTTTTGAGAGCAAGTTTTCATCCAGCGGTCATTGTGTCTCCAATTGGACTGTGCATTAAAGATCAGTAAAACAAAGCTTATGATTTATTCCTCTTTAGTTAACATGAAAAACCTTGTGACTGTTTGGCACAAAGTAATTTTGCAACAGGATACCAAAGAATAAAATATGAAGGAACACAGATCTCAGTCCTTTCATACAAACACAGAAAATAAATTAAACCACTGCTGACCAACAGGTAATTTTTTTTTTTTTTCCTCATAGGAAGTACATGTTGCTGAGAATTCAGGAGAAAATTACAGGCTGAGAGAAACCTTGAAAATTAAACTAAAAATATAAAAGTAGGACATTTTTAGTTTTGTTGGGTTTGTTTGTTTGTTTGTTTTTTAACATTTAAAAATATTTAAACCAAGAAGGTATTTTGGAAATAACAAAGTAGTTCTGATTTTTTTTTTCTTAAAGCACCCTAAAATGTGTTTTACTCTTGTTTTCAGTGGTGTGTCTTCACATGACCAATGCATTGAGTAATATACAAGACACAGTTTGTATACATAGTAGGATTTTGTTTGTATAATTTTACCAAATTTTTGTATATTTGCATACAAAAATAGCAAATTATCACTGAGGCTTAATAAGATGTTGCTGTTTTTTTTTTTTTTTAAATGTGTTTTAAATGGATTTTTCCTAGCATTAGGAATCCTCTTGTCATTTCATGATAGAAAAGGGAGGGCAAAGGAAGTTATTACCTTTTCCCTTCATGCTCTCAGTCCTTTTAAAAACTTTATCTGGAAGTCACTTGATATTATTTTCATTACATTTCTCTACAGTCCATTCCATTTAGTGGAAGTCTGTTGCTTGACCAATCTTATCACCAGGACTTGTAAAATAAGGCTCTTATACCACAGATTTTTCTCAAAACTATTTTTGGCTGAGTTATTGGTAATCACCCAACAGCTCACAGTACTAATCTCAGAGCTTCTGATTAAGCGACACTCAGCAGATAACTTTGATGGATAACTTCTAAAGATATGACTCATCAGACTTCTCTTCTAAAGATTGTTTTAGCTTATACTATTTCATTAATCCTTCTCTGATATACTTCTCTCGCCTGAAGCACTCTTTTATGCTGCAGTTCAGTGTTGACATACAGATCACAAACAGCAGAATTTCCATTTGCTGAATTCAGTTGCATACTATAGTTAACTGGTAATTCATTGTGTACTGGGCCATGCCCAAAAATAGTTGCAGAACGGTAAGTTAATAAATGTAACTCACTTTTTGTATTCAAAGTAGTGTTCAGCAATTTGTTCGTCCCAGACAATTTTTGGTTTGTGCTCCTTCAAGGTTTCAATGTACCTACAAATTAAAAACATAAGACAGGGAATTAACTTTTCTAAAAAGCAGTTATGAAATTACATTGCAGAAATTTCTGAAAAAGGAGTTTTACCATGTTTAGATGTTGAACACTGTATCAAAAATATCTTCTTGCTGACAATTAATTTCCTCATCCACTTTACAATTTGCCATGTTTGCATTTTTAGCCTTTTTTTTTAAAGCAATGAATTAATTAACATTCATCAATTGACAAATCTATAAAGGCACGTGAAGGCAGTGCTTCAATATTTCTACAGTCTGATTCCTATATGTCAACGCACAGTAACTGAAGTCATCCCTAGGCTGTACCTAATTGTGTCCTCTAAGGCTAATCAATGCAATTCTTAATTATAAGCCACTATCATGTGAGCAGAAAAATTCTTCTATAAGAGAGGCTTAGTTAATCTTCTAAAAATTAAATTAAAAAAGAGCTTGTTTTCAAGGAGAAGTTACTGCTAAGTAACCCTGCATATGAATTTTCTCCACCACTAGCTTCTTGGCATTGTTCTCTTGCATGGACATTTTGAATGTACCTCATACCTACTTGACACAAAGTGAGGAGAGAATACTACTTGTACCCAAAAAACTGCATTAGGGAACTGGTGTGGAATAGTTAGTATGCTGTAAATTCATGTTCTGGGTTAGCTCACAGTATCATCTCAGTGTAGAGACAGTGTCTCCTTGTGTCTGCATTTCTGACTGCACAACAGAAACAAAGCTGCTTGCTGCCTCATGTAAGAAGACCAGAAGATGGCAAGCTACTGCCAGTGATAGAGGCCACATGGGTGTCACAGAAATAAGAGAAGTTTCTATCGCATGCTCCTCTGTCTCTTCTGCATCTTTTTAACCTGCATCTTTCGCCAGCAAGAAGGCTGAACTTAACTCTGCTGACAACTTTCCTGACTAAACATTAGGGGGTTTATCTGGCCACAGGCAAGCACCATCAGTTTCTTTTTTTCCTTGGGGATTGTATCGGGAATTTGAATTCGAAGTCCCATTATCAGTACTCTATCATGATTATATAAAGGCACCACAGGCAAACACGGTGATCATAAGGTAGCATTAAAATTATTTTTCTATTTTTGCAAAATCTATCAAAACCATCTCTTCCACAATATGTCTCATTCTTGCAATAATTTGTCTGCTCATGACAGGATTTGCATGGAGAAATCTGCCTTAAAATCATCTTATTTTTAAATAAGAAATTTCCATCTCCTACGTAAAAGATGTTATAACTGATTTCCATCAGCCACTATCCTGACTCCATCAGTGCTGAAATTCCACCTCGCTATATACTTCAAAAAAAAAGCGAAAAAATTTGTATTACTCAGTTTGAAAAAGATTTATTCTCTCCTTTGGTATTATTCTAAATGCAAACACAACATTCAGCATTGCAGGGAATATCTTCTCTCTTTTGCTGCAGCTTGCTCATTTATATATTGGTAAATTGTTGCCTACTGCTAGTAGTTTTAGAAAAAAATTTCATTTTGTATTTAAATTAAATGAACCTGAGCCAGGCATGCTATTTAAGTATCTACATAAGCAAACACATGGTAGCAGCTATTGCACTCTTCCTCAATAAACACATGCCCTGGAACAATGCACCTTTTAAATAATGCAAGTTAAACCTTGAAACCTGCCCATCCCTTTTTAAGATATATAAAATTTTAAGTTGCCCCACTAGAGAAATATGCAGATAGATCTAGTTTTGTGTATTTAAAATTTAAGGATAGCTTTTAACACCTTGCCCCATTCCAGAATGGCGACTTCAGTAATGACAGGAGACAACACTCATGTAGAACATGGGACCAAGATGTTACAACCCAGAAGACAAGCATTACCAGTCAAGACATCCTGGCACGCAGTTTTATTCCTGAACATATGACTTTAGATGGGAAATCCTAATTTTGCTTGCTAAAATCGCAACACAATTAAAGAGTGTTCAATGTACATATGAACAAGCTTTAAAATTAGAAATGCAACTTGAAGCAATTATTATAATCTATTATATATAAGGTATATTATTATTTTAAAGCTGTTCAGGCATGCACTGCATTTAATGAGAACCCATCCTGACCAGGCACAGAGAATTTATTTCCCTTTCTCCTGCCTCTAGGCATTTATCATCATGGTAGGTAAGAGAAAAAATGAACAAGTTCATCTTCAAATCACATTTGTGGTGATGAGACTAGTTCCAAGCTTGAGTTGGGGAAAAAAGAAATATCAGGCACAAAATTGTCACTATTGTCCATTAATTTTGGGGGACCTACTTGAAATGTATTAATTTGATTTTACATTGTCTCTATTTTAAGGAAAACAAAAATTCAAAGTACAATGTTCAAAACAATAAGCTCCTGTTTACTTCAACTGCAACTGCATACTCAATGCTTCTGAAAGTCAAGTTTTATATTTTTCCACCAGACAACAAGGTTACTGTGAAGAGCCTAGAAGAGGTGCAGCAACAAACCAGAGCTATTTCACATAGGCTTTCTATTGCCCTAACCTGGGAACAATCCATTCCCTTCCTGTAGTCATCTGCACCAGTCACTATTCATTTTCTTGCAGTAAAGCACAGAGGAACTTTACAGGCAACATCTCCAAGATACGCCATATTCCTGTTATCTCTGTGCTACCCTACTACGTGCATTGTAAGCAGCAAGGTTCCTGTGTAAAACTGCCGCAGGTGTATCACAACATACTTGCTTGACTCAAACTAATGCTTACACAGGCACTCTTAACATATTATCTCCTAGCTGAGGCAGTACTTGACTCAACAAATACATGACACACAGTTATTAAAAAAAAAAAGAATTAAAAAAAATTGAAAAGAGAAGTTTTCCACCACACCGAATCAGACCAGTATGGGAAATCGGTATGCCTGGGGTACAAGAGATCCAGATTCATTTCCAGGTTCTCAAAGAGGAAAAGGGGTGGGCAGGGAGCTCATCACAGCCAGCCTTCCTTCTTTCCACCTCTCACCTCACTCTTCTCCTTTAGACTCGTATTTATTGCTGTTTTTCTCTCCTCTCTTTCTAATTTATCCCTCTTTCTACTGCCACTGTCCCAGTTCGCATCTCTTTTTATACTCCTATCCAGACTAATTTATTTGCTTCCTCATCCATCAGCTCCTAACTTACTAGCTTGCTTCTTTTACCGAGCTGCCTCAGCAGTTAAGAGTATGATAATCACTGGAAACCCAGCTTCACCACCTTGCACTACATACTTCCTGGGAAGTTTGTGACCATTTGCACAGAAAGTCATAATGTTTCTCTGGTCCGAGCCTGAAAAGAGGTCAGCGCAGATGAAGTATCTGGAGTGTTGATGCTAATCTCTAATGAAGCACCAATGCAGCATGTATAAATGATAAATTTGCATGGATTATCAGGAATAGTAACAAAAGGCAGATGTCACCTGCATGGCCAACTTGCAAAAACTTGTTCTTAAACAGAAAACTGCCATTCTGCCTTGTTTAAATAGGCCTTGGTTTAACTTACCCAAAGCAACACTTTTGTTCCCCAGAACATTCCTACTTGATAATAGCTAAGCAGCTGAAGTATCAATTCAGTTGTCAGAACTGGGCTTTCAAAGTTTAAAAGTTACGACCTAGTAAAAACGTGGCCACATAAGGCAAAAGTGTTTGGAAACAATTTTAAGCCTGCCTGCCACCTTTCATACAAGACTTCAAATCTGCAGTGTTTTACTGCCATTTACTGCCATACCTCTGTCAAAAAGGACACTTCTTGGTCTATAGACACCGACTGTTATTCTTATGACTCTGATACTCCTACTCCTGGTTACAAACCCACTGGGTGGGGTTGGCTAAAACAAGCATTCCCTTCCACAGAGTAAATGAGAAGCCAAAACATACATATTATGGAGTACCTGTAAATTCAGTCCTGACTGAAAAGATATAAAGATTAAAGATTTATATCTATGAACAACACTAACATGGCTACACCTACACAGTATTGCACTTTGCTGCACATTCAAGTAATAAATAAAGGATCCAGAAGAAGGTTCTCAGGATTGATGGCTGGTGTTCCTTTTCCAAGACATTTTTCTTCCAAATAATGAAAAATGGTATGGCACTGGAATATGTTAAGGTGAAAACCTTGATCTATAGTCCCCTTGAAAAAGATATTTATCTTCATGGATAATGCTTATTCACCAAGAATATAAAGAAACAAGTTCTCTAGCATATCTTTTGCAACAAGAATATACATACTAGGAAAATATATAGCTTCATATGTAATTTTTAGACTAGGATTTATTCACAGTGGTTAACTTTTTTAATCCTCAGGTGCTTTGCTTTAGTAGTCCCGAGTTGCTCTTCAACAAAAAAGCTTTAGTGAAAAGGAAACCACTACTGAGCACACAACCCATTTTGATACTCTCTTCTAACACTTTACATTTTCTCTTCAGTTCTCACACGAACAAAACTCTGACCTGAAGCAACAGGTCTCTAATCAGAAGGAAGGATCATTTGCTCCTGCTGCAGCAAACTGAGCTTATCTTCCGCTATAGCAAACTTTAATGATTCAGTCAAAGGATAAAAAATAACATTCAGCTTGAAAATCTATACCACACATTTTCTTTTCAGTCTGTTTCAGTTACAATAGACTTAACTTAGTTATTAAACCCTGAATCTACCAGGAATTGCATCTCCATAACTGACCATCAACAGTGCCTATGCATCACACCAGATGTTTTAGACTCAACTAGATAGGGTCCATTGTCCCCCTTTTCAGGGAGCCATCTCTTAATAGAAGTAAGAGAAATCACATAAAAGGCTGTATTCTAAAGCTCAAGAGTTTAGATTTCTGAAGCAAAACAAATATACAGCAATCCCTCTAAAACAGTTTTCATGGTAGTACTCCTAAGGACTTTCCCGATCTTGGTACATATCTTCCAAACATTACTGGTCAGTCTCTCCACTGCTCTGTGTATATCAGGACATTGTGTGAAAGGGCAAAAACCCATCTTTGAAACAAGATTTTTCAGAGGGGATATATATAAAACCTGTAAGTCAAAATCCCTTTTATGTAATGTTTAATTTCAACTACCATGACACTTTCATGTTTTAGCTGTTTAGGCTTCTCTTAAACTATTTCCTTTTTGGTGGGAGAAAATGTCAAGAAACAATATAATCTGGAGACATTTTTAAACTTTAAATTGAAAAGGTTTTAAAATTAAGAATCTTTTTGGTCTTCTCTGCTTTTTAGAAGATCATTTCTAAAGAACAGCTGCAAAACTGCTGAATATACTACAAGCTACTAAATAATTCAACCATGAAACTAACAGTTTTGATAAAGGATGCCTTCAATGGTAATAAATGAAAACACAAAAGGAAGAAAATTTGAAAAAGAAAAAAGACTATATAGAGATTTTGAGTTCTCACTCACTCAATCCCTAAAATTGCAGCTTGCAAAAGGTAGAGATGCCTTGCAATTTACCAATCTTTAGATATTACCCTTTAAAATAGTTTTGTGAGCATGCATAAATTTATGAAAAGACTAGCTGCAGAGTCACTAATAGCATAATATTATATATGTGTGTGTATATATATGCATATAGTATTATATAGTGTGCAGTAATAAAGGTCAGTAGTAACAATGAACAACAAAGTAAGCTTTCACCACACTGGTCCCATCAGGATCACTTAAGCACCTTTTTCCTCATCTCCTCTCACCATTCAATACTCGGTAACACCATATTTACAATATATAAGTATAAACTTCCAATTTTAAAAAGTGGTATATCCCTTTCTTGCACATTAAAGAATCCAGATTTTATTAACACAAATCCCACAAGTTCTTTCAAAAGCAAATAGGTTATCCAAGAAAAAGACAGCTAGTACATATCTTCTAGAGAATCAAAAGAACACACTAACTAACATTAAAAAAGTTTTTACTCTGAGGATTTATGCATTTGAGTGGAGAGCATACTCTAGAAGCCTTATTTATTCTGTCTGCAGGGTATATTATTCAAAAATAGTTCTGTTAAGACCTTTAGATCATTTCATGTAAAACAACTTAAAACCAAATACAGTTTGCAGAGAGATATCAATCTGTTCACTTTCATTACTGTGGGGTGTCTTGGGTAAAGCTGTTAAAGTATCCAAGTAGCAGCACAGAAATGAAAAATCTATAAGCAAGCGTCATCTTTCTCTATTAATCTTCTCTCTGCTGTTGCCTGCACCTTTGCTCTGTCAGTTTTAAAAGGCAATAATAGTATTTTTACTATTTTAATGGTAACAGGTTTCCAACAGAGTAGTTTCTCTGTGGGTATGTTGCTTTCAGTAAGTTTTATAAAGTCATTCTCAGTGATTTAGCCACAATACTTCATCACTGACTTAACAGATGACACTTTTTGGTGCTTCCCCACCAACCTCACACAAACTTATCGAACCTTCTACCTTCTGCCATGAGGCACAAGCCAGGCCACGATGCACCAGCCCAATGAAAATAAGCAGAACCTCATCAACATTTCTACTGTTACTCTGGGCTCTTCAGAAGTGCACCTTGTTTAGTGGTCTCAAATTTAGAAACAATAATACTTTGGTGGACACAACCGCAGAGAGGCAGCCAAATATTCCCATTTTATAGAATTCTGGAGACACAGAAGACAACATACAGCTTTTCAGAAGCGTCCACTTCTTGCTCTTGTCTCAGGGAAACAACGAGCATTAAAACATTTCAGTGCCTTACTATGGCTACAGAAGAAAGCACAAACATTATAGCATTTCTATGTATACAGGTTTACATATTAATAGTGCCCCTTATTCTCATTTAACTTCACAGAGGTTTATAAAGAAAAAGCCCCGTCTGAGAGTGTATGCAATGGTACACTGGGAAACTACCCGAGGGAACTGCGAGTACAGCTGAAAGTACTCTAGTGCATGCTAACTTTTCTCAATATAACCAAAATGGTGGTTCTTTGCAAGAAAGAAAGGAAAGTTACAGTTAGATATTGATCAAAGAATAAAGTAATCACACACAAGGCAGAAAAAGGTGTGAACATTTATATATTTGATGTTTTGACTCAAACTGACAGATATGAGAGGAACATATGAAAATCTCCTAAAAGAAAACAAGATCTTTATTTCTAAGCCAATAAATGTTTCTCAGACAATGGAGACATAACTAGATTGAGGCAGAAGGTTTGCATATCTGTTTGTATACCTTCAATAACACACTGCTGTTCAGCAGCTCCATTTTATTTTGTAATGATACAGATTTTTTTTTTTTGTTCTCTTCTTCTATTTTTCAATACACCTGGGGCTACAAAATGTGAACTGCAAAATGTGAATTGCAAAAAATTTCACAGTGCAAATTATTTATGATAACAACTGTTTACTATGTTGCTTTTTGTTCATATGCATCAACTCTACATATTTTCCATCAGAAATCTTTGTTGTTCTTGACCATTGCCAAGTCTCAACTTTCTAGCTAAAGTATCAGACAATCTATTTGCTTGTATTTGTTCAGTTAGACATAGATTTTTCTTTCCAATTTATCCAATCTAACACAACAGGTCACTATTTATAGCGGGGTTTGGTTTTGGCAGCTTTTGCTGTCTTGAAAGAATGAGTTTGTTGCCTTTAAAAGCCTGCTGTATCATCTGGACTTGTCTTTCTGCCCTGGCCAAACAGCACCCTCCTGTCAGGCCGAAGACAAGTTAATGGTAGAACAGTTTACTGTGCTAGAGCAGAAAGCAGGATTCAGGCAAGCTCACAGAAACAAAAAAGCACAAGAGAACTGAATTAAATAAAGCATACCGTTACAAACTAGCTTAAGTAACTAGTCTATTTAGTCATACTAAAAAATGTTTAGTTTGACTATGAGCTAGAGGCTAGAGATCCCACAGGCAAAGGATTTTTTTTAATTTTTTTTTTCATGAACTCCATATATTGGTCAATTTGAAGTCTTCAATAAAAATGTATCTTCATTTGGTCTTGATTGCCTTTGCACATGCTTTAAAAAACATGACTATTCAACAAAAGTGAGATGTTGTCTTTCGTACTGATCACAGAATTAAAACCAAGTAGGCATGCTACTGGGCAAACAAAGATTAAAAATTTTCTCTCTCAAATTAGGAAACAGGTCACCTCAAGGTTAATGTTTTTTCTGACTCACTTCAGGTATGAACTATACCAGTCCGAACTCTCATTCACACAGAGTTGAACACACCCTATGTGCTCACTTCTAAGCAAGAATCTTCCCCCGCCTCCCAGTTTTAAGTTGAAATTAAGTAGAAAAGAAAAAAAGCAGCAGATGTGTAAAACAGTCTAATATAAATAATTTAGTAATTTAAAAGTTGATATGAAGTAGATCCTCCCCTCTCTCACACTTCCTATTTCATAATGTTTTCATTAGCCATCACAACTGTCTCTGCTATACATCAGGGACAACTTGAAAAGCCTCATTTAAAGCAGATTGTCAGACTACATTTTGCCACTCTAAAATGCAGCACACTGTGAAATCAAACTGGTTTTCCTCCAAATTCATACCATCCACCGTCACCAACACAAACCACAGATATATTAAATCTAATATAAAACTTACAGGACATACTAATGACCATCACCCCTAGAAAGAATAAGAAAACCCTTTTCCTCAATTATTAAAAAACACTGCACTGCGAAGGTTCACTGGTTCACATGGCTTGATAAAACCAACATTATTTATACAAACACACTTAGAGTACTGCATGCTGTCTGTTGATAACCAAGTTGATTCACCTGTTCTATATTGTCTAAACCCTACAATATGGCTTGTTTATACTACATAGGAAAGCGGCAGTTCAAGTGTTCGATTGTACCAGCACAATGTAGTCAATTCCTGACTGATCAAAAGCCAACTGCTATTTTGTGAGATATTTAACATCTGCATGCATGCAAATTGCCCTAAATAGAGTTGAAAACACATTGATACATTACTAATGAAAAGACAATTTCAACAAAATATGTAGATGTGTCAACAGCAGTACTTATTATACCACTGTATGTCAAATCATATAATCTGCACTCAGTTATTTAAAAAATGTATTAATTTTATACCTTATTTTAAAATCAATGTAATGTTTTAACTATTTATTACGATACTAGGAAAAAGTAGGAGAAAAATATCTCATTTTTATTAACTCTAGTCACAAAAGTACTAGGGTAAAAAAAGTATGAAGGAGAATACTCAACAAAAAAGACTTTGTCAATAAAGCACCTAACCTTCTTGCAGTATGTAAAATTTAAGGAGAACTTCCCCATTCTGAAAAAAAGATAAAATCACAGCTTTCTTTTTTTTTTTTTTAAAATCACTTGCCTCATTAGGTCTCCGTATAGATATATACTGGAGTTTCTTTACTTTTCTCTCTCTGGATAGGATTTGTAATCTGGATTTTTTGTGGCATATGGAAAAGAAAGGACAGAATGTGGAGGTCTGTATCAAACTGAAATCTCTCTAGATGCCTCCATGTAGTCATGGGTAACTGCACTGGGAAAATAACCTTCTTTTCAGGACAAGCGTCAGACTACCAATGCTGTTTCAGAATGATAATACCAGAAGATACTATAGTGCAATGCCAGAATTTGCTTTGAGCAGTGAAAGCATTGCTTTCCTACCATACTAAGGTAGTTTCCACCAAAATCCAGGATAAGAATCATCTCAACACCAAAGATTTTAGCATATGAATTTCCACTAGAGGCTAGGAGTAGTAAATGAAAGGTTAAATAAATTATGTTGGATAATAAGTAAATAATCATGCTGTCAAAATTAAATATATATAATGTATAAGTTATGTAACAAGCATCTACTGTGTGGAAGAGAAGAAGCTTAGTCACAGAAATATTATCCTTACAGAATTCTGAAATACTTAAAAGTGCTGCCAGGCTTCTAAGAGAATAACTATGCCTAAAGGAGAACTGAAAATATGCACTGTTGAGAAGCCAACAGGTGATTCTTTCCTCAGTCAGGGTCAAACCACCACACTGACATTACTGCATCTTAATGCCCACCCTTCACAGAAGAAACACACATCCTAGTAAATTCTTCTAAGGTTTCTTCTATCATCATGTAACGGTAGAAGTATTAGTCCTTCCTAGACCGTACAACATAAAAGCTTAAATTCTGCTCCAGCTCACCCAATAATCTGGTTTACTACAGACATAGTTTCTCTGCTTAAAACTGCTTCTCAATATGATGAAAACTAATGCTTGTTTATCCCTACAGGCTTGTTTCAAGAATCAGCAGGTTCATCCTAAAAAAAAAAATCTTTGAAGATAAAACTGCTAGTTTAAGGGTACATTTTCTGAAATGATTAAGTAATGCTCAATTGAGGTTGAAGCACTTTCAAATACATTACTCTAAATACAATACTGTGCTCCATTCTTCCAATTACTGACATAATAGGTAATGCATATGAAAAAGCGAGACTGTATCTCTTTGGATGAGAGACTGAATGAAGTTCAGATACACTAACATTTCTGCTGTTCAGCTTCAGCTGTAAATAACAAAAACTAAAACTATGCTAATACTGTTGCATGGCAGGTTGGGTTTGTTGGGTTTTTTTGGTTTTTTTTTTTTTTTTACACACATCATAAAAGCTTTCCAGACTTTCCTCTTGCTCAAAATACACAAATGAGCTACATTCATACAGTGCTACACAGATTAGCTATGAAAACTGTGTTATATTGGATTTGGAGCCTGGTCAGATTCAGATGATCTTAATTCAGTGTACAGGAGATGAAATTTGATCCACTCCAGCTATGAAAATGAAGCTGGAGTGCACAGTCGCCTACTTTTATATTCTTAATTCTTCCATGCCTACTGCATTAAAAAAGATAGATATAAAAAAATCACATTTCTTTTCCATCCTTGCCTAAAAAGGTCAGATGATCTTAATGCCAGTGAATGTCACTATTAACTCTTCCAGTTGCTTCTTGCATCTCTCTTCAACCATTCCTGAATTAAAACCACCTCAACAGAAACACAAGGTCAACAGCAACATCACCACCAGATTTAACAACCACAAAAGCCAGCAGGAACATCTTTTCCTCACCCAGTGTCAGGAAAGGAGCAGCACAGTTCTTCTTCCAAGCCCTCACCTCAGCCCTGTCTGACTTGGGTCTGGGGTACCAGAGGACAACCTTCATGGTTGCCGGGAGGCCTGTGCCAGTTAGGTGCTCAAGCAGGGCATGGTTACGGAAAGGTTACACTTGGTAGCAAAAGCGAATGAAAGGGAACATACATTAGGTGCAAGCAGCAGAAAGCACCAAGGATGAGAGAAGGATGCTGTGACTGAAAGGGAAGATCTGCTAGCAGCGTAGCTCCCAGATGACCTTCTCTAGTCAGGCAGAGCACAAAACTTGCAGGCTGCAGGACTCTGTGTATGTAAAACTGACCCAGGTCAGCAACAGCCTTAGAAGAGAAATGCTGGCTCTGTTCTCTCTCCAGAAATAGGAGAAATAGTTTAGGCCAGACAGAAGCAGTGTTGTCTGCAAGTAACCAGAACTTCAGGTGATGAACAAAACTAACTACAGTAGGAGATTTTAGCCTGAGAAAGCTGACCGCTATTTGGATTCCATCTACTTCACAAGATGCTGAGAATGAGACACAGAAATAGATTTCCACTTCCAAGTAGCCTCAGAAGAGTGTTCAGATTCCTTAGCTGACAATCATGTCAGGCCTACAATTTCCACTACCAGTATCTCTGCCTGCTCCTCCCTGGCTAGTGGGTTTTCAGTAAAACATGACCTATGAAAGCAAAGCTGATAGAAAATGCTAAACCATGAAAGTGATCCAGTTGCTGAACAGCCCTCTTCCTTCAAAGCAGTGGGAATATCCATATCCTTCAAATCTCTTGAAGGCAGCCTCTGCCACTGTGGCCCTGCACTTCAGCATGTAAGACATGCTTCATTCTTAAACTATAGGAAGAACAGCCCGAGGAGCAAGAAGGCAGCATTCACCACTGCCTTGTGTAGCTCTGCTGCAGATCCTTGAGATACCACTCATCTTGCTGAATGCAAGAAATCAAATGCCTTTGAGAATGGTCTTCATGTCAGCCCAACAAACAAATCCATGGTATTATTTCCTCCATCCGGGACACTGCCATACTCCCAGCCATCAGAGCCCTAGGACTGTAATTTTCAATGCTGCTATGACAAACAAGGACAAAATATCCACCATTTACTTGCACCTATTTCTGTTCACTTGAAAAGTATGTACTAAATGCTTTCAAAATGCAAGAATACTTACTAAAATAATGGTATTTAAGCAATTCCTTACAAAAAAAATTAAATTCCATAAGAGCAATTGTGATAAACTATCTAAAAGAAACTATGAAATTACAGAGTTGCTCAAGCTTTATGTATCTTACTGTGCTGCTCTAGTTTGCTGATAAGTGTTTCCCATGGTCTCTTAAAACTAATGCATTCAAAACCTATTTCAGGTTACATTCCTAAATGGAAGCATGTTGTAGTATTCTCTGACTTTCAGAGGTAGCAAAGACCAAAACCCAGCAAGTTTTGCTCTTACATCTGAGGTTAATCTGTGAAATTCTCATTTTCTGAGAATTTTCAAAATTTTCATTTTCAAATTCTCTGTCCCAATTTTTACTTTAATTAGCTGGCATGTCAATTAAATTTTGGTATTTCAAGCTAGCTCTCACAAAGCAGAAACATTTTTCAAAGCTAGTCCATGCCTTTTAATTATCACCTGTCATGTCTCAAGTTCAACCTCTGAAGACCCAAACACCATTTTCTATAAGATAAAAGAAACACAGTTCAGGGATAGTTTTTTGGCATGAAGTAGTTATAGATGTGCAGTAATAAATTTAAACGATCAAGCACAATACAGCAGATAGTTTTACCTTCATATGAAAGAAATCATAAATTCAATCCCTGACTAGGAAGCCTGTAACTAAAGAAGGCAACTACACTCAAGGAAAATCTATGGCAGATCAGTAAACGCTACAAGCCTCCAGTGTCCTATGAAGCTATGAACTATATACTCTTTTCCACCTTTTGGGACCAAGTGAAGTGAAGAACAAAGAACATTGCTGCTGACTTTCAAGTTCATTTTTCGTACTTGGCAGAGGTATTTTTCTCTTCTCAATTGACCATGTTTTAGTCACAGTTATAAAGATTTATTCTGGATTTATGCCAATAGAATTTCAGCCTTTGTTTTCTGAAAAGATAGAATGATGACAAATTCATGCAAATGACTATTAATCTCTCATAAATAATGCAAATCTCAGAGGTTTAGTACATTTTTAACATGCCTTAGAATAATCTCGATGGCATATAATTCCTCCATTTTTGGCATGACTTGAATTGAAGATGGGTTATGAAGTAATAAACTATTTCATCCAATGAGAGTGAAGATTTATGCCCTTTTAAGAAACTGTCTTCATCATGGCAGTTAAGTAAATACTTGAGAACACGGATTTTAAATCTCTCAATATTTAGTTAAACTGATACATATTCATGTGGCAGTGTTCAGTTTTAAAGAAAAGCCTGGCAGTTTTCATCCTGAAAAAACAGCACAACGTCTTCCATATCTTTGCTGTAACTCCAACAAATATTTGTATATTTTTATCTGTTTAGTTTCTGCTGAACAAACATATCTGTGCCAGCTGCTAAAATTTGTTAAGGTTAAGACTAAATTTTAAAGCATAAAAAACCAATATGTACATATTTATTCAAAAAGACTTCCAAAAGAACTGTTACTTAAATCAAATGGCAAGACTTGGAGTGCAAATCAAGGGACAAAATGATGGCCACCACATTTTTTTCCCTTTAAATTAACTGGAAATTTCAAAATGCAATACTATTTTACCTCTACCAGGTATGTATATATATTTTTTTTAATCTTTAAATCAAACATTACTTTTCGCATTAACCATAACTATGGCCCTCTATCAGGTATACAGCACTCTGTATACAAAGGATCTTTGGTTTGCTGAAGAAATTTTTGATTTAGAGGAACAGTGTAAAGGGGAATTATACTCACAGCACATGCAGGATCTGTGTACATTCTAACATTTTGTTAACATCTGGGGAAGTTAGAAAATAAATCCTTTTGCAGTGTTTGAATGATAGAAGTTTGCTTTTTGCAATTATTTGAGCAAATTCAGACAGTAAGTGTTCACAGTCTATCCTAGTACACTGCTAAAGGTAAAACAGTTGGGAATTTATGTATCTGAAGTGGTTTCATATGTAAATATATTAAATTGCAATAACACTTCCAAAACACTGTCACTTTGCATTCCCTACACAAGTCATCCAACACACAGAGTAATCACTAGTACAGCTGTGTAATTAATAAAAGAAGAATGTCCTTTAAACACTTACTAATTGCCAATCTAAACAAGTTAAATATTAACAAACACTATGATATGCATGTAACAGAAAGCAAATCCAGAAAGCCCAAGGCAAAATTAAAGAGCAAAAAATCCTGCAAGGCATCAATTACTAACAGCCTAGTGGAAGAGAGACTGATACAATGTGGAATGAAGAAACAATGTCATTTTTTTTAAAAAAAAGCACAATTTAGAAACAACTGTTGGAGAAAAAAGGTTATAATTTTCCTTTTTTCTTCTGATTTCATCAGTGAACATTGCTTTTTTCAAAGGCTCAAGAAAAGTATACGATTCCTTTAATTATAAAATCTTCTGGCAAGATACTGAATAGGTTCATTGCCACAAATAAGTCAACTTTTCTACCTTAAGGCAGGCCTGAGGGGAGAAGTAAAGCTTTACTTTTCATTGCAAAGAGCCATTTCAAAACCATATGGCAGAGGTGCCATCTGGGAATAACTCCCTGTGCCCCATATACCTAATTATCACAAGCTCCTGCTACAGTCATATGTACAGAGATGAGGTATGAATGACCTTGTTAAGTAAAGAAAACATAAAAAGAGGATGATAGCAAAGCTAAGATGAAGAGAAACAGATGGGGCTGTCAACTGCAAAACTGCAAAGCTCTACAATGCAAGAAATGAATAACATGGAGAATAGTGCTTGGATTAAATGAAAAAGTTCCAACTGCAGTCACTGAAAGACTTACTGACCTATGTTTGGGACTGGTAAGGCTTTTGCCAGGTATTATTTTAATTGTGCTTACTTTTACATAAGGTGGAGGGCTGTAATCTGTTCCTCTCTCATTTTCCATTGCAGCTATTGCAATAAACCTCAGTACTGCTTTACCCACACTGTAGTCTACAATATAGCTATTGCACCACTTCAGAAGCTCTTTTATTTCAATCCCCTCCTCAGGATGGCACAGTTTTCTCTTTAAGCAAAGAACAATTACTGCCGAATGACGAATTCTGTACTCAGCATCAAAAAATGGTTGGTGAATGAAATTCAGAAGTCCTGAAGATAAAAATAAAAATTACCTCCTCAGACCATGAAAAAAATGCAGGTTCTTGGCTTTTCAATAGGCTCTGATTCCATAACTGGGATCGGTTGAACTAGGTTTTCTGACTGATTTTAGCACTTGCTGACTTGAAATCCCAAATATTATGTTGCGAGTGATCTTTTCCCCACCAAATCTCTGTATTTGTGGGTTATGATGACTGCTGTCTTTGATCAACTGCTCAGGAAGTTTCCATGCAGAGGACCAAACTAGGAGGAAAACCAAAAGAACGTGCAGCAATATACGACTGACAGCCAAAATACAGAGAAACACACGGAAAAAGCCAAAATGGATTTTACTGGGCCATCTGTCTATGTGGATATCATATCAGGGAAGGTCTAAATACATCATACATGTTATAGGTTTCCTAAGTTGACAAGAAGAGACAAAGGAAAAAAAAGAGCAGGGCCAAGAGCTAATTTTAATCTGTTAATGTTTCTGAGCAAGCAACAGCAATTCAAATATGCTGGATACATTTTTGGATCCTGGGGAATGAAGAGACACATTATTAGACCTATTAATTTATATTCCTGAAACATATTCCCATTACAAGTAGTTTCTGACCCTTTCTGGCCCCATAGCCATTGCAAGAACCTCTTTAATTACTTGCTTCTTTTGCAATAAAATACAATTAAGCAGTACTAATTATTTGACACAAGATATTTTAAGTATGGAAGAGGCTAACCAGTTGCTATAACAACATAATTTAATGAACTTGACTGGCAGGTATTACAGATTTTCCTCCCATGGCAGAAAAGTTTTGAACTGCACCCCCACTTTCAAACCTATCATCTTTGTTGCAATTTGTACCTACAATAAAATAAGAACATATTGAATAGAAGAGTGCTGAAAGAATCATAAAACCATCAAATTGTCACAGCATTTCACACTTCAGGATGATGCATAAACATTAAGCAATTAAGACAGAGGTGGGAAGGCTACTGATTAAAATAAAGAATCTATTTGGAAACAAGTTCTTCCTCTGAAAGGCAAAAGTCTGGGATAATGTTATAAATTAAACTAGACAAAAGCCATACCAATCCAGTCAGTAATTGTGGGGATTTTGTACAATAAAACAGTGACTTCTCCCTACAAGGGCAGCAATTAAATATGCCACGATGTTTAAATATTTCTTCAGAAATACTGCGACAGCATTAGCAGATGTGTAGAAAAAAATATTTTGAGACAAATATCAGAAAATTATAAAAGCTCTTGAAATTTCTTTAAATGATTCCAGATAATCTTCATTGTGTCCCCCAAAAGGATGCCTGGTCACAGAGGGAAAGTGGAAGCTAAGAAGTTACCAAGTTAACAGAAGAGCACTTTTAGGGAAGTATATTATATGACAAGATTGTGTAACTTCAGGAGCTCTTTGCTCTAGCTTATAGCTAACACAAATTATACTGTTCGCCATTTGAATTTGGTCAATCACTCAGATTCAAATTTTATTTTTAACACAATGAAAGGATGAGTAATTCAAGAGGAATTCAGAAAGATGCCCAATTTTTACAGATACAGAAATATCATTCCATAAAGAATTGGTTCTATAATTTTGAGTGCAGAAAGACAATACACAAGCTTCACAGAACCAGAGATACTGTTTTATTCCAGCAAATAGATCTATGTTGTTTATAACAAAATACAAGTAACATATCCAAGTTTTCTTACCTTTTCATTTGAGTTACTGAGTACTCAAAATTAAATTTAAAGTTAACACAGGGTATTTATGTTTGTTTTTACCCAGAGGCTAAATCATTTCTTGAAAAGGTTCAGCTCTAATAATTAAAATTGATGGAAATCACTAGAATTTTATAACTGTAGTATCTGTCACTAACTACAACCTCAAACATAACAGAAAAAAAAATTCTTGACTGATGTCTGCTATTCACCTTCACCACCAAACCTTCCTTCTTGACCTTATGACTTCTTTAGCAAGTCAAACCAACTTGTGAATCAAACCAAGATTCACAAATGCTTTAGAAAGCCACAGACACCTATCATTTTGCCAGAATCAAATCAATCCTATCTCTTCTTCCTTGAGCAAACAGGCAAAACCTACCCCTGCTCCTCTGCTAGTCAGTGTTAGCAGAACACAAATACTTGCATTTTGTTCCGCAAGTATTTCCAAAAGAGAATTTAGCTAAATCATAAATTAAGAAACTACTCAAAACATTAAGATATTTTAGTAACATTTAACGAAACACAAAAATATAGAAATAAACCCAAAGTGTTTATTTAGTAGTTAAAATTAATTATCTTTCCTTGTGTAAACAGCAACAGCTTTTTTTTTTCTGTTTAATTTGATTTTCAGATGCATCTCAGGGAATTTACAAGTAAAATTGTGTGTCTACTGCTAAGCATAACATTCTGATTCTATAACAGAAAACATGTTCAAGGTTTTGCTTTGTTTTCAAAAGATTTTAAATCTTACATAAATTTGAGTTTATTTTGTTCTTAAAAAGTACATGGAGTTTAAAGATTCATATCTTAAAGTTTATGAAATATTTCAGTATAACATACTTGAATATTTTCACATGAAAGCTCTTAGGAGGACATATTGTTTGATCTTCTGGGGGTAAAAATTAGGGCAATATCACTATCTTTACGACTCCAGCATTAGTATGGAAGAACAGCTGATAGAACAAGTGCGTCAGAATTCATCACAGGATTCATATACATGTATCATATTTAAAGAAAGGAAAATAAATGAAAAGGATCAAAGAGGTGTTTTAAAAGGATAGAAATATATTAGGGTTAAAAACAACTTATATACACAAAACAGATTTTGCTAGAAACAGATGCATATGGGACACTACATTTTACCTCCAATGTTACTGCCATTCTACAGAAGGGTAAGACAGCTATATATAACACAAACATCTTAAATTTTTCCTCACAGTACTGAAGTCTACTGTCTTAGGATTTCCACAACTATTTAAACAAGCATTGATTACTATTTGACTTGCATCTTAAAGCATTTTCAAAGGGGGATAGAAGACTATGTGATCTGCTGTTTAGTTTGATTTTCACAGCTACTAAGAAAACAATACATTCATTAGTCAGGAATGGAAAGTCACATCTCAGAGGTGAGATCTGTTAGATTGTAGGATGCTATTACTGACGGTACTCCACTCCACCCCTACATACACTGAAGAATATAGTCCTTATGTACGGAAAGAATCTTTCTGCATGGGCAAGTACCGAAAAAGAGAACCTGGAGTTTTACATCTGTTTCTGAAAATAGCGAAGATGGTGATTTTCATTAATGCAAGAAAACACAGAATAATCTAACTTCAGCACCTCTTAAACTTCACGAATTGACTGCTTAACTTTGACTGCACTGAAAGTGTATTTTAATATAACTATGTCATCACTGTATGCAAAACGTACTAATAACTTCTGTAATTTATGTATTCCAAAGCATTACAAAGGCTAATGAACCTTGCTGTTTTGATTGATCATGCAAGATAACCTGGTTAGACAGTTAGTCATTAAGAAGCTGCTTTCTTATAAGACAAAATAGAAGTTTTCGCTAACGGAGAAAATACTATAAAATAATTGTTACAGGTACATAAAAACTACTTTACACATTCCAGAATTTTCTATAAAACTATGAAAAATTCAGAAGCGTGAACAATTATTAGTCAAAGGTCTCCTCAGATTTTTTCAAGGACAGATGGAATAACTCGTACTTTCGTAATGCTCTGGCATCTTCTAAATGCCTCACTGGCGTTATCCAATTAACCTTCTGAGCATCTCATCTTCCACATGGAGGAAAAGGCAGAGATGTTAACTTATGTCACCAGCAAGAGCGATGTAGTCAAAATCATCACAGGAACAGAAGTCTGCCATTGTAAAAAATGGTCGGTCTGTATTGGTAAATGACTGATTATTATCAAAATAGTTTCTTGAAGGAGATTTAATCCACAATTTTAATACAATTAGTAAAAAATAAAGTAACTGTCCAGTTCATTAACATTTTTCTTCCTCAATATTTACAAGAAGGACAACTCTTGATTAATCCACCAGTTTGAGTATTGCATCAGAAGCCAAGGTTGTAACAGATTCTAACTTAGAGAACAAGTTTATTTCCTTCTGTTGAAACTAAATGATGATGAAGTTCAATAGGTGCCATAGAAATTTCAAGAGTCTGTAGTTATGTTGACATGTTCTATAGATGAATTTATAGGTGGATTTCCATTTCAACAACTAACTTGCTTAGTCTTTGGGTGAGTTTGAGAGCTTTGATGGTAACTTGTAAATACATTCAGTAAAAATAAATAGATGTACTAAACCAAATTCACTGCAGAAGCCAAAACTAAAAAGTATTTAAAGTTTTTGCTTTATAGGTACTGTAAAAGGGCTGAAAATTTGAAGTCAGTTATTTGAGCCATACTTTTCTTTGGAATCCTGTATTAAGGGGAGGGCGGGAGAAGAAGACATACAAATCTTCAATTATTTGGAATCTGTGAACCTCAAAGGGCTAACTTGCTTTGATATATGTAGAAGATTACTGTGAAGTAATTTAGTATTTTATCTACTGTGTTCCAGAGCACAGCTGTGAGAGACAAGTGCCTTGTCACCTTGTTCTTGTCACAAGTTCAGAGGCAAAGAGCCTCAGACCAAACCTCTTGCCTTTCTTGGGGCTCCACACACACTCCTAAAAAAAGATTTGTTTACTAGGATTGTCACCAACACATCAACATCCTGCACACAGTTGCTTCAAAGAAAAACAGGCTCTTCATTTCTCTGTGAGAATTTGCACAGTGAAACAATTGGTGTTGAGGATATTCACACACTGTGTGTTTCAGGTGGAGTTACTCTGGACTAGCCCTAACCTGGTTTCACAGACTTAAGGTTCATGAGGAGAGTGAACTAAATGCACTCGTGCAGCTCAGCTTCCATTTCAGTCTTGTCCAAAAGGAATTAATTTTGTATATTCCAAGACTGCTCTGCAATGTGAACTAAAGTAACAGAAATGGGAGATGATATGCAAGACTGACTTAAAAAGTGTATTCCAGAACCAAACTAAAATACACCACACAATTTTTAAATATTTTTCACTAAAAGAATGACCAGTGGGGTTTTTTTGGTTGGTTGTTTTTTTTTACAGTCTATATGTTTATCTATCTTCCTCTTACTTCATTATGAACAGCCACACTATATGGCACATGTTAAGTCTAATTGACCTATAATTATTACAAGGAATTATTACCTGAATAATAACTTGCATCCCAGGAGATGAGTACCCTAAATATGCACATGTAAGACTTTGATTCTATTGCTAAATGGTGTCAGAATTCAGGGTACCTCCAAAACAAAGCTGAAAAGTCAGATTTATCTGAATTACAGGAAAGTGAGAAAAACGTTCACCTTTGGAAACATGATACACACAACAATGGTGATACAGTAGTACATCTGAAATACTTGCTTTTGGCACTCCAGTAAGTTCTATATTAATTCATAAGTAAGAGGGAAATTTTCAGTAGCTCATAACACTTTCAGATTCTACAAAGTTCAGAAATTATATTAAAAATGCATGTGCTGACATACAATACAAAAATACATATTTCACTTTTTTTCACAGGAAAAAAAAAAATTAAGTAGATCCTGAGCACATTTCCTTGTTTTGTTTATTTCAGAAAGACACAAACTTTCTAATTGAGAAAAAAATGCTTCACAGAAAGGGTCAAAGAGTAATTTCAAAGAGTAGCTTTGTACTTACAAGAAGGCAGACTGATTTCTAGGAAACTTAAAACATCCAGGGCAAGGGTGGTAGTACGTATTTTAGACATGCTCTATTGTAAAACAAATGAGCACATACGACACTGATTTCAAAACTGAGTTTATCCACTCGCTGACAGAAATAATTTGGCCTAAATGTATTGGTTACTAACTTCATTCTGCAAATTAACTTCATTTGATAAGGGCCTGAATACACGCTTGCTTTCATGTATCTTTCCTTAAGTTATCCTGAGTTCTTAAAATTCCTGCAGTTTTCAGTCACCCAGTTCTACCTTTACATTGCTTAAGTATTTTTCCTGAATTTAGAAATTATTTATTGCTTATTTCTGCAAATCAAACGGGTATTTATATGAGTCACTATTTGCTGGTGCTGAGTCTTCTGCAAAAAACCAAAGAGAAATAAGGCAGGGTAGAGATGTCATCGTAATGGTACACTTCTCTATCTCTCCTGTTCCTTCTGCCTGTTCTTAAACAACATCAAGTTTGATTCTCACAACTCCAGCTACATTCTAAAGTATTCCATAAAATTTTAGCTTCTTTATGCAAGAATTTTGCTAAATCTCTTAAGGATTTTTCTCGAAGTGTTTTTCTAGTCTTAAAGAAAATACATTTTCTAGTTCTAAGAATGTGTGCGACACTTCAACCTTATGTTTAAAATGATTGTATTTTTTATGCTAAAATTCACAAATCACTAAGCATGTCTTGGGAAACCTCTGGAAGAATTTAAGAACTGAGATCATTAATAAACCAAGCATGTATTAGAAAACAGTTAGTGTGACTGAATTATTTTGAGTTAAATTTTGCACCTAGTTAATTTTGAAAAAAATGCGTACTCTTAAAAACAAACACAGCGAAAAGCACAGTACAAAACCAATGTCATTACATTTGTAGTAATCTAGGAGGGATTACTAACCTGTAATCAAGGACAGAAGAAACTCATGGAGGGAGATTATGTACAGCAGAAGAAGGAGGAAAAATAGATCAGGAAAGGATAGAACTGCAAGACTGAAAATTATAAGAATCTTCAGAACTCAGAATAGATTAAGGAAAGATGAACTGCATATAAGACTTAAGGACCAACACAGAAGCATTAGGACTGAAAAACAATTAAAATACCAATAAGCATGGTTATTAAAATATCAGTACTAAAAAAGGCAATATACATACCCACATGTATTAAAAGTGGAATACAAAACAAAATCATCACTCTTCAAATTCTGTTTCATATCAGATGTGAACAAAAATTACTCATTTTATATCATGGATTATATTTGTAGAAAGGGAGGAATAAAATATCTTTTTCACTATACTACTCATAAGAAACATTAATACCTAGTTTGTGTGCCGAAACTTGCTGAAGCTCATGATGATTTTACAAGGCTGAACTAGATGCTGAGAGCAAGTTTTGCTCGAATCAGTTTAGTAAATCTTGAGGGAGCAGGACCTAGGAGTTAGCATGTAGGACAGCTATCAGAGTTAAATATTCTGTTGCTGGTTTGCTACTCCTACCTCTCTTTTATGGCTACAGGCAAGTAATTTATGAACATGGAATATCCCCATTATAAAACAAGGTTCTACCTGCTTTTACTAGACACATTGAAACTTCAGATTGAATATCATACCCACATGAAGTACTTATAAGGTTCTTTTAGAGGCTTACATAAAGAGACTTGGGTCTAACTTGTATGTACTGTTCATAAAGAAATTCTGGAATTTTTTTTAACATAGGAAAGGACCACAAAGGATTCAGCAGCAATCCTTGATTGGTGGAAGTCTGATTTCACCTTGTTCTTCTATCTGTATAAGCCAAATGATTTAAAACTCCTTGCAGTATGTAAATGGCAAGCTAGCAACCATTAGAAAATACTCTCAACTAAGCAATGAAGCTGGTGAAGGGTCTAGAGAACAAGTCTTATGAGGAGCGGCTGAGGGAACTGGGCTTGTTTAGTCCGGAGAAGAGGAGGCTCAGGGGAGACCTTATCGCTCTCTACAACTACGTGAAAGGAGTTTGTAATGAGGTGGGGGTCAGTCTCTTCTCCCAAGTAACAAGCAATAGGACAAGAGGAAATGGGCTCAAGTTGCGCTGGGGAGGTTTAGATTGGATATTAGGAAAAATTTCTTCACTGAAAGGGTTATCAAGCACTGGAACAGGCTGCCCAGGGAAGTGGTTGAGTCTCCCTCCCTGGAGGTATTCAAAAGACGAGTAGATGTGGTGCTTAGGGACATGGTTTAGTGGTGGACTTAGCAGTGCTAGGTTAATGGTTGGACTTGATGATCTTAAAGGTCTTTTCCAACCTAAATGATTCTATGATTCTATTCTATTCTATAAAAACAATGTGACTGACACTGATCTTTATACAAAGTTTTTTTATTGTTACCTTGTTGCAGGCATTCATTGATATTCACACTTCAATAAATCCATGAGTTTGTAACTTGAAATACCAGCTACCTCCTTGAAAATTGGGAAGAATTTCAAAGGTAAAATAAGACATTGGAAAAATCAACAGTCAGGAAAGTCATGCTGTCTAATGAACACCAGCACTACCATCTCCGATTAGAAAGAAGTGAGCAAACAAACATTTGGAAGACAAAGAACAAGAACAACACTGGACACAGCAGTACTACGATCAGTCTTCCCAGTTACGAGTGCATTATAATATAAATCTGAAGTCCAGCTGAGCCAATAACTGAGACATGGCAATTATTTTTGGCTAAAATTCTGAAACAGAATCCCAGAATAGAAGGTTTAACAGAAAATGAAAATTAAACCTAACAATTTATCTGCTTGCACTGTGCTACTTTCTATCTTCTTTTCAAAGGCATTAGGAATAGGTTAAACACCCCACAAAAAAGGCAAAAATTGCGAGGTACTTAATGTAATGCTTGACAGTAAGATACTTGATGGTTGTAAATCTTTTCAGGTTTTCTTCGGCCACAAATAGCCAACTAGAGAATCTCTAAAACTAGCATTCAAGAAAAAGCTACCAGTTGTTGATCAAGCCTTTCACAGCTGGAGTTGAACAGTAAAGTGGTCCGGTTTAGCGTACTTTCACTGCAGAGGGAAGGAAGCCCCATCTTCAGCAAGCCTCCCAGATGATGCAAAATAGAACTGGACCGTAAGAGCCTTGTTACAGAACCTCGAAGTGGCCCCCAAGACATTCATTATGCACTGAACGTCAAACTCAGCTTTAATTCACTAACAGAACATTAAATACATGAAAGAAAATGCTGATGAATGACATTCTGGCATTGGACGTTCCGGTGAGGCATGTGAGCAAAGAGAATTAACTAATTTGTGGAACGCTCCCTGGCTGAACCAAGTCAAATGCAGAAGAGGACCTCATAAAAGTAAGTATGTGGTCTGTTAAGACTGATGTGTCAGACAGGACAATGGTTGAATTTAAACATGATTTCAGGGGAAATCAGAAACTACTTGGGAGGGCACACTGTGGTCTAGTGCTTACACTGTGTTAAACACTCATTTTTTGACAGCATTAGTTGCTGCATTTGAAGTATCTGTACATCAAAATAGTGGGCAGCTCCATTCCTATAGTGAGAGTACATTGAGTGAAAGGAACATTACTAAAATTTTTAACAAAAAAAAAAATAAATTTTTTTAAATATTTCTTTGTGTCATGAAATCAGATGTACAGGAATAAGTGAACAAAGAAATCTACAACTGTATAGGTTCTCAAAGCCCAGAGAGCAATCCAGTGCAGGAGAGCAACACAAGCACATGGGAAGAATCTTGCTAACTGAAAGAGCGTGCAAGTCACAACTTTGAATCAGAAAACAATACAACCTTGTTAAAAACAGTAAGTAACGAAGTTGAAGTACAGTCTTACCCCTCTAAATCCAGCAAAATGTCTTGCTAAGTTATTTCAGGCAAATCAACTGTAATCATCATGGATCAGTCTCAAATAAATGATTGTTGAAATGTATGCATGGTCAAGCTGGTTCATTTTAGGAAAAAGAGAGCATTGGCAGGCTGCTGCAAGGACAGCTCAGCAAGCTGAAAGAACTGTATCCTGTCATTTGCAACTGACTGTTTCAAAAGCAGCCTGCACAGCCTCCAAAGACCTGACTGTCAAAAATATCAAGTCCTTTAAATTGAAACATTTAGAAAACCGTGTCTGAAAGACATACTTGAGGATTTCTCTCAGGGAAAACCTTAAGCCCTATTAAAACCAAACATACATCCCTTCATCTCACTTTTTGATTACTCAAAATGGTAGTCAGTACAAATTTTCTCCAAGTGTCCTGTTTAGAATGTCATCAACAAATATGACTTGTAAAGCATATAAATTGCACAAAACAAAGTTATAGGACCTAGAGCTGTGTTCATACAACAGACCTGAAAGAAAGTCAGAAGCAACACACACCTATTTTTGTTTATCATTTGGATGTAACAATCCAGATATGGTTTATTACTGTTTTTTCTTAAATCTAAATGTCTGTTCCTCCATGTCAATTACCAAGATAAATGCTCTTTTTAAAAAATCCTCATTGTCAAAATACATACATAAAATACTGACTATAACAGTATATATGCAAGGCCCAGAAACACAAATTGAATGCTTCTATCTCTGATTTGCATATGGCACAGTAACACAAAAATTGCATGCTAGGTCTGATCCTCTAACACACTGAGCACTGCCTTGCAGGTGGTGAAGCACAGATGCTCAAACATTTTCACAGGTTTCACTTCTATTAAGATCCTCTATTACAGAAGACTTCAGTAAGAACTAAGTGCCCAAATGTTTCTAGCAACCTGGCTTGCAGACTCTAGAGCTTGTATCTAAAGTGACTGGGAAAAGAGAAATCTATCATATTTTATTACAACGGTTGGTAAGGGACAGGGTGGTCATCTATCATGTCATTTAAATATACCTACAAACTTAAGAAAGTGGTGAAATGAATGATTAAGAAGATCATAAATTTTGCACTACGCGCAAAATGAATGTACTTTACATTTTTTAAATATAAAAGAAATGCATATTTTATTACAAAAAACCATGGATTGTTGGTGGCTGTAAGAGCTGGTTTTATGCATTACTCACTCATGAAAAAAATTCATTAATTCAAAGATTGCCTGCTGGTGTTCATGCCCTTCTGCAATGCTAGGCCTGAGGAGACATGAAGGTGTTTCAAATTCAAAACTTGTGTGTCACTTGCTTTTGCTGGCAGTGGAACGCTGGGAAAAACCACCACACCATCCAGTCACTTCCAGTTACATGTTGATCTGTAGTCTACAGAGGGATCAACAGAAAGAACACGGCAAAGCTATGACTTTGGGGGGCAGTGTTTCTCCAAGGTTCTCAGCCCAGCCCATACACAGGGAAGAGCTGCACAAGCACTGCGAGATCTGAGCGTTCCCAGGTTCAGCACCCAAGCGGGTATGCGATGTCACTTACAAAGAACTGTAATGCATGGGCCCATCAGCCTACAATTTTCTGTTATTTATTTTCTGTCAGCAGGTAAATGGGAGCAGAGCATGGTGTGTGGATTTAATTGTGAGCAAGTGAAATTAGAGAATTGGAAGGCAACAACTGCTCTAGCGTAAGGTGACTAATCTGTGTGACCAAAGGATGTAGGCATGTATCTCCTACTAAGGGCTGTACAAAGGCAGACTGCTAGTAATATTGAGCATCCTGATGCATCACTGAAAGAGAGAACAGCTGTTGTAGAAATTTTTGCCATAATTTTATATTTCAGATGTCTCAGAAGCCTGGCTTTTTCTGACTTCAAACCCTCTCAAGATGGAAAGAAGATACCAGTAAGAATCCATAGCTCTGCACTGAAAAAGGCTTTTTCATCAAATTAGTAAACATATGGACTTTTTTTCTGGCAATAGTAAGTGGTTGTTTTTACAACAGAAAGAAAGAAGTAAGCTACAACATTTCAAAAATATCTGTGTTGTGACCTTTGCTGTTCAATCTATGTACATAAAAATCTGAAAAAGGAGCAGTTAGCAAGGGTGCAAAATTTGCTGATGATATGAAAATATTCAGAGCCAATTAAAACCAAACTTGACTGAAATGAGTTGCAGAAGTTCACAGCAATGAATTATGTGGCAGTAAAATGGCAACCAAAATTTGATGCAACAAAATAATAACTATGAGAAAAGTATAGTATTGGCTCCGAATAAGCTGTTATCGCCCAGAAAAATGACCTTGGTGTTTCTATAGTTGGTTCTCTGTTAGCATCAGTCTAGCACTCAAAAGTTGCCGAGAAGTCAAACAAAATATTAGAAATCAGTAAGAAAGGACCAGAGAAACATGAACTACAAGTGATGAACTGTTTCATTCACTTTATAAAGTATTCTGAATGCAGTTCCCAGTTCTGGTGCTTGGAAGCCTATGATATGTATCACGTACATTTTAACAAATCATACAGCAACATTCAGCTAAGGGTCACATTTAACCAGACTCTGACCAATCTCCAGCCAATGCCATTGTCTGCTACACATCCCCTTAAACCAAGAAATAAATAACAAACCAGAAATAATTTGTGTTACTTTGCCCATAAATACTGCAATCAGTTAGGTGAATGTAAAACTCATCTTGGTTTGAGCATCTATTTCAATTTTGTTTTCCCACAGGGCAAATAGGGGCCCTTGCAGTAGATGAGGGAGACATCTAGGAAATGAAGAAGTCTGGGGCACAGTTCCATTAGTCATGGTTTAATCTGCATATGGGAACAAGCACTAATAGAACCTGTCAATCACCAGAAAAGTTTGTGGGCTGGGGAGGAATTAGAAAAGAGCAGATGAGATACCAAACTGTATTCCAACAAGTGTTGATTTGGTGCATAAACCTTGCCAGGAGACATACCAAACTCCAAAGTAAATCTAAGTAAGCATGTTAATTTTACAGTATTTAGAAAAGCATTAGAAACAGAACCAGGTTCTTAATTTTAATTGCAGCAGACCTGGCATCTTAATGATATAATTTGCCAACCTGATTGTACAATATACTTAAAGGATCAAGGGTTTTGAAATTTGGTAGAACATTTGCTTTTTAGAAACATACACCATGCAAATATGCTGAGAAACACCTTAAAAAGAGTAAGCCCTGATTTATCATTTATATATGGGTTCCGTAACACTAACTAGTCATTAAACATGATCATATTTTTTTCAAAATTAAAGTCTGTTAATCCTTGGAATTCAAGATCACTGATAAAATGGCTGTTATTTTTATTCACCATTATGGTATTTCAGCATGTCAACTACAGATAGAGATGAGCTACATTTTCTAATTGTTTGTTATTTTTTTCACTTCTCCCACTGTGAGTGTTACCAAGTCTCAAAACAGACTGATTACCACTGAAAACTGACTCTAAAAAAAGTCAATGTCACATCAGTTAATATATGAATAGGTTTGTTACAATGATTTTAACTTATCTCCTTTATTAAAAACAAACAGTAACATCAAAATTATTTTCCAGTTGGTGTGATAAAGAAGCCACAAACAAATTATTTGAAAAACTCCAAACATCATTTGAAGAATGTCATTGTAGCATACTAAAACTTTATTTAAGCAACCCACTATCATAAACAGAGGTGGTACTACAATGGTACCATGGTTGAACATTATGGTTGTAACTTCATTGCGATATGCTTCAGAGATTTCACAACTGCAAGATCATGAGCCTGAGTGACAATACTTAAGATGATGCTGTGAAATCTGAGGATTCAAAAAAGATGTCCAGACTGATAAAAATTCTGGAAACTTGCAAGAGAGACTGAAAGATGGGAATTCTTTACTTTTGAAATGAAAATAACAAAAACTGCATAAATAACAAATACTTCAGACATCATAAAGCATGCATATTTCTTGCCACTTTGCAGTTTTTGGGCTATAGCATAGGATAATCCTCGTGTTCCTGTAAATGTACAATCCCACAAAGTTTCAGCTTACTGTAATTGGTAATGCAAGCAACATTTCTGCATGAGACATAAAACATAAAATATTAAGAATGTTTTCCTTGTCAAGAAGACCAACCTAATCCATCAAATGGTACATATTTAAATACACAAAGTAACTACCATGTCATGATTTAACCCCATTTTGTCATCCCTCCAAAATGAAAACACACCTATATGACTGACACAGTTTTTATTGGCAATGCCTAAATCAGTTACTCAATCAGAGTAAGTAAAATGGGCAACAAGATAAAGGAATCTGCACTAGAGCTTTGTCAGCAGAAAGCTTTGCTAGTTAAGAACACAATTTTCATCACTCTTCTTCCTAATATTTTAGGCAAATAGCAGCCTAAACATTCTACATCTTAAACATCACCTGGAGTTAACATTTTTTGCGTCAGTCCTATCTAACTTGCGCAGATTGTGCAATGTAGATAGAATAGGAAAAAGAACAAACTCAAACTATGTCTTATCTGTAAAACAAATATTTCAATGCAATTCACTTTCTCCCTTTCACTACAGAGGTGTAAAAAATCCCAGTGTTTTGAAGCCACTTGTAATTTTGTACAAGTGAAAAGAATAACAAAATAGATAACTATCTAAACATAGAAAATCAAGATTTCCAAAGTAGAGAAATACGATTTACAAACATAATCCAAATGAAAAGCAGAAGTTGGACAATCCAGTGCACCTCATGTTTCTTTTCTGCTTTTGTAAGCACATTTTTGCTGTTTAATGGCAATTTAAAAACTATGATGCATGCAGTCTGTCTCCTCATAATGAAGAGCAATATTTATAGACTTAAACAGAAATGGATTCCAGAATCCTAGCACTGACAAACTTCATTTTTTTTTTTTTTAATAGAGAGACATGTCTTCATTTGCTTCTTTCACATCCATGCCTTTGCAAATACCATATCACTTTCACTTGTGTTAACAAGCCTTTGCATTGCCATTCCATCCATGTTCTATCCAAAAGCAACATCACAATCGGCTTTCCAGAACATTTTCTCATTACTTCTGCAGTACAGGTCATCAAACGTACCCCCTAATAAATCTTTTAAATCTAATTTCTTCAAGATGCATTTCCATCAACTACCTCTGACAATTCAGAGAATGTCACTAAGTTATGAATTTTGCTTAAGGTTATGAAAATGTCACACCACTTATGGCCTCAGGGTGCACACACTCTGCAGTTCTCGTCAGAGCAGCACCTAGTGTCCCAGGTCAGATGCAATAAAGAATCATTTGCTGACCAGCTATTCAGAGGGAGCAACCTCAGAGGAGGGCTTGCTACACGAGACAAAATTCACTTTACATTTAAATTCTAACAGGTTCTAAATATATGAATGAACTTTGATCCTCAGACAAGGCTGCCTGGGAAAGAGAGACAAAAAGAGACAAAGGATTATAAAAGGAGGGGTTACATAATGGCTCTTTGGGGAGAAAATAGCAAAGGGACATTTTTTTTTTTTTTCCTAAGCAGAAGAGTATGTGCAGGAGGGGAATAATGAACTTTTAGAGGCTCTGATGTTAACTTCAAGTAATACTTACTGAGGAAAGTAAAACCATAAGAAATACATAGACATTTATTATTTTGCCCTCTGTATGTTTCTTTTTCTAGCTAAAGTGAAGAGTGTTTGTTTTCTTGGACCCATTAGCAAGTCCCAGTGGGTATTTACTTCTTTGTTTTTCCTGTAAGCATCACAAATATCTGATAAGACAAACTGCAAAATGAAACTGTACAACCGGAGCTCAGGGAGAGTGTGTGCTAACTGTGAATTTGTGGGATCCATGCTTATCTGGGAACTTAAAGAGGACAGTTGCAAGGTACAGTCCATTACCAGGGAACAAACAAGGATCTGCCTCCAAGAAAACTATCGGGGAGGCAAGGAGAATGACAGCACTGTAACCAACCAAGACCCAGCAAAGGCCTGAGCACAAGGATGAAGGTGAACTTCAAACCCAGCAATCTGCATATGCAGCAACAGAACCAAGTGGTGCTTGTGCCATCACTTCCATTGCTTGCCCAGGCTTTTTGTTTCCAGCTCCTGCAAAGAGTTTCCTAGGTAAGTTCCAACTGCAGAAACATAATTTTTCCGTGAAATCCCTGAGGAAATCTCACCACATTAATTACCTTACTTAGAACTGCTGCAAGTGGAAAATAAACATCGCAACTTATCTCAAAGAATTGGGTGAGCTGTTCTGGAGAAATTCTCTGTGTACTCATTCTATTTCATAGGAACAGGCTATTACAGACCTATTTTTCTTCCTAGACACTCATTCCAGCATTTCTTGTAACACATGCACCAGATAAAAGATTTGGTTATGGCTCACATGAAGAAGTTTAAGTACTTGACTGCACAGCAGACGGAACCATAATTATCACCAAGTGTAATTTTACACACTTTACTGTTTTGAATTTAGACTGTGTTTATAGTGACTTCGGAACAAGACAGACCTGGTGAAGCCAACTGAAGCCAATACTTTATTGGTTTACCTAGAGTCTCTGCATTGGTTCTGTTCATCCTGCAGATAAGTCTTTAAATTATTGTAGTAACAGATTTCACTCAACGCTTTTCTTAGTAGAGTGGCTTTTATTATTATTTATTTATACCTTCAATTAACTCACTGCCAAGAAACCAGAGATAATTTTCTAGCAACAATTATAGCCTAAATGAAGTTTTTGCTGGGACAGCTGTGATGGTTATAGGTGTGATTCTTTTCTTGTTGCAGTATTTCTCATCTGGTAGGCGAGGGGGGGGGGTTGTGTAACAGCGTCTTTCACATACTTTACACTGGAAGTGTTTTCTCTGATAGCTATACCTATAAATATTTTTAGTGCCAACACCAAACATTTCCAGATTGTAACAAATATTTATAAAGTATTCAAGCAAATATTTACAAAAACACTCTGAGAGCATCAGTTACTTTAGGTGCAGAAAATTTCCATTAGAATGCTGTTCCAATGAGGAAGATAAAGAAAAACCCTCCAGGACATGAAACAACTCTGTATTAGAGACATCATGCATTACATATGAAGCCTACATTTTTGTGCAAGAATTGAATGTTTAAACTCTTAATGTATGGGCTTTATGTTACATTGAGGTAAGTGCTTTTCATGCACAGAGCTAAAAAGAGGACATAAATTAAGCAAAATTATTTTCCATCTTTAAGTTCATAATTGGATGTACATACATGCACACACATGGATCACAGCAATTTCCCTGAATAACAATCTGAATTTTCAGCTGAACTGACATTTCAGTAATGGTATCACTGAAATAACAGTGCTGGACTAACCACAAGTAAATGTGACATCAGAAATTAAAAAATGCAAATGATTAACATTGACACTGTTTGGAAATTTGACAAGAACCCCCCAAGAATTCACAATTACATCTTATATCAGTCACTCACTTGAAATTCTAGGAATCCCAGTGAATTTAGCTTATAACAGTAAGACTGATTAAATACTTCTGGAGTTCTTTACTACGTATGGTATTTTTAAACTTTAAGCAATATCTTATCTGTTAACATTTTACTTTCTACAACTTCTTAATCCTTAAATATCTCCCTATTAGCCTTCTATTTATCTATCCTAAAAAAACCAAAATGCTAGTGTGTAACATTAAATAACCATTTTGGTTGAGAAAAATAACATTCAGCCAATCAGATAAAAATATAGTACCAGGGAAGTAGTTACTGAAGTTACTTAAGCCCTGTGGTTTTGAACAGTGTTTGCCCTAAAGATGGTTTGTGTCATATGGAACTATAGAAAACACCCCCTATTCCCCTAAACCTGCCTGGTTTTCTTTATCAGCTTTTCTGTGATTGTGCTGTAACTCCATGGCTGGAAGTCTCATCCTTGCCTTAGTGACATGGAAAGCTGAAAAGATGCCCCCAAACCCTGCTTTGCAAAGAGATTGCTTTATCTGCTGAAGTAAACTATAAATATTCCCTAAACTACCAGAATTTATTTGGAATGATATCTCCACTTTTACATTTGGCATACAGGCCACTTAGTCCTTCCATTTCCAAACAATAATGTTAGTTATAATTAATAAGTAAGGGTTATGATCCAGCCTGTTAGTAGCAAGGCTGATCCATGGAGTGTTTTACAGCTTGTTAAAAGTTTATTAGCTATTGCAGATCATCAATAAAAACTGTTTAATTGGCTAATTGCTACAGCTGCTGCTGTCAGTGATGCTTGTGATTCTTCCCATGTATACAGTAGCATCTACTCCTGAATACTGCCTGTCTGATACTCCTTTTACAGGAGGGACTTATTGCAGTTTTGTACTCTGTACAAATGCAGCAGTTTTTACCTCTTAACGGTTCCTATGAGAAACACTAGATTAGGTTACAGCTGCAGTCAGAAGAATCTTTTTAAAACATGTGGAAAATTAAAAAATTAAAAGCCTTTCAAGTGTCTTGGTTTGATAAGTAGTGACCTGATGGGCTGACTAGGCATTACTACTCCATCTTTGTGCAAGCCTTTATTGCAGCTGTTTCACAATCTCACATGGCTAAGCAAGTATTTGCACTGAAAAACATCTAGCAACCAAACGTTTGGCCAGCTGGAATTATAAGAACGATGATATTCCACAATTAGTAGATACAATGTCATTTTATTTGAATTCTATTTCAAGAAATAAAATTATCATGTTTGATGTGCAGAAACTTTTCATTTTCTCCATAAACAACTTATTCTAATTGCTTGTAATATCAAAATTGTGTTTAAATACATCAAGAGTGTATGTTTGCTCACTAAAACAGCTCTTAACTGTTGCATATGAACAGCTGACTGCCATGCTGTACTGCAGATGCCTGTATGAGATTATCAACTCTTCCAAAGTTCTCAGAGCAACCCAGACAGTCAATGTGACATAAGGAATATCATCAAGATTTTGCTTGTTAGAATCTATTGAATACTGTATATATTTCAGGGTTTCAAACCTACACTAACCAAGTACAGCTATTTTATCAATATGCATTCTGGGCAGCAGTGCCCAGGCTTTCACCAGTGAAGAGCACAGGCCAAGTATTCTTCTGAAACAGAGTTACCCTTGCAGAAATTCCTAAGAAGCAAATGCATATAGTGTTTATTTATTTATTCATTCATTCATCTTCCTTCTATAGATATTCAAACACCACATGCCTGAATAGATGAAGCCCCCAGGCACTGCTCTAAAGTAGGTATTTCTACAGTACTCCTCCTTAAAGGTTCTGAGTGAAGAGCAATAGCACAACAGCTGAGAAGAGCTTGTTATGCCTGTGACTTTCTTTTTTTATAAGGGTACAAGCTGACAAAAGGGAGGGGGGTGTTTCTAGCAACAAGTCCCTCTAGATCTTCCAATTATCCTGCTGCCAAAGGGTATTGTAAGACAGCAAAATATAGACACACACAAAAGAGGGATATAATTTCAGTTATAGATCATCTAAGGTTCATTTTGAAATTCTATGTCCCTTATGCAGCACAGCTATGCATTCCTGACATTCAAATTCTAAAGCCAGTGTTATACATAGCATATTCCATTTTACTTTGCCTTCCAGTACCAACTTGACATTAATACAACGCACAAATATTACACTCTGAAACCCAGCAACACATTATCTTCGCTTGTTGAACAACAGTGCAGTTACGACAATCTTTCTCTTGTAGCTTCTCTCTGCCCTGGATTTTGTGAGACAGGAGCACAATAGTTATGCAACAGAGAGTATCATCCTAGCAGATTGTTAAATCTGCTTGCTAATTATACGTTAAGTGTTGACCAATGCTGAAAGTGAATTAACGCATTACAAATACATGAAATGTATCTTAAGCTACTATTAAGGCTACAGTCTTCTGAATAATGAATGAAGTAACAAAGAATTTTAACCACAGTTCAACAGGATAATCACATTCCAGAATAATAGTTTATGGTACAAAAGCCTAAGGTCTTTCAAAGCGAGTATGATCTTACCAAGTCATAAAAAACTAGGTCAACTGTAATTCATATTACTGCCTTAGAGTCTTACACATATTACTTCAAATCATGTCTACCAATAAATGTAAGTATTCAATTTTTAATAGTGTTCCAATAGTTCTTACTCTTCAAAAAGGCATCTTTTAAGTCTACTTACATAGAAGGGCAAGGGAAGAGGAAGAAAAGATGTAATAATTAGATATATGATTAGCACTGCCACCTATAAGTTGTAGATAAAAAAACAGGTTCATTTCTCAGTGCTGAGCTGCTGCTTCTACTCCAGACCCTCTTATACTCTCACTTGTTTTCTGATCACTTCCTAGAAACCCACCAGTGCAGTATACAAATTTACGAAGATCCTTACCATACTAATTCTGCAGAGACACAATCTATCAGAACCTGGGAAGAGAATGTTGTCTACAGTTCTGCCTCTCTGAGATTTCAGAGAATTCACATTCCTGGATCTCAGTTCCATGTTTGAGATAAACAGAAACTCTTGAAGCTCCTAGGAGCTGTGATGGTGGCTAGATATAATTCATCTCGTGCATGGTACCAATGTAATGAGGCACTTTTTAACAGCTTTTGGGATATTCCAGCCAATCAACATCCTCTGTCCTATTCAACCAAAATAACTGAAAAAAATATGTTGCATAAAATAATTTAAATCAGTATAAAAAATAAATATTAAGATAAAACATATCCTGAAGTTTCCTTTCCCCTTGTGCTTTGTTTCTAAGCCTCCTAAGTCTCTTGGATATTCACAGATATGCAATGCTTTAAAAAAAAAATTGAGTCTCAGCTCCTGATTACAGCACATCAGTACTGGGACACAAATAATATATAAATTCCGAAGCAATATGATCATCAACAGAGCATTCGTAAAGCCAAAGAAAAGGTCACAGAAGATGTACAGCTACACGACAAGGCTGAATTCAGAAAATATCCAATTGCTTTGTGGGGAAATCTGAAGGAGAACAAAAATTGAGAAAAAGATGTAACTTCCATTGAAAGTTTTTCTTCTAAGACACTGTCAAGAGAACATGCCTGCTATGCATCAAAGCCTCGGATAAGGCTCAGAGCAGAGCACGCAGCCACTGACTGTGTGGGTTACACTGCAGTCTATCACCTACCCTTTTAGGGCAAAAACCCTGAGAGCTTTGTGATTTCCAAAATCTTCTACCAGGGAACGGAAACCTAAAAACAAGGATCCTGACAGATGGCATCTTGAGACAGAACAGCCAGCCTTATGGTATGTGTCAGAATCATGGTTTTGTTAAACTTCAACTTTTAAGTCAAATATCACAAGAACAAGTTTTGCCAAATAGGAAACTAAGCAGAGAAAATTTTCTTCTGAAGTAGCAGTCAGCAAGTCTTATGAAAGACCATACTGAACCTCTTCTAATACCATCTGTTAATACCAGATGAAGATGTGAGTACTGGGTTTATGCTGGCAACCATTAGTATGTTTTCAGCTATACCTTGATAAATGCCACATGTTGGGTAATGACACAGACTATCTACAGAGTACTGTGTAAGTCCAGCTGGGCTGATTAAGAAAACCCAGATGGTGAAGCAACTTTTCGTACCATTGTAGGTTTTAAAAGGCTACTGTTTTCCTTTAATGCAAAGAACTAAAAGACCTAACAAGATTGGAAACATGAGCAAAACCACAAGCTGGTATGAAGCAAAGATGCAATCAAATGCATCAAGGTTTTGTTATGATTGACTGAAAGATAGTTCCCATATAAAACAATATATAGCTGTTTCACACACAAGATGGCTGTTCATACAGTCTTCTACCAAGAGCTTGACCCATTATAAGGTAATATACAGCAGCTCTTCCTGGTGGCTATCTGAAAATGGAAATAGTATCTTTCTCTCAAATTTAATGAATATAGCACTGTTGGCTGGTACAAAAAGTAACACTGGATTCAATATGACTAGAGAAGAGGAACAATCCATGAGTTTTGGAATAACTTTTTAAGCTATTAACTCCTGATTCAATAAGTTACTTGGTAGTACCAACCTTTATCTAGTGCAAAAGAATAAATTAAGTGTTACCCACTGCGGGATTGTCACTGTTCTTCCTGTAAAATGCTTATCATGCTACTAAAGATAATCATTAACCTCACCAGCACCTTTACAAATTCTCAACATCATGACAAGCAGAGACCAGGAAATATAATTCATTCAGCCACTTGTGAACAATCCTTTTGGCAATGATAGTAGATTTGATATCAACTATTTGGTTAGAAACATTAATGCAATATAAAAACTGAATCTAGATACAATGAAGAGTGATTTTTGTGAGCATGTTACAGAAAATTCTCCATATACCAGTCCAGTAGCATTTAGAATGAAAGTTTAAGGTATGATATTTGGGTGCTGAATATTAACTAATTATAACAGATTATAGTGTGAGAAAGATCATTGTCATCCTTGGCTATCAACATAAAATATGTATATGTTTCAAAAAGTTAATTCAGGCACGGTATAAACCTCCAAATTACCCAGAAGGTTATTATACAGCCTCAGGATAGAATCAGCACAAATCATTTAATCCCCTTGATTTAAAGCACAGATGAACTTGCATGATCTGTTCATAAAACCAATCAACCTCATATGAATCAACAAGTTTGGATCAGTATTTTCTAGTCTGTAGCACTGCAACCCTTTTTATTAGAATGCAAAACTGTACTTTCACTTAACCGAAAACAGTCAAGCTGGTATTTTTCAGTTCATCAAAGAGGCTCAGTACACTGGGTAAGAGATAAAATTACATTTTACCAGTCATTATCTGTACCCCAAATGTTTTTATTTGTCATACTCTTAACTTTGGCATTACTGAAACCCCTTTCCACCTTAGAAAGCCTTGACGTCCTACATAGTAGGACAGTACCATTACCACTAAATGATCACTGTGCAACAGTGCTCCCATCAGCTTTGCAATACCCTTGCATGCTAGAATGTCGAAGTCTTCACATCTAAACAAACATTTTGGGGCATTGGGGGTTTTTGTTGTCATTTTTGCACTGAGGGAGGGGTGGGGAACCCAACTTCATGCTCAGATGTCAAGTTCATAGCTGGAGCATGTAATCTGAGTTGGTTACAATTCCCTGTGTAAGCATATAATTAATAAAATGGGAATAAACCTTACTGTACAATTTGTGCCAGCACTCGCTCTAATTTCCCAGACAGCCACAGCCTCATTACCTCCAGATTTGTGCATCTCATTATGATGCTGACACTCACACTTGTGTGATTAGTGCTGAAATTACAGATTCATCCTGATTTAGTGTGGCCTTTATTGCTGTTAATTAGGCAATGAAATGTGAAAACTGTTACAGCATTTTAATTATCTGAATCCAATAAGATTTGTATACCAAAAAAAAAAACACAAAAAAAAACCTAACCTGAGAGAATGCAATCTTTTCTTTGAAACAGTTGCTGGTTTTGATGGAAACAGCTGATTGAGAGAAATTTGACAATTTCTTCTGCTGCTAGTTGAGGTGACCCCCTCCTGTCTGCATCTGTCATGTACAGTTTTATTTTTTGTAAAAAGACAGAACAAAAATGCCCTCTTATCAAAGGGCATTAAAATGTGCAGCAACAAAAATTTAAATGAAATACAGACATTAATTGCTTAATCTAGGTAAACTTTTGGTATGATTTTGGTCAAGATCCTTCCAAAAAAACCTGAAGGAACAGCCACCAGTAGGCACAACTTCTGCACAGAAACACAACCTCAAGGGAGACAGCATCAAAACCCCAACGGAAGGAGCACTGGAGTTGCACCCTTGTTGCTGGACCTAGGTTGAAGTTATTTTATAGGCTGAGCAGTCAGCATAACCACATCCTCATCAGTTATCTCAGCCAAGACTGGTGCCCTCCTGTAGTGAGCTGTCAGGGAAGGTACACGGGAGTACAACTTCTCTGGCGTAGCCGTGGCATGGGCTGTACACAGCACGTAAGTGTAATGAGTCACGTGTGAGTGAGGTATGTGTCTGAGTGTCTCTCCTACTATTTGATCTTCTCGCTGTTTAAATAAATGTTTCATTGAGCATTATTGCTTTGCTTCACTAGTTTTAGTTATTACTGGTTTATTAATTTTTTGCTAACATATAGTAATTGATCAATTGTCATAGTACATTGTGAAGGAATTTGGTTCATGGGCAGAAAGACAGCTTTAAAGAAACAGAGAGCCACATATCCTTGCATGCTGGCACCATGGCTGCCCTATGACAGCTTCCTGGAGAAGGCAGGCAGCAGGAGGCTGCCCCTCAGACAAGAGGACTAATATCTCACTAGTAGTCCTCCAGTGGCTGTGTACCTCTAGGAGTCACTTACTAAAATGGTATTTTAGGCAGACAGATCACATGTAGGGACCTATATGTACACACAAACGTACAAGCCTGAATCCTGAACTGCACCATGCCTTCTGTGTTTTTATCTCTGTAAATACTTAGTTACATCAGACCCTGTCTTTACAAGCACTCGTAAGAATGCGGAGCTTGGCAAGCCTACAGGCAGCTGCTGATAACACACATGTGGAAATTTGTAGAAAAGCACTGTCATCCCACACTTTTTATTATAGACTCAAAGTTGTAGGACATTATTCTCACTATACCCATTTAAATAATTCTTCAACAGTGTAACCGATGTGTTATCATATTTGATTATACATAACTTTCTATACATAATACTTTCATTTTGATAATTCCAATTAAGCTCTCTTAAACCTGTCCACTCCTTTCATCACATATTGGATAGAACTCGTTTTTCTTTTACAAGATCACACACACACAAAAAGTTAGTATTATGTTTATTTGCGAAAAGGAGATTGAACTGGTGTCATAGTTTTTCAATAGGCTGAAGAGTTCAAATAGATTTTAAACAGACAAGCAGCAGGAAATCCGAGAAGGAAGGCTCTCAAAGAAATGTCAAATTTAATAAATTTTATGCATATATATATATATACACACACACACACCTCTCTCTCTTGCACATGTGCATCCATCAGTAGTCCGTAACATTAAAATATAACTGGCATGGTGCTGCACTGGGAACTTCTCTGATCTCTCATTTGCTAATTTTTTAATGAAATAGTCAAGGAAAATATTCTCAAGTAAGACTACTTTTTACTGTTCTGTACACCTCTAGTGAACCCAAATTTAAAACAGTATGGTGAAAATACTGAAGTACTTGCATTATTGCTACTACAGACCCACTAACTTCCATGATGTAAAAACCCAGCATGCCTTTATCCAGGTATTTAGTGTTCAGAAAGCTCAGAAAACTGTTTCAGAGATATTTCATCCATTGTTTCTCTCATGTAGATGAAATGATTAGCATCTTTTCTAGCAAAGAAGTCAGTTGCTTTCCATGAAGCTGATGAGGTATGAGGACCAAATTTTACTCCAATTAAAAATCAAAGGCCATTCCTTTAATACTTGGTTTAAAATCCTCCTTGAAAAATGTCAATCTCTTACTTTCAAGCCAATATATTTCCCAGTGTGTTTCTGGAGTCATAACACGTCACCTTTTCCTGCCATTGCCACATTCCTGTCTGGACATTCTGCTATAAAACAGAAGTACCACTATATTTGGAGCTAAATTCTGCTCTATTGGTGGGCAAAGTAAGAGTATGTGAAAAACATACAATTCCCTGCCTTCTACCTCCTCTCTACTTTCAATACCACAATCAGTCCCCTGAAAATAATTTTGGGAACTGTACCAGAAAGAAGATTATTGAATTGAGCATCTGCCTGAGGAACTAAATATGGAAGAAAACCTAGACTGATGGGTTTAATATATAGAAATAAACATTAATTTATCCAGCAATTTTTCACTCTAAAGCCAGCTTCCCCAGAAGCATTATACAAGAATAAGTACCAACATTTTTCAAATACTAGAAATGCAAATATTAGGCAATTTGCCAAAGGCTACACAAGTCAATAAGAGAATCATAAGCAGAGTCCAGCTCCTCGCTGAATTCATTAAACTGCTAATCAGTAAAGTCCTTAAAATCAGGGCAAGCAACACATAGTTCTAACATAACCACAGAAATGATGTTGACAGAATATATATAAATACATGCACACACTCAATGTGACATTACTGCAGCCCCTTAAGCTTCTTGAAAAAGCAGACATCAAAATCTATAAAAGTAGAGTCATGTTTATTTTACTTTCTACTCAAAGATACTGCATAGTTGGCTGCTCCACTTAAGAAAGTGCTCAAGTTCACCCCTTTATGCATTGTTCCATAGGATTTATCCTCTAAATCCCAGAAAGTAGATGAACTTGGTGCATGCATTCTTAATAAACATCCTTTTTGCCTTGTCCCTTAAGCATTACTACCTTGGAATTATTTTACTTGCCAGCCAACCTTTCCTTTTTTTGACCATTCATTTGCACACAAATAATGAAAAATCTCCAGCTGGATACACACTTGAAGAAAAATTTTACAGCTGTCACAGAACAGTAGAAAAGATGATATTGGCTCCAGTAGGCCAGCTGACTGTCCCAGCTCAGTGTACATGTTCCCAGTGAAATGGATACATCTTCCTATGAATATGATCTTTTTGGCGCACAAGATGAGCCAATTAATGTAAAGCAGTAAGACACCCAAATGTGAAGTCAAACATATCGGAAGGTCCACCCTGACCAGTTTCATTAAACCAGCTCAGAATAAAGGACATCTTTAAACTGAAAGCTGAATCAATCCTAAATTATTAATAAAGTATATTTTAGCCATAACTTCATACAACCTTTTTCACTGGCAACTAAGGAGGAAAGCAATTAAGTTATTCCTGCCCATCACCTTATTTTTTGGCTCTGCGTAGAGAAGGAGACAGTGAACTGTTAAAATCAAAAGGCTGATGCGTTAAACTGAAGTCTAGAAGATGCTTCCCTCAATAAATTTGCAAGTTAATGGCTTACATTTTCATAATCTAGCAGACTGCTATACAAGCATATTTTCCATACAATAGTATCTAATTGGTACAAGATGGGTCATTTCATTAAATATTTTTAAGTGATGCAAGAATGGGGGCACTCATGAATTCTAAAATAAGCACACTGAAATATCATAGAACAGTTAAAAAAAAACACTACTGTACTACCTGGCAAAATTACATATATTATCATAAAAATGTATTCAGCACCTGAAATGTCCCAGTCACACCCGAAATAGACATTTGCTATTACAGCATTCAACTTACATCTTTTACAAATTCTGACTTTGCACTGATCGTATGAAATATTTCAGGTACAGAATATACACAAACTTCTCATCTCATACATACATAATAAACAATTCAAGAATATCTTTTGCCAAGGAAATAAGTCATTTTATGGAGCAATTTTCCATTAAGAAGAAAAAACAACAACTAAACTTTGTCACCAGCAGCGTGGGCTACAAAACCACTCCATTACAGGGTAATACAATACATAAGGCAGTTAAGGAACATCTGTTAAAAAAAAAAAAAAAAAAGATAAATCACTGAGTGTTTGGAACAGCCAGTTTGGGTTAATAATGTAAGAGTGGTTTGTCACTCATGAAACACTCCCTCCCTGAGCTTGTATTTCTTATATTACCAGATATGAGGTCTCCTCCATATTCTTCACTTGTTGAGACTCACTGATTATGACAGTATTTGGTACAAAGGAAGATAGACAAGAGAGATGTTGTACAGGAAACCTGTATGATAGAAAAAGTCAAATTTGCTGAAGAAACATCATCAAGAATTTAACTACAGTCTTCTGTTTAGCAAGAGGAACAGTGTCTGTCTCTTGCAATAGCTCACAGAACTAGAGACAGTGGAACACTAACTTGACCTGAGATTACAAAAAGCTCTGCATATAGCTGAAACACAGCAATGTCACAGCACTCCGACGAAAGTATTAAATAAAAAAAAAAAGAAAGAAGCTGTGTGCATTACCCTGCGCTGATACTGCAGCTGAACACTGAAACAGTTCAAATTAAGTGTAGAGCAGTCCACTTTTAAGAATGGCTGTAAACGATGGTGTATACCTCTGTCCCTTTCTTCAGCCCTTCAACATTATGCTTCAGCATCATCAGTACAGCACACTCATGCATGGTTAATAGAGTACATATCATTTCATCATCCAGCATCCCCGTACCCAACTTATATTTCCTCAGAGAGGAAGGCTGCTTAAGAATCTATTTTAAATCCGAGGTATACATGTTCTGCCACTTGTCCTCAGCCCCAAGATGACTGCTACATCTTTCATTGTATCTGTGAAATCTGAAAGAAAAACTAAGAAAAAAAAAAAAAAGACATTTAAAGCCTGTGATTTAAAAAGAAAACACCCAGGAGCAAAAGAGTTGGGGATGCTGGTGAAAAGCAGTCAAGCATCAGTGCATTGCGCAATCGTTGCCAAGGCAGCCAAGAGGGCACTGAGAATACTGACAGAGCCCAGCAACTACAGGGATGTAGTATACATGAATTCTTTGCAGGTGACAAGCATCACCCTTAGATCATAAAGCAATGGGTCATAGTCTCCTGAGTCTTTTTATGAACACATTAAGTTACAAAGGTTGACTTACAAAAAACACTGTGTGACTGCGTACAACACTTCAAATACTTAACAAGCATCTCAGACACATGAACAATGGCAGTCAAAATGTCCTAACATATAGAAAGTTTACACAAGATTTTGTGGCCAGTGTTATTCAAGATGGTGATCCAGATACAAGAACTTGCTATCTTCTGTAAACCACTTATTACCTGAAGGAAAGATAATTCTCATTTTACAGAAGTCAAAATATTATGCCTTAATAATATCTCTTGGATCTTGAAATACTCTCTTGATGTGAGACAGTTATACTTCTGTTAGTCCATCACAAGGATTATGCCCTTCCGCCTAGTATGGGCTCTTTGGCACCACTCAAGGACTATCTGCTTAATATCATTTAAGAAATGCTGATCCACCTTTCCCTGGATACCACTTCTGAAAGTGCATCATCTTAAAAGAATACATAAAATGCCAAGTATACTCTCTGCTAATAGCCACTGTTAAAGGCAGTATACTTATTATCCAGTGTAATTAGCTACAAGCTTCTGAATGTCAATTCACCACACAGGGCTGAGTGACAGGAGGGGAAGTCAGTTTGACCACTGAGGTCTTTATGAATTGCAGACATTAGCAAATCTCAGTAAGAAAATGCCCTTAAGTATTTGCAATTTCACTGCTATTAGAAAGTATTAAAAGTTATTCATATAACACCACTAGAATGAGACAAAAATAGAAAGCTTACATAAGCATCTATTATGAAGAATGAGTATTGAATGTAAAAGTAATTGAAAATGAGATTGTAGGCAGCCACTGGAAGGTTAGACTTGCCTTATCTCTAAAAATACACAATAATGTATTTGCTGGTTAGCGGCTGTAAATGACATACAGCTGATTCGCATCCATTTATAAACACTGCATGTGACCCAGTTACTGAGATAGTTACTGTATGCATATATGAATTTGGCTTAGTAAAAGAGCTGTTCAGAAACTATACAGAACAATTGGATTAGCAACAATTACCAAGTTATGGATCAATCACTCAGTAAACATCACTGATGGAAATACTGGACATCTTAAACCAAAAAGTTGCAAGAATTATTTTGCTAAAGTTGGAAAGCAAAGATCTAAAGGGCAGTAAACAACTAGGAAGTAGTTTTCAACTTTCAGCTTGGCAAAAAACATTTCAGGGGCCTGCTAAGCAATCACAGCTTGTACACAAGTACATTACCCAGCACTTGCATTAAAAGTAAGTTCTCCTCCAGGTGAAGGAAGCAGATTAAGTTTACCAGAATCACTCAGTAAGACTAGAAATGGAAACAGAAAAGCAGTTAACACACAAGTCCTGACAAAGACATCTTTAAGAAAGTGCTTACTGTTATTTCAGGTAGAATGTCAAGTATCCTGAAGTTTCCCTTAGGAAACATCTTTTCTCTAGCATTAAGAGTTTCCAATGTTCAATATCGTATATGGATTCACTAGCATGGATCAATCATACAGTGACTTGAAGTGTTCTGTGCAACTAACTTAAATGTCATGCCTGTTAACATCAATATGTTCTAGGCTTGCCTAATACTTATGAGAGTATGCATGCAAAGAAAACATTGATCTGACAATTGTTTAAACTAAAAAGGTACTTCCAGAGGACAACTCTTCTTTCTCAAACCTTTCAAAATAATTGTTATATAAGGGGTCGTGATGCCCACTCATATGTATGTAAAGCAGAGGCAGCTCACATGGAAATTAATAACAGCGGATAAAATGTATGATCAGCAACCTATACTTTCACCAAATTACACTGCTTATTGTTTCACTACTATCAAAGAACCTTCCTAGCCGCAACAAAGTGCCACTAAAAGAATGACATGCTAGAAGGAGAAAGAAAGTTATGTGGCCCTGGGATATTCATCAGAGGTCATGGCAAATGTAATCAGCATATGTCACCATCAGTGCTATATCCAGGAGTTCAAGCTATCTGGAGGTAAAAGAATATAAAATTAAAGCTAAACTGTGACTGAGCAGAGAGGTCAGGAACAACCTCCTTTCATTTTCAAATGGCCTCTTAACAAAATATACTGTGCGTAATGAAGACCTTACCCCCTGAAGATGACGCAATAGAAAACTGGCTTTTTTTTTTTTTTTTTTTTTACCAGAATGCATTAAGGAACCCAGACATTTACTGCATCGTTTTAAGTCTATCACTATTAGACACTGCCCTTTGCGAGAATACCCATTGCAATTTAAGAAACAAGTTATGTATTAATCAGTGGCACATTGGTTTGTTCCGTATCAAAAAGAAAAAACACCTAAACCTCTAAAACCCAACAGAGAAGCCCATCAACTTCAAAAATATCTCTTCAGTGCCAAAAATACAGAAGTAGAGCACCAGCAGTTGTTTACAGTTAAAGACTTTTGAGACTTAAGGTCCTTAAAGTCATATTAGCGATAATGTCATTCAACATCAAATCTCAAGGAGCTTTACAAAATATCACTCTGAAATGCAGCACCTCTCTGCAAATGAACACATTCAGAATAACATACATAACTATGTCAACCCTGGGAAAAAAACACTGCCCACATAATACCACAGGATACTCTGTGTGAGTGGAAAGCAGCTTTGCTTTTCAGGTCCGATGGAAGCTCCTGGCAAACTGCATTTTCTAGAAAGTTAAAGTGAACCAGTTTCTATTTGTACATAAAAGTAGAAAAGTATTATTATAGTGTGGACAAGTATGATTTTTATGTCATTATTTTTAAGCAATATGCTACATTACCTCTGGTATTCAGCACCAGAGAAAGCAAAAATCTCTTGAATTAAAACTTATCACAAATCTTATGGCAGTTCCACTTGGGCATACAAAGGCAGATCTCACAGGTGATTTTCAAATCATGCAGGTCAGGAATTCCACATACGGAAAAGCGTACATGCAACTAAGAACCACCAGCAGACAGAAGAGAGCTGTTCCTTTATAGCTACTGAACAGCTGCTCTTCAGTTTAATATTTTAGGAAAAAGTTTCTTTTGGCTTTTTGTAAAGAATAGCAAAGCTACCCTTAAAAAAACAAAACCAACCCCCACAAAACAAAACAAAACAAAACACACTACAAACCCCGAACTACTGCACAAAGAATTCTCTAGGTTGTGCACAATAGAAGCCAAATGCATCTCAACAACCAAGGCAACTGAGATGTGTTTTCGTACTTTCCTTTGTTGAGAAAGGTGCAACTTTCTATTGCAGCAATCAACCCTGTGTTGCTTGACGAAATCTATAAAACAAACTGAATTCCTGCCCTGCATTTTCTTTGAAGAAAGCTTCTCTACTATCTTAACTCTAAACATAGCCCAAACTTCTGATATTCTAACATCCACCTCTTCAAAATAAAACATTAATTTAAATTGACAACAAAAACCTAAAATTATACTGACAACAGTGTGTAACTGGAAGATATATATGTAAAACATTTCTTCTCTACTGAGTGTGATTCTGGAATCACTCGAGCATTTTTTGAAAAAGTATTTTAAAGAAATCATGCTGCTGATAACGTCTTATTCCATACATTGATCATTTTGTTCTTATTACCTCAACGACTGCCATTATACATAACAAGGACAGTTTAACTTCTATATCCTTACTGATCTTGAGACAATTTATCAGATGCTTTCTAAAAGAAGAAAAAAAAAATCCAAATACAAATGAAATCATTACTTGTAACATACCTCTTTCAAAGAAGTCCGACAAGCAAAAGGTCACAGTTTACTCTTACAGAAACCATGGTGGCTATCCTTTTGTATTTTAAAAACCTACTTTTCTAGTCATGCTGATACATTTAATTCCTGTGGAAAACACTTCCATAAATCCACTATGTTTATGTTTTCCATTCAGATGGTTGATTCAGTCTTGCCCTTCCAAAGATACACCCTACTCAGTAATCTCACAGAAATATACATTCTACATTGTTCCAGTGACTGAAGATAAAACTTCCTCAGAGCAGACTGCAGTGGTCTTGTTCCAACATGCCTAAAACACACACAATTGCAAGACTGACATCCAGAAGGAGACCAATGCAACCTCTGCGACCATGTGCCAGTGGCCAAAAGACTTACTGAAATACAATGATGCAACACACCAGAAAGCGCCAAGTGTGCCATCAGCTGTACCAATGCTTGGTAAACAACATTCCATAAACTCTATTAATGGATACTGAAGTACTGACACAATTTCACATCGTTCCCTTTTGTTGTCCTTACTTCATCCTCTTCTACATTCAGTGCCTGTTGGTTTGCTCCCATCCACTCCATAACCCCAAGTAGCCCCAAGACTCTCAGCTGTCTCAGAGCTGACCATCACAGGGAAGTTAAGCATTACCAGGATACAAGACATGCCAATCCCAATAACACCGGATTCTTCTAATAATATTCACAGATCCGATGAATACGAGGCACTGAAAGAGTCACAAACAGCCCTTTCTCTGAATACGAACACAAAAAGAAAACGCTGTCTTGAGATATGAATTTATGGTGAAGATGTCACATTTCCCTAGAAAACCAGGGAAGAAAACAGTGCTCACGGATGAGCAAAAATATCTCTCTTTATCAAAAGGTGGGAATGAAAATAATTACAAATTAGTAGTGTTTAATCACCTTAGTCAAAACTTTGAAAGTCTACATTGTCCTACATTTCTTTGCCCTCTTTCAAAGATAACATCTGCTAGAAGTTTCATTTTTTAAGTTAACCAGAAATGTGAGAAATACTTCTTGGCACAGTGAAATCCTGGTCAGTAATGCTGAAATCTCTAGGGCAGTCTGATGAGCTTGCTACAGGCAAAAAAAAACTTCGGTGCCTTAAAAAGATTGTTCTGCCACCTCATTCATGTTTTAAATCAACAAATTATAGATTCTGAGGCAAATCTTGTACGTCTACCTCCATACCTAATGGCTAATTAAATGCATCAATCATGTAGATGTGGCACTTAGGGACATGGTTTAGTGGTGGGACTTGGCAGTATTAGGTTTACAGTTGGACTTGATGATCCCAAGGGTCTTTTCCAACCAAAATGATTCTATGATTCTATATACCTAAATACCAGTTACTTCAAAGAAGCCAAGAACCCCAATGATCTGAGCATGTCTTTGAAATTAAAAATTTCACTTCACTTGCAAATTAAGACAAGAGGCCCTCACTGATTAAAAAATTGTCTGGTTTTGATTCTTACCAGGGTTTTCGTGTTTCTTATTTCATTTCTTAATGATTCTGAAAAAATCCCATAAACCCTGAATACAAAAATCAGTCTTAACAGTTTAGGTAAACTTGGCACCACAGCAATCTGTCTGCTTATTTTATAAAATAGGCTTCAAATGTGATATAAAGCCAATAAATGCAAATTCAAGCTTCCCCAGCCATTTTATAAATGGCTTATCAAACAAGTTTCACATGTGTTTTTTTAATACTACTACTCTTCATGTCTTAGTTTGAACTACAAAAAGAATATACTTCCAGTTTGATATACCATCTCTTTTGCTCTCTGCTCCTCTGCAGTAGTGAAAGTTTGTTAATAGAAAACATAAGATGTTATTTAAGGTTGTTTAGACACTTCGGTGGAACCAAAACGTCCTGGCATGCCACTTTCATTTGCCTTTTTGTTTTGTAGATGATGTGAAAAGGCTACATCACCAGTCAAATATAATCTTACTATATCCTGCTTACAAGTGGGTGCATAAAATTATCTAAGGTGCTGCAGGATTAATCCCAGTAACAATGGAAAATAAAGTCAATCTGCAGAATCGATTTCCTTTACATCTCCTGGAATCACCTTACATATTTTGGATTCCCTTTTTGTTGATACAGGAGATAAGAGACCAATTAAGTCTGCTCTTATTAGCAGCAATCTCTGAATCAAAGCTGGGATACAAAGTACATTTGGGTCCTAAACTCCTGAGCTGGCTATGGAAATCAAATTTTCATTTAATGATCTACATGGGTTATGCACAGCAGCATGTTTCACAAAACAACCGAGTTTGAATAGACCAAGTCATGTGTGTACTAATGAATGCCACACGCACATTAATACTTTGGTCCAGCAAAACCCTATCGGTCCCTACTGATTTTTAAACACATTTCTTTTAAGGCATTTCATAGAATCATAGAATGGTTTGGGTTGGAAGGGACCTTTAAAGGTCATCTAGTCCAACCCCCCTACAATGAGCTGGAACATCTTCAACTAGATCAGGTTGCCCCATCCAACCTGACCTTGAGTGTTTCCAGGGATGGGGCATCTACCGCCTCTCTGGGCAACCTCTCCCAGTGTTTCACCATCCTCATCATAAAAAATTTCTTCCTTATATCTAATCTGAATCTACCCTCTTTTACTTTAAAACCATTACCCCTTGTCCTATCGCTACAGGCCCTACTAAAAAGTCTCTCCCCATCTTTCTTATAAGCCTCCTTCAAGTATTCAAAGGCCACAATAAGGTCTCCCTGCAGCCTTCTCTTCTCCAGGCTAAACATCCCCAACTCTCTCAGCCCTTCCTCACAGGAAAGGTGTTCCATCCATCCGATCATTTTTGTGGCCCTCCTCTGGACCAACAGATCCATGTCCTTCCTGTACTAAGGACTCCAGAGCTGGATACAGTAGTCCAGGTGGGGTCTCACCAGTGGGGAGTAGAGGGGCAGAATCACCTCCCTCGGCCTGCTGGCCATGCTTCTTTTGATGCAGCCCAGGATACAGTTGGCTTTCTGGGCTGCAAGTGCACGTTGCTAGCTCATGTCCAGCTTTTCATCCATCAGTACCCCAAACTCCTTCTCCACAGGGCTGCTCGTCAATCCCTTCATCCCCCAGCCTGTCTTGATACCAGGGGTTGCCCCAACCCAGGTGCAAGACCTTCCATTTGGCCTTGAGGTTCACATGGGTCCACTTCTTGAGCTTGCCCAGGTCCCTCTGAATGGCATCCCATCCCTCAGGCATGTCAACCGCACCACTCAGCTTGGTGTCATCTGCAAACTTGCTGAGGGTTCACTCGATCCCACTGTCCATGTCTTTGATGAAGATATTAAACAGCACTGGCCCCAGTACGGACCCCTGAGGGACACCACTCACTGTTCTCCATCTGGACACTGAGCCATTGACCACTACCCTCTGGATGCGACCATCCAGCCAATCCTTATCCACCAAACAGTCCATCCATCAAATCCATATCTCTCCAATTTAGAGAAGGATGTTGTGGGGGACCATGACAAAGGCCTTACAGAAGTCCAGACAGATGACATCCATAGCTCTTCCCTTGTCCACTGATGTAGTCACTCCATCACAGAAAGGCCACTGCATTGGTCAGGCAAGACTCCCCCTTGGTGAAGCCATGCTGGCTGTCTCGAATCACCTCCCTGTCCTCCACATGCCTTAGCATAGCTTCTAGGAGGATCTGTTCCATGATTTTCCCAGGCACAGAGGTGAGGCTGACAGGTCAGTAGTTCCCAGGGTCCTCCTTTCTACCCTTTTTAAAAATGGGTGCAATGTTTCATTTTTCCAGTCACCAGGGACTTCACCTGACTGCCAATGACTTTTCAAATATCATGGAGAGTGGTGTGGCAACTATATCAGCCAATTCCCTCAGGACTCTGGGACGCATCTTGTCAGGTCCCATAGACTTATGAAGGCTCAGGTTCCTCAGGTGGTCTCAAACCTGATCTTCTATAACAGTGGGAGGGACTTTGCTCCCCCAGTCCCTGCCTTGAGGTCCATCCACTCAAGAGGTGTGGGAAGAGAGACTGCCAGTGAAGACTGAGGCAAAAAAGTTGTTGAGTACCTCAGCCTTCTCCTTGTCTGTTTGTTACCAGTTTGCCAGTCATGGTCATCAGGGCGGGTACACTCTCTTTGACCTTCCTTTTCTGGCTCACATACCTATAGAAGCCCTTCTTACTATTCTTTGTGTCCCTTGCCAAGTTCAGCTCCAGCTGCACCTTGGCCTTCCTGACTCCATCCCTACACAACTGGGCAATGTCCCTACACTCGTCCCAGGATACCTGTCCCTGCTTCCACTGCCTGCGCACTTCCTTCTTGCCCTTTAGGTTGACCAGCAGGTCTTGACTCATCCATGCTGGTCTCTTGCTGTCATTTCCTGACTTCTTACACGTGGGGATCAAGAGCTCTTGTGCTCTATGGAAAGGATTCTTAAAAGACCTGCCAGCTCTGTTCTGCTCCACTGTCCCTGAGGACAGTTTCCCAGGGCATCCTATTGACTAACTCCTTGAACAGCTGGAATTTTGCTTTCCTAAAATTCAGGGTCCTGACTTTACTCTTCACCTGACCCGTATCCCTCAGGACTGAGAACTCCACCAGTGCACAATCACTGCAGCCCAGGCTGCCTCCCATCTTGAGGTCACCGATTAGCTCACTTGCGTTGGTCACCAAGAGGTCCACTGTCACGTCCCCTCTGGTAGGGCTGTCTATTACCTGGTTTAAGAAGTTATCCTCGATGCACTCCAGGAGTCTCCTGGATTGCCTACAGCTCACCGTGCTACTTTTCCAGCAGATATCAGGGTGGCTGAAGTCCCCAGCATGATGAGAGCCTGTGAGTGCGATGCATCCTGTAGCTGGGGTAAGAAGGCTTCACCAATAGGCTCCCCTTGATCAGGCAGCCTGTAGTAAACACCAACCACAAGGTTCCCCTTTGTTGGCTCAGTCTCCTATTCTTACCCATAAGGTTTCAACCAGCTTGTGGCTGTTCTTCAGAGACAGCTCTTCACAATCTATCCATTTCTTGATGTAGAGGGCAATCCCTCCGCCCCTTCTTCCTCACCTGTCCCTTCTGAACAGCTTGTAGTCATTGACAGCCATATTCCAGTCATAGGATTCATCCCACCACGTTTCAGTAATGGCAAGTAGGTTGTAGCTTTCTAGCAGCACAGTGGCTTCCAGCTCCTCCTGTTTGTTGCCCATACTGTGTTCATTGGTGCAGAGGCACTGCAGCTGGGCTGTTTGCCATGTCACCTTTTTTAGAGGAGCACACCTTAACTCAGAGAATCATAGAATGGTTCGGTTTGGAAGGGACCTTAAAGATCATCTAGTTCCAACCCCTTGCCATGGGCAGAGACATGTTCCACTAGACCAGGTTGCTCAAAGTCACATCCAACCTGGCCTTGAACACTTGCAGAGATTGGGCATCCACAACTTCTCTGAGCAACCTGTTCCAGTGCCTCACCACCCTCATAGTGAAGAATTTCTTCCTTATATCTAATCTAAATCTACACTCTTTAAGTTTAAAGCCATTACCCTTTGTCCTATCACTATGTGCCCTTGTAAAAAGTCCCTCTCCAGCTTTCTTGTAGGCCCCCTTCAGGTACTGGAAGGCCACTATAATGTCTCCCAGGAGCCTTCTTTTCTCCAGGCTGAACAACCCCAACTCTCTCAGCCTGTCTTCATAAGGATGAGGTGTGCCATCCCACTGATCATCTTTGTGGCCCTCCTCTGGACTCACCCTAATAGGTCCATGTCCTTCTCATGTTAGGGCCCCCAGAGCTGAAGGCAGTACTCCAGGTGGGGTCTCACAAGAGTGGAGTAGAGGGGGAGAATCACCTCCCTCGACATGCTGGTCACCTCAAATTCCTTTGAGGAATACCTCAAATACCTTTGAAATTTTAAGGAATACCCGAAATACCTTTGAAATACCTCAAATTCCTTTGAGGCATTTCACCTGTGTTTCCCTGTTGGCTCTTATTACCTCAGGAGCCCCTGGCTCATCTCTGTAAGACTTCAAGTGTGCTCCAGTATAGCCAGGAGGTCTCAGAGCAAAACACCGAGGGCCCTTGTTAGCATCCCATCCCTCTAACCTTGGCATGTCATCCCACAGCCTGTCCTCCTTCCTGTTCAAGTCTGGTTTAAAGCTCTGTCAATCAGCCCCGCCAGCTCAAGAGCAAAGACCCTCTTCCCCATTTGAGAAAGGTAAATTCCATCTGATGTCAGCAGGCCTGGTGCTGCGTAGACTACCCCATTATTGAAAAACCCAAAATTGCGGTGGTGACACCAGCTGCAGAGCCATGTATTAATAGACTGGGTCTGTCTGTTTCTTCCAATATCACTGCCCACAACTGGAACGATAGAGGAAAAAACTACCTGTGCTCTGGATTCCCTTACCAACCATCCCAAGGCCTTGAAGTCTCTTTTGATTGCCTTTGGACTATGTGTTGCAGCTTCATCGCCACCCACATGGAAGAGCAATAATGGGTAATAGACCAAGGCCTGTACCAGACTAGGAAGCTTCCTAGTGATGTCCTTAACCTGGGCCCCAGGGAGGCAGCAGACTTCCCTAAAAGGAGGGTCCATCCAGCATACTGGACCCTCTGTTCCCCTCAGAAAGGAGTCTATACTATACTACCTACCACTATAACCTGTCTTTTCTTCCTCAGGGAGATGGTCATGATACAGGGGGTAGTCCTTTCTGACCTTGGCAACACCTCTGGTGTAGATGGACCATCACCCACATCATCCATTGACTGACTTGCCACATCCAGAGTCTCATACCTGTTGTACAGAAGTACCTGGGAAGGCGAGGTGGGCAAGGGGGGGGTTTGCCTGCCACCCCGAAGTGTGGACTTGCCTCCATTCACTCTTTTCCTTTAAGCTACTGCCTTCTGCCTGGTGGTGGGAGGATACAGGATCTCCTTGATCTTGTGTTTTTTTTCTGGTGGCTGTTTCTGTCTCAGGGAGGGCAGAGCATCGTTCCACCAGTCTAACTCACTCTCATTTCCCTACTAATGACCCTGTGTTCAACTCTTATGTATTTCCAAATAGCAGCCAAATGTCATAATGGTGGCTGATAAGCATAGCTCTGCATAACAAAGTGCCATGTCTTTGAAAATACTGTTTTCCATTTCAAGCAATGACATTAAGTGATTCAAAAGCATTATTTCATACTTCTTATAATAACCACACAAAATGGAAATTTCTTTTTTTGCTCACAGTAGCAGATGAATACACACAAAAATGTATTGCTAGTAAAGGGTCATTTGCTACTTGTTTATGGGTTTTAACTGGCATTCACATCAAGCTTGAGCAGAAGCTATGTAATATGACTGATGCAGAATGAATTCCATCTTACTCAAATTATTTTGCAGTGCTTATTCTCATTAGAGGAGAAAGCTCCTTAGGTCAAAAGGGAGGAGAAAGCTCCTTAGGGCAAAAGACAACAGAAAAGGTGTTTCATTCCACCTCATACTCTGAACTCTATCTGGAATTAAACACGGTGCTTTAATATCCAGATGCATTTGGATCTGCTCAAATAGGATTTAATATCCTTCTGTAAATAGCAAATTCTGTCTAAGTTATCACTGGTACAGAGATAACTTGCAAGTGTTATTATATTTATAGGTAAATTATATACCATATTTTATACATGCAATACTCTCTATACACATATGCAGAAAATGTAATAATGAAATAAACATTTTTATACTGCAAGTGCTTGTATTTCCACTATGATAAAACCTTTTTTAGTCAAACAGTTCTGTCTGGATTAACAAAAATTCTGCTAATTCTAAAGGAAAAAGCACCTAACAAGTTACCATACCAATTAAATGGAATGGAGCCAAATGAGGAATCTACTATTAACTTCTGGAATAAGAAATGTTAATTCTTTTATGTTAACTGGCCTTTTGGGATTTCTAATAGGCTGAATCTAGCATACTGTGGGATTTTAGCATTGGTATGTTTCTAATGAGAGGTTAATGAATCTAATCTCTCTCATACCATGGTAAAACACAAGATGGGGATTCAAGGGAGCCAGCTCTGACAGTGTTTGTCTGTGTTCCAGTTCAGTTCACTTATTCATGAAGAAGTTTCCATCAGATGCTCCACGTCTTACTGAAACATGAACTGAGTTGGAAAAGAAAGGTCCCTGTGGTGTAGAAAGAAACTGTCAGCAACCCAAGGAAAAGGCCAAATTAAAATTAAAATTCATTAACCTTAGCATCTGTCAAACAGTTTTGAAAGGAAGAGGGGAAAAAGAGAAGGGTGAATACAGCAGCCTGAAACAAACAGAATTATCACTTTTTACCTATTTCCTAGAAAGCTGCCTACTATATCAATTGCCTTAGTTCTCCGAGAACAGTATCTTTGGTGAACAGAAATTATGTAACATAGCTAAGTACCATTTTTCACTGACAACTCCCTTCATCTACCTGGCATTTGAATGTGATGAGAATACTTTTTTCAATCTTCCTTTTCCTGCTTTTCTGTTTCCACAAAAACCTCTACTTTTTCCAAATTCTTTCCTAAAGGAATGTAAAATCCAATAACAGTTTCCAGTCATGTAAGGTAGAGACCTTGTGGGGAAAAAAACCACACAAAAAAGCTGAAAGATTACTTAGGGCTAATGAAGCACCTATACAGGACCGAAACCACTAAGGGTGAGACAGTGCATTTTTAATTTGTACTGTGCTTATGGAGTCCACATCTGAGTTTCCTACATGTTACTGCCGTGCAAATAATGTATGATAGAAGTCTGGCAAAAATTCTTTTGCTCTATTCAGAAATTGGTTTTTTAAGTTTTTGGTGGGATTTAAAGATGAAAGACTATAAGAAGAAAAGCAAGACTTAATGCTTGTTGAGAGAAAAATGAAATAAGACCAGCACTACCAATGCAAGAGAAAAACAAAAGGCAGACATAAATTTAAAATGTTTCCTCTGAAATATACTGATTATTAGATATCTACTTAATATTACATCTGTATCTATCAAATACATCTGCATCTATGAAATAAGCCATTTAAAGACCTAGTTCCCAAACGCGAGAGTAATAGTACATTAACAACAAGCTTTATAATTTAAAAACAGGTTTGTAAAATACCTTGGCTTGTTTTGAGCAGAATTGTTAATACTGAATAAAATTTTATTTTTATTCACTGTTGAAACTTTCACATGGATAAACTAATGCTGCTCAGGTTGAGTACCAGGAAGAGCTGACAGAAGTAACACATAAGGACTGTCTTCCTCAGGAGGCAGAACAAGTTAGTGATAGCCATTGAAAGATGCAGTCTGTATCTAATACAGCCGCTAATAAAGGAGGTTTCTGAGGTCATCTTAAATGTGATTACTGACACCAGCTACTATGTAGACGGGCTTGCAGATTTGGGTATCATTCCTGTCAGTTTAAATAGGATTAAGAAAAGAAAAGTTTACATACCTTGTTTCCAGCAGAATATTGCTTGCTGTGCAAACTGACAAAACCACACTTTTATCATCTTTTTGAGTCTCAGATCAGTGTAAAGCAAATAAGGCTCTTTTTCCCAAATTTACGTATGGTCAAGCAGAAAGCAACCCACCAGCCAAGTCTACCCATCAAAAAGCTGTTGCAATATTCCATGCAATCCACACACAAAGAATCACAATGAGAAATGCAGAGACATAACCTACTCTAGCCCAACTAAGTACGCAGTTCACAGGAGACAACCCTAAGTACTGAAAACAGTGAAGTTTCTTACAACTTTTCTCTCCCCAAAACATCAAGGTCTACAGTTATAGCAAGCAATTCCATGCACAGCACAACTCATGAAATCTGATTTCCTATCTCTAGCTGGATTTCCCTCTACCTAACCAAATGCAAACTTTTCCCAGTTGAGCTTTACACAGATTCTCTGGCAACCAGCAACTAGCTTATGGTAGGGAGGCTGACTCTCTTCACAACCATAACTTACAATTTACAGCTCCACTAAGGCACCTATATTCAGAAAAGTTTTCATATCTTTGAGAATTTAAGTCTTTGTCAAATTTGGTTTAAAGTAGTTCATATATCCAAAAGGCACTTGCAGAGAACAACTGCATGGATAAGCTGACCAGCAGAGACAACGTGAGTCATAAAACTTATTTTCTTAAGAAATTAATAGTAATAACCTGGATGACTGAGTGTGGAATATTCAAGATATGAAATTTATCAAAGTAAAACCAAACAATGTATTTGAACACCAATATATATGAAACATGCATAAGCACCTCAAAAGCAAATAGAATTCAGTGAAATTTCAAGCAGTTCATAAAGAGTTCGATATTTTTCACTGCTAGTTCAAAAATCACTCCTTGGCATCTCAATACATAATTTACTTTAGCTCTGTCCTCAAAACAGCCATTTTTTTGCAGAGTACTCTAATGAATACTTGGAATTTGTTTTTATACATTTTATATTTCCTAGCAATAGAAAGCACAATTCTGCAATTTAACAGTGCCATAAAATGGGTAAATAAATACATTTTATGTAAGTTATTCAGCTAGTCTTACTGCTTTTCAAATCTTGTTAAATTTCTACTATGCAACTGTGAATGATTAGCATTCCTCCCTCATCCCTCTCTGCTTAGCTTCAATTTAAGTTTCTTCTTGCCTAAAATAAAGCTCTTTTTCAATACAAGCATATCAAGGTGATCAAAAGTCCTGTAATACTCCAAATATTTGATTTACACTTCCAATTTATTTTAAGATTAACATGCTCTTCTGCCCCCCTCACCAGACCCTGAGTTGAATTTCAGATGTTAATCTAACTCACATTTTGGGAACTCTGGTTCCTTAGTTGGGTTAGGTAAATTCCAACTCTGGCACCAGAAATGTCCCTTTTTGGTGCTGCAACACTGGGAGAAGGTTTAAGCTGCTTTGAAAGCAACACACTCAATACCAGACTGAAGCATTCTTATTTGAGAACTTTTTATTTCAATGTGTCAAACTTTGTAAAATATATAGAATTTGGAATTATAAACAGAATCACTTTTAAAAAATATGCTTTGGCATGGTGTAGGGTAAGAGATCACGTGTGGGTATGGTGAACTTCCCATGAGGTGAACACATAAATTAAAAATATGTAGTAGAAGTATTAAAGATTTTGAATAAACAGCTGAAAAATTGCACATCAAACAACAACAAGCCTAAATAGAACGCCATGGCAAGTATAACGAGATTTACAGCCCTGGTAATGTTATTGGACTGTTTTTTTCCAGCATAGAAGAAACCCATTACAATGGGCTTCTGGTACTGCTACAAGACAGTATGGTACATCCTCCTCTGACAAAGGTTTTTCTTTCTTGAATGGACAACATTCAAAAGTTTTACTCTGTACACTAACATGGGGGGGGGCGGGGGTGGAGGAGAGGAAGACAAATAACTTGGAATCTCCTCAAAGTCATTTCAAAGTAGGTGAAAATATTATAACATCCCCAGGCTATCCTTGAACATACAGTTTTGAGACAATCATCTTCTACTACAAAGAGTACACTACAAAATGACCTTCCTTGTTTAGCTATAGTGTCAACATTTTCAAAAACACATTTTCAAAATCCAAACCAAGATCCCTTGTTGCACAATATTCCAGGATTATTCTTAATAAAGGCAAAAAAAAAAAAATCCCACAATAAAGCAACTCACTTGCCAAACTCTGAATTTATTTCATTCTTTTAAAGGCTGTAAAAAATGGTCAAAAAAAGCTCCCCTTCAGCAGGCTATCAAATAAGGCAGAATATTCTATGACTTCCCTTTATTTATTCTCTCCCAGTAGCTCTGGCAACCAAAAAGAGAAGGGAACGGAGGACAGAATTGTTATCCACTAGATGGCTGGAGAAAGGCTAAGTTCTCTGGCTCATTTCATGAGATGATTCTTGCACTGTCACTTGCAAGATAAAAATTATTTACCTGAACCACTGCTATTATGAAACATGTTTAGGAAGCAAAAGTTCAGTTTATTTCCCATGAGGGCGAATTATTTTTTCCCCTGACTTTACAGCAATCCTGGTGGAGGTTTTGCTTGTTTAATAGACTCCACATTTGCCATTTTTCATCCCTGTCAAAAATCTATCCTCCAGAAAAATTGTCTGGAGAGAAAAGGCAAAGCGACTCCATTCATGAACATTATATTTAGCAATAAACTAAGACAAACAACTCGCAAGAGTCTGAAGATGCAGGATACAAGGCAATAAGTGAGGGTAATAGGAAGAGCCTTTAAGAGAAATCAGAGGAATCAGGAATCAAGAAGAACAAAAGATAATGCCTAGGACTCATTAAATAACTGATTAAATGTATATGATGTAATTAAAGAAACTGGAAAATATGAAAAGCTATTATTGGGTAAGGCAAAACACATCTTTGCTTTCAGTGAAAAGATCAGATGTTCCTTCTAACACCTCAAAAAAAACCCCAAAACAAAAAGCAAGCATAGCCCAGTTAAGGTCTCTAGCTGACACCCAAATATTTATTATACTATTACTGCCCAGTGTTGTTGAATTTTGCATTACCTATATTCACGATTGCTCTGAACAAGGTACCGCAGTCTTTATGTGAAGTGGTATCTTTTCAATTTTAGATACAGAATGGCTACAAAAGCACAAAGTGCATATTGAAATTAATTCCAATCTGTTTCATCTCTACTAAAAATCTCAATATTTGCCCAAGTTAAAATGCAATACCAGCAATACTTGTAGAATACATACACGTTTGCTTTCAAATAGATAGTTCAAATAAAGGGGAAGAGGTTAAATAAACTGCTAAGGTTTCACAGTGAAGTCAACAGCAGAATTAAGAAAAAAAAAAAGGAAAAAAGCAGTTTTAGTTCTATTAAAAATTCTGCCTTTTCACCATCATATTCCTTTCCCTTCAGAAACATAACCTTGAATTTTTATCTTGCTAGCCAAAAGAACAAGGGTCTCTCTCCACAGACGCCTGATTGTTTTGAATAAGCTTTCCTATAATTTGCTTTCCAAAATCCAGAACAGTCCTAGTTTTATATGACAGTTTGCTTTGGAAACGATGGAGGGCTTTGACCCCCCAGTATAGCACCGTTAGTTATCAGGCATATTGACTGGAAATATAGATTTAGCAAAAATACAGACAAAGGAAAGGAAAACATTTACATAACACTGTTCTCGGATACTATGTTGACAATAGCCAGTCGTGAAAGAGGAGGGCCTCAGTCTGACAGTCCCAGCAAAAAAACATTCTGAAGGTGGGAAGTCCTGTGTCACAAGGTCAGGTTGTTTAAAGAACAGCTTCAACTTAGAATAATAAAATCTGTATTTAAACATAAATAGAAACTGTTCAATACAGGTGCAAAAGGCAAGGCAGGTCATCTAGTTAAAAGCATAGCTTCAGGGCGATGGGATTAGAAAGTTCTGGTCAAAGGTTGCAAATGCATCCCTTAAATTAGATGGTTACTTCAGGACAAACCGACTATTTGAAGCCGTTCATTTTTGTTAAAATAGTGGAACAATAACTCCAGATAAAGATTCCATTGATCAGTCATTACTTTATTATTCTATTAAACTTGGAAACATGGCTACAGAAGAGTAGTCAGTACATTACAATGACGAAAATGGCAAAACACTAAAGGAAAGAGAACAAGGGAAACGGAGGACATCTCATGCCATTGCACTAGAGTATTATAACATGGTCACCCATTATGTACCCATTATAACATGTTACACCTAATATCCTAATACTAAAACTACTTGGGTTTTATGCATTCTTAAAAAGAGAATTGTATTAAATGGCAAGATGCTCCAACCTTTAACAGTTATGAAAGAGATTACATACAGAGAATCATTGCTGCACATACTGAAATGAGCAGTTTTATAAAGAAGTTAAACTCAGAATTTGAGCATTTTGCACTAAGTATATAATTCTATCACTTATGCCACAATTTTATGTTTTTTATTTTTCTTCAAGGCCCAGCACCTGTGTAGAAACAGGCAACCTACTTTTCTTTTTTTTTTTTTTTTAAAAAAAAGACTTTTTAAAAAAAAGTCTCAGACTTATTTCTGCAAGGATTTTTCCCCCACATTTCTATAAATATTGCTAGTTTAACTTATCTATTACTGGCTACCAGAGAATACAATTAGACTGCAGAAAGTAAAATCAGCTTTAAAACTGACATAATAGTACTGAATGAATAAATACACCAGCATTTTTCACATTATGCATTTATATAAATGAGGAAAGGTTAATTTCAAAAGCCTTCTCTCTCCCACTACTCTTCTTGCCTTTATGTCTGATTTTGTGCTGGCTGAGGACTCATTTTCATGAACCAGTAGTTTTCCAATGGATGTGGATTATCTGAGCTGCAGGCTTTATGCGTAAAATATGCTAAAATAGATAAAAGTTAAAATGTATTTCTTGTTCCTAATAACAATCAAAACAAAGATTTCAAGCTGAAAATTTAATGTGAAAATCAGCTCTGAAAATAAATTTATTATCCTGTGAACAAAAAGGTTTTATTGTATAAATCAGCAGCTTTTTAAAAATTTTCAGCTCAAAAAAAAACCTGTTACTAAAATTCAGATACCAAAGAAATTAAAGCTGCCAAAATATTTAAATTGCAGAGATTTCCAAACTCATGCAAGGAGGAACAGAGACATTTAAACAGCAGATAAATAAATGTCAGAATCCAAGAAAGATTCAGAACAGTGGTCAAAATGTAAACAGTCAAGCAGAAAATATGACCTAGACTAGTTACTACTACTCTAGTGGTCTGTGAGCACATTATGGAATATAGGATACTAAGGAGGTAGAAAAAAATTTTTTTTTGGAAATAGCCCACTCTTAAAACTTTAAACCCTCTATAGGTATCAGAGTGAATTACACTAGACTGCTTCAGTGGTTTTTCTACACAGAATGTACAGAAATAACAGTGTTAAAAGTTCAAAGATAACTTCCCATTAGATCCATGTGAACAGAAACTCTAATTTCAGATGAGAAGCTGTCAACATGTAGCAGAGCAGAGAGGGTAACCTTAAATTGTGTCCATTGTTAAGAAGGGAATTCTAGTGCTAATACTACCTGCCATGAACTTGGAGAAAGTGAGTGGAAAATAAATTATTTAGAATGTAATTCTGAACAGCACATGTCAAAATATGCACATTAATGTCATTTCAAATAAATGTCTCCATGTCAGCTCTAGAAAAAAAAAAAAATTTCCATGCTCCAAAACTGCTACTATTTTTCAAGACACTTACTTTTCCTTACTGCAGCTAAAAGATCACTTTTTTCTATTCAAGTACAAGATTACTGAGGAGCCCTTCAGAACAAATAGTTTCACCTGTTGCCACAGATGCCCTACTGCTTAAATCTATCTACTAATGCACCTGAAGATTTTAAGTTTATGTTCCTAATACACTCCTATTTATACAGCTCTCTTTCTCACGGTACTATAAAACAGATTCTAACAAAACACTACTTATCCTGGAAGATCTTACTGTACATAGTAATGCATGCCATCGCTCCTTTATTATGCAGCTTGATAGTGACCATTTCACAAAAGACTAATGACAAATGGTTTCTTTGCAAATCATCAGTGTTTCTACTTTAGGCAAGCTCATGATTCGGTATCATTTTTTTGCCTTAAAAACCCACAGATTTTCAATTATTCTTTATGCAGTTGCTAAATAAATGCTGCCAAGCAACTATAGGGTTCCAGGCATCTCTTATGCTTAATATTCCTTTTATGGATTTTCTCACATATGGATGGTAAGGAGCAGGAAGAAAACTCTTTATTTTTGAAGAGTTTTTCAGGTTTGATTGAATTTATTGGTGGGGCTCTCTGAAAGCTGGACATATTACCACCAGTGGTACAGGTGGTGTTTTGTTTTTTTTCTTCCCCGGGGAGAGACTAAATTTACTTTATACTTATCAAGCACCTTAGTTTCTCCTGACTTAAATTTTAATTAATTTTCTTAAGACAAAGCTGGTTTTGATTGACAGTTTCCATCACCAGACTGATCAGTTTTCTTTCATGGTTAGATATGCATGGAAGAATAAAAAGAACAGCTAAAATATTCTTGAGTATAATTGTTTCTAAATCAGAAAAGGTATCACACAGATACTGCTATACTTGGCTATGCTTTTAAATGGAAGCATTGTGTCTGCTGCCCTTATCAACTCATAGTTCTAAAAAGAGTCTTGTAACTGGCATCTTCAAGTAAGGCTTACAGAGACAGTGACACTTAAGATTTAAACCTTTGCAACATGGTATCTACTTTACACATACAGATGCTTATAATATTGGTTTCCAGGGTCAAATGTAAGAGAAATTACAAATCACAAACAATTTACCGTTCATCTTTAACTGTTCTACCCATTCCCCTGTCTTACAACTCATTTTCCCAAGGACACGTAATTCAGCAAAAAGAATTGTTCAGGAGGCCTTCAATATGCAAACTCAAGTACAGAAACAAAACCAGGGTAAACTAAACACTTCAGAATGCCTGGACCCAGCTAGAGACTTAATGTCCAAAAAATTAAAAAAAAAAAGAGTTAAAAACAGTGCAATCCCAATACAGAAGAAACTAGATTTTTAATTTGTAACTAAGCAGCAATCAAGGTGATATGAGACACCCGTATTATTTTTATAACTCAAAATTTCAGTGTTAACTGCAGAGACACTATGGTCCCCATGATGTTTGCACCGTGTATTCACTGGGCTCAGCAATGCCAGTTTGCAATGATCATATTAGTTTCCCAGGTTTGGTACATAAGCGTCCCTAAGGATGCAGGTCTCATTGATTTCTCTCCATATGCTCATAATCCACAAATGCTAAAATCTAGGACCAATTCTATAGATTATTATTCCCAATAGCAATCATAACTTCACTTGCACTGTCAATACTAAAATATATTCCACTTCTATATTGAGTTTTCTCAAACTGTCTAGTGCCTCATTAGTATCAAATGTAGAATCCAGTGAAATGTAACTATATCTAAATCCATTAAAAGTAATTCAAAGCAGTGCAAGAGTATGGAAAGTTACAGCTTCATTGACTTTTACCTTTCCAGATTTATGGCTCCAAGTGATCAGCATAATAAGCACAGACCTCTAACCCACAACTACTCGTCAGCTGGAACACCTTAAGAAAATAAGTTACTGGGACTCAAAGGCCAGGACTCGGGGAAATTTTGCTTTCACTCAAACAGGAAAAAATTAATCTTGTAAAACACTGAAGTCTCTAAATTTGCTAAAACACTAATGATAAGACAATCTCCTCTAGGTTTTAACCACTATAGTAGATAATTTTATATTCAAGATTGCAAGCACCACGTTCCATCTACAGCCCCACTCTGCCTTTGGGGTTAGCAGTAGGACTATCCCCAATCTTACAGAAACTGGGTGACAGAACTTACAGGCTCCATTTTAACCCTCTTGCCCAAACAACGTCCTCAGTCACAAAGAGGAAAGTGCGTGTACCTGCTCTAAGCCTGGCAATACAGCTACCTTGAACTTTACACAAAACACCATTCTAGAGGAATTTCTTTCCCCTCCCCAGCCTTAAGGGCAGGTAAATAACAAAAGGCAGAAGCTATTTGCAAAAGGTTTACAAAGATGTGGTATACGGAGAGATTTTTAGGTTTTTTCAAAGACAGTTTCTTTCTAAAATAGGGTAACAAAATGAACATTTGTTTTAAACATGGAAATGACATACATAAAACTGTCAGAAAGAGGTAACTATTTAGGATAGATAGATATATTTTGAGTATAAACTTGTAAATTTCATTGAGTTCCCAAATAACTCATTTGTAATAATTTTTATAATACTGTTTTTTTTTTAAGTAGATTAAGTATCAGAGTCTGCCTTGATTTCCATTTTAGCCATGAACAACACTATGTTCCAGTAACGTTCTGAAATGCAACTCTCCTATTTTTAGAGCTCAAAATCTAAAAACTATTTCATCTAAACTTTATTACTCAACATTTATAGACCCATTTTCCTAAAACAGGCATGAACTAATTTAGGGGGGGAACCCCATCTCCCTCTACTTCCTGGTGTTAATAATATACGGAAATATCTCAAAAATGTAAAGAAAATATTTATTGGACCTTATACTGCTACTTAATGTTATCAGCAGAAACCTCATTAAATCACCTGCTGTATAACTCCAAGTGTAAACAAGCTGTTTGCACAAATGAAAAGCTGTTAATATTGTGGAACATACTTGCACTTCTATTACTTCAAAGACTGTGTAGCTATATGCTCCATTACTACTTTCTGTAAGTATTACCTCAAGGCTTCAAGCCTGTTCCTAAGTCTTATATATTTCTATGCTGGCTCTTGACTCGGTTATCAAGTCCTTCCATCAGGAATTAGGTCACTCTGCATACTTCGTTGCTGCGATTGCTACTTTTCTCTAGAACTGTAATAAACATGCACATTTATTCTTGCCCTCCGAAACAACTTCACAAAAAACAGCCTTGAGAAATGTTAAAATTTTTCCACTGTCTTATGCAAAGAGTAATCAATATGTTTTGTAACTTTACCTTTTTCTTTTTTTTTTTTAATTGTACTGTTTAAAAGCATTGTGTCAAAATGAAAGGAGGCATTTAGATTGTATGATTCTGCCTACATCAAACTTCTAGTTCACATCAGGATTGAGCTTTTACAAGAAAAACTAACACCATACTTTGGTCTGCATCATGGAGCAGTCTCAGAGTGTATGAAATGGGTGCTTTTTTGGGGGGGGATGAAAAAACAGCAGAAGGGGCACTCTAAGTGCTTTCAGGCCATAGGACCAGACGAGTCATCCCAAAGAAAAAAAGCCCCAAACACTCATTGTGTAAGCACTGGGTCCCCAGCACCACTTTTGTGCCAGCCTGCTTGACAGCATACACATACCCAAGTAACAAACACATGACTTTAGCAGATCAGGAAAAAAAAGCAAAGAACTGTGCTTTATCAGGATTTACCCTAAGTTTTGGAGCTTGCTAAATAAAGGTTTGAAAGTGGTGTTCTTTAGTAAATGAAGGAGTATATAATTGTCTTCCTATAAATTCAACCAACGGAAATTATATTTGAGTTACCAAGAAAGTTCATTCCTACTTTTAAATTTAAACTGATGAAACTAATCTGAGTATCAACAGGCCTATAAAAAGTCATATCTTGGTTTTAATTCTGACTGCTCCCCCAACAATCATGGCAATTCAATTCAATGAATAGACTAATATTACCTAATTTTAATGTGGACTGCAGAATCAGTTTAAGGTTAGAAAAACTCCAAGCTGCTTTCTTTTAAGACTTAGAAGAAAAGCCTGTCTATTAGAAAAAACAAGCATACATTACACATCAAACAATGCCCCTCCAACAAAATACAAATGATCTCATTACTGTCAATTTTCTAGTAAAGAGAATAGACAATCAGAGTCTGGCTCTATTTAAGTTACAAGATAAACAAGCCCTCCTTTCTGAATACAGATATTGTAACAATGTATTCCATTATTTTTCAAGCCAGCCCAATTTTTCAATCATCAGATACACTAATCAACAAAATAGTGGTCCACTTCATCAAAACCAATGGGGGAAGTAACAGACATAAAACAGTCAGGGGCAGATGGGACAGACAGGGGACACACACACCAACAAAACAAAAACAAAAACACACAAACAAAGAAACAAACTAAAAGCCCAGGATGTATTTTTCTCAGGAAAAGGTCAAAAAACTCTCCCAGGTTAGAAATAAGAGAAAAATATCTAGCTGCCTGGAGCCAACCCTTTGGTCCATGCATCCCTGTCAGCGGTGGCTAGGTGCCAGGGTAACTGATAAACTTCATCCAGGCTGCTGTCTTTTGGCTCAAAAAGAGGAGGACTTCATGCCTTCAGAGTCAGAAGTTTCCCAGAGGAATCTACACAGCACATGAGCAAACAAGTCAGCACAGTGCACTTAGCCAGCTCTAGGCTAACTTGTATAAAGACACTAAGCATTTTCAGGAGGCCCTTTTCACACTCATCCCTAATTGATTTGCAATGAAACTGAACACAATGAGTCTCTTGTGGAGAACAGTCAACACCAGGCAAAAATTAATTGTTATCCTTTCAGCACTGCACATGAGAGAGGATGGGGCAATGGGAGCTAAGGGATTGACAGAGGAAGATTCTGGATACACACAGTGTTACCTGTTCTATGTTGTTTGTAAATCACCATATATTTGAAGAGATTCAGTCAGGGCTAGTAGTGGTTTTAGGTCCACTACTAGTGATCTGATGAGTCCAAATAAGGCTTCCAAAGCAATGAGTTTCTTTCACTTTACTTTACACTGGGTGCAGACACCCACGTGCAAATCTATGACCGTAAGTAAATTTAACTTAGAGTAAAGATTTCTGGCTCTTCCCTTTGTTTGTTTTAAACCACAGAAGTATTTTTCCCAATTCCATCATGCTATCTTCTAATGGTTAGAGTATAACAATGAGACAGTAAAGAAATATATCATTATTATTTTGACAACATTTGACTGCCTAAATATTGCCTGTAGCAAATTTACTATTAAAAAAGATCCTAAGAGACAGAGAAGAGCACATTTCACAGCAATATGCCCACCATTTAAAATGTACGTCACAACTGACTACAGTTTTTTTAAAACAGATGCACTGAGATATACACACTCACCCACAGCCAATACGCCATTGTACAACTGAATTTCAGAACCAATCATTTGCCTAGTAAACACAAGCCACCTTTCCCTCATTTCAAAAGAAATAAGGAACATATTTTACATAAAAACAATTAAAACTGCTGTTGTATTTAATGTCATATTTACAACTTGGACAAGCTGAAATACGATAATTTTACTTCATAAGATGCTCTATCTACTTTATATGAATTAACGAGTCTTTCACTTTCAGCTAACAGCTCACACTCACCTTCCATTCCTAAAGCGAAGGAGGGACAGATATACCATGGAAGCCACACATAACAATATTCCAGAGGGAATTTAATAGAATAAACCTCTTGAAACACTCCTGAATTATTTAGATATTTGTAATACAGAAATAACTTCTTTCCAATTCCAGGCCTAATCATAACTTCCTCCTATCACTGCCATGATTTTACCATTTGACCTAGCAGTACAATTTAAGAAGAAAGAGCTTAACAGTTTCTCCAATGAAGCAGAGGTGGACAACAGATCAAGAGTTCAATGTTCAATCCTACAGAGCTAATTGGTCCATCAGTTTATTTGAAATATTAGTATCTCCCCAATGTTACATAAACTATGAGCAAAACAGATTAAATCGGGAGACAGAATTCTGGCATGCAGGGAAATAATCAAAATCCCGAGAGAATTACAGCATGAAGAGAAATGTTGTAAAAGCCTTGAAGCTTGAAGAGTAAAAGTGTCCCTTGAACAAGTTTTTTGCTACCTTCTGTAAGACAAAATCATGAGTCACAGTTGGCCCAAATCTTCTTAAATTGCTGCTAATAAAGTCACTGCCATGGTAATTCAGGGAAAAAGCTCACCTCTAACTGTTTCTAAGTACCACTTTTTATTACCTGCTATTTACAGAATGGCAGGCAGCCAATAAAATTCTCAGTAGAACTCTACATCCTCACATAGCTTGCAAATCATCTTATTTTCTATCTCTGAATAGCACAGTGCCTTGTCAAATTAGTTTCTCCCTTGCTTCAACTGGCAATTTATTATATCAGTTCTTAAGTGTTCAAAAATTAACATAAAAATCCCTATTCAGATTCCTTTAAATAAAAGGTAAGCACACACAGCATCATCTCACAACAATGGAGTTATTCACATATCTATTTTCAACAGCTACATTTGGAACAAAAGCAGCTTGGATGCAGAATATATTCAAAAGTTATATACAACCAGGTGGAACATCAGAGATGTATCTTCCCTCTTTCAGCATTACACAAAAAGTACAAAATGTCTTTAACACATTAAACTTAGGAGGGATGTGCTCAATAAAGAAGGCTAATTTATTAAACGTAAGTGGCACCATTACCACATGATAGCCTTTGATTTACATTGCTTTTAATTCACAGCTAGCAATGAAGTTTATCCATTCCCTTTTGGCCCAGGTCATAAAGGCTACACATTTCAGACAGCATGGAATGGAAAACACGACTGCACTGCTGTCTATCCTCCCATGAGAAGGCAAAAGAAAACAATGGGTATTACTGCAACTGAAATACAATGTCCCAATGATTAAGAGAGATTCTGAAGAGCAGATAGCTAAAGGGAAAAAAAAAAAAAAAAAAAAAAAAAAGGACATTGGAAGTAAGAAGCTCATGAGACTGAGAGGCTTGCTGACCTACTACAGGTCTCAAAAAGGACTCAAAGGTAAAGATTCTGCAGAAAGGCTAAACAATTTCTTAAGCTTCAGGGTATACTGAAGAATTATCTACCCGAGACGTACACTTTTGAGTGAAGAAGAAATACTGTCAGGTTGCAGTATCAATAGAGGACATGCTGGAACAAACTGATCATTAGAGCAGCAAGTCAGCAACACCAGATGGTTATGTTCTGACAGGATTTTAATACAGTGGTAAGTTTTAATGACTGCATCTTAGCAGTTCAGACACCTGATTCTTGACAGCCAGAGGGCAGAACACATTGCCAGAAGCACTAGAGGTGATTTGGGGAATCACAGGCACAACACCTTTATTTCAGGCTTAGCATTTCATACAAATTATGTCATAACCAAATATACACAGGAATGCAGCTTCCCTGCAGCTAAACAACAATGGCACTTGGTTGATCAAAGCACCAGAATGTGCTATAATCTCTGAGATTGACTCACTGTATTAACAAGTAATACTTGTGACTGAGCTGCGAGACAAACACATTGTTACTGCAAATATAAGCTGTGGTTACTACTGTAACAACACTCAAAGACAAATTACATTGTGCTGTAAAAGAAAAGAATATTTCATTTAATCCTGATATATATACATACACAAGCACATACACATATTACTTTTTATGGTGTGTATGAAGGAAAAAGGGTATTACACAGAAAGGTTGTATATCTTTTCAGCAAAATGGTAACCAAGTACTTCTCCCTTTAGATTACATTTGACGATTAAAAAACACTGCCAGATAATATTTTATGCACATAGGAATTCTATTGAAAGTTATGTTATAAACTTCTGGACTGAAAAAATATTCAGTGAATGAAATCTAGCTACGTTCAGAGCCTCTTTCCATCACATAATTCCTATCCTAAAGAAAAACACAAACATGAGACCAGCAAAGGTTTCTGCACTCTGCATGTAATCCTGTGTATAAGCTATACTAATAATCAATTTAAGTGCATACTACATTTAACATCAAACAACTTGAGACTTGCCACTGAAGCTTACAATTCTCCAGCTCTCTTAAAGATGATCAGATTCCGATGAATATGCTTCAACAAGACAGTGTGCACCTCACAGTGTGACAAGAAGCACTGGCATACTGGACACCTGTACATGCAATAAATTTCAGATGCAAAAACCTGAAGAGAAACCTGTAACAAAAAAGTTCATACCCACCATACTGCACTTCACTGAAAAGATTTTGAATTAATTTTAATACCAGTACTTTAGCTAAACATCACTATCACTGCAACATATGGAGGGTGCCTTAAAGGAGCCGTGAATCAAACGTTCAACACTTTTTACAGGTCATGACTAACACTGGATTACAGTCACCAAGAAACTAGAAGCTCAAATTCACTACGGAGTCAAGGTGAAAAAAATAAATTAATCAAGCCATCCACTTCTACACTGGACACAGCTTCTGAGCAGCCTTTTTATGTAGTATGAAGCAGATACAAAAATGAGAAGGAATAGGATCAGCCTCAGCCATGGAGGTTCTCTCTTATTAGAGAACGAAAAAACTTGATGTAGCCAGAGTATTAATAATGGAATAAGAGGGAAGCTTTTTCAGAGGGAGAGGGGAAAAGCATCTCTGAACAAGCTGTGCCTGTTCTGGGATTCAATTGGATGTGATAGTGATAATTTCCAAAGACTCACAGATGCTAGAAACTAGGACTTCCTTACAAACAGCCAGTTACCAATTAAGCGGCAGAAAGCTTATTTTACACTAATAACCTTATTCCTGTTTTCTTTATGTCAGAAGCTTAGCCTATTTTGAAGCTGGTTTAACTTGAACCTATTTTATAATTACATTACCACACATGACATACACAGCAAAGACTAATACATAACTGTGCATGCTCAAAAATATATTTCTGGAAAAATAAACTTAACCATTGACTGATGTTTAATAGGTAAGGCAGCAAAGTGAAAATTTATGTGGTTTATGTATAAACTCGAAGTCTCTTAAAGACTTTGTCCAGAACCTTGCTTCTGGTGGATACCTGAAAAATTACAATATCATGGTCTGTCAATGAAGAATATGTTAACAGGACCATTCCCTGCATAAAACATATTGTCCCATACTGTGGTGCACCAGTGCCCTACATACAGGTAAACAGAGCCTCTTTCAGTAAAAGTTAATCACATGACAACAGCAACAAGTATTAATACTATAATATAGTCCAGAAGAATCTATGAAAAGTAAAAGTAGATGCCATCCTAGCGTGCAGTATGTTTTCAAGTGGAAACTTCATTCCAAAAGTTCCAGTTCAGAAAAAAGCAAGATTCTTTTATTCTGCTAGGTAGTGCTATACTCCTACCTGCAAAAGGAACTGTAAATATTACAGTGAAGCTACATTAATTGTGCTGAGCTTGTATAATTAGGCTTGTAAATCAACAATGCTTTCACTATTCAGTATTTTTCCTGCTTAACCACTACAACTAACTTTACAGAAGCCATTCTGATATACTCTCTTGTCCTGGTTTTGGCTGGGATAGAGTTAATTTTCTTCCTAGTAGCTGGTATAGTGCTGTATTTTGGATTTAGTATGAGAATAATGTTGATAACACACTGATGTTTTAGTTGTTGCTAAGTAGTGTTTATACTACTCAAGGACTTTTCAGCTTCCCATGCTCTGCCAGGCGCACAAGAAGCTGGGAGGGGGCACAGCCAGGACAGCTGACCCAAACTGGCCAAAGGGATATTCCATGCCATATGACATCACGCTCAGTATATGAACTGGGGGGAGCTGGCCAGGGGGCAGCGATCACTGCTCAGGGACTGGCTTGGTGTCGTTTGGCAGGTGGTGAGCGGTTGCATCACTTGTTTTTCCTGGGTCTTGTTCATCTCTCTGTTGTTGTTTTCCTTTTCACTACAATATTTATTATTATTATTATTATTATTAATTATTATTATTATATTTCAATTATTAAACTGTTCTTATCTCAACTCACGAGTTTTCTTACTTTTGCCCTTCTGATTCTCTCCCCCATCGCACCCAGAGGGGGAGAGGGAATGAGTGGCCGTGTGGTGCTTAGTTGCTGGCTGGGGTTAAACCACGACATCACTATATACCTTTCACTGTAGACAATGGCTTTATTTTCCCCACCTTGTAGCCATTTTCTGTTATTCAGCCAGATTCAGACACAATTCAGCACTGGGAGAAAACTGTGTCTACAGTATTATACCCCTCCAAACAGCCAAGGTGAAGCAGGAAGCCAGCAAAGGCAAGTGCAATGATGACAAAGTGTTTGGGTAACTGAAGGCATGGACATAAAAAAAAAAAAATTAGGCCCTTACCTTATACAATCCACCTCAGATGATAGTATTTCAATGCCTAACAAGCAATCTGTTACTATATTGAAATATCCTGGTGTAATGAACTTAGTAACCTGTGAAAGTGAGAACAGTCACCTCTTGTGCTTTAGGTTTGTTCCCACTTGGCTTGGTTCTATTTTATAAATTAATAACAAACTTCTGAACTAATCTGATTGTCCTGCCAAATTCACTCTGGTTTTCTTGCTTTTTCTTCTGGCTTGATGTACTATACCCTGACTGTATTTCTACAAAGCTCACTGTTTTATAGGTGGTTATTACCCAAAACTAAAACAATCATTTTCCTCTGAGAATCAATATGAAATTTCAGGCTGGCTTTGGAATACTTCCCTTTATCTTGTTATAGATTTTTGTCCCCAGGTGAGCTTATTGCAGCTTTTTCTACTCAAAATAAACTTGGTGGCATATTGCTGTTTGAAACCAATATCAAATTTCAAAGTAACAGGTAACAACTTCAGGAGCTGAGAGAAACAATCTTTAGTCAACTGCATGAACCCCCAAAATGATACAGAGCGGAAGAGAATACTGCCGAACATTTTAACACAAAGATGGCAAACTGCATGTACAAACATGGACAGAGGAAAGAGGGAAAAACTACACAAATCATTTTTCCATAGGAGCTCTGACAGGATAACCGTGCCATCTATCTGCACTTCTGTACAGGGAAGAGAATTTACAGGTCTTACTCTAACTGGTGAGCTACTATTTCATGTGCAGATTTATCACTTTTGCCATTTCTACGTTACTAACACATCCATACTTCCAAAGAAGAATACTTGTGAATTTGAGTTTTGTGAGAATGTATCATACATAAGTACTTACTATCCAGAGAAGTCTTACCTGCTACCAAGGATTGGCTCCCCAGAGGCTCCCAAAGCAGAATAGTCCATGCCATAGAAATTCAGCCCTAGAAGTATTTTATTCCTCCATTTTGAATCAGGATCCAGTACTTGAACACAGGCTCGTACCCAGGGAAGAGGGGAATTCGGACCAGGTCTATCAAGTTAGCAAAAATCAAACAGGTTGTCAGAAAAAGTACACATTCATTCTCAGCCTTCTTTTTTTGACTAGTGTAATTGTAAAGAGCAAACTATGGCACACAAAAATCAGTGAAGGTTAACCTACAGTCCTATGAAGGTTAAATGCACATTGTTCAGTGGCTTGAAGTACTGATGCACAAAACATGCTTGCCCCACTCTTGACTTTGCAATTCATTTCTAAGGTGAAGGGACACAAAACTTCTTACAGTGGGTAAGAAGAGGTTTCCACCTAGCACATTTTCTCTGTCACTGGGCCTGGCACAATGCCCACACAATAATTCAAAACTCTGTATGACTTCAGTTGTTTTCAGTTGGTTTTACTGTAACCTGGCACAACATACTGGGACAAAAATCCACCATTTACTTACAGAAAGAACTATAAAATCAGTGATAGGTAAGCAAGACAAGTTTCAACACTGAGGGTGGATATCATGCTCATTCTATTCCTATCTCGTCAGAGAGGAGAGCATGTCATTTTAACATGGCATAAAGCATGGTGCAGCTTCGCCATGCAGGAAAGATCCAGCCTACAGAACAGTATTTCAAAATGCGTTCAGGTTTCCAGATGGGTTTGTATAGCCTGCACAAAAGCCCTTAGCACCTCATCTTCATAGATGTCAGATTTACCTGGAGGAAAGCTAAATTGGATACATCTATGCTGCATATTCCATCAGGAGCATAACAAAAAACTGTTCCAACTTCAGTACACATTACTACCTATGTTTGCTCTCCCCTAGGTAGCTAGGCTTGAAGATCTAGAGACAGGCCTGGAGAGAGATAGGAAGGAGGTATATAAATTCTTTTCAGAAGAGACAAAAGTTCCTTTCTGTTAAACCTGTCTAGACATTATCAAAATGCTAATATACTACAGGTGACAAAGGCTTTAGTGATGTAATAAACACAAAAATTATGGTATTTCTAAATCTGCCAGTTCACCACAAATATTAACTCTGGACAGCCACCTTGAAGTAAGATATACAGAATCTCCCAAGAATTCCAAAAGCATATCCTTACCTGCAATTTGGAGGTGAAATGAACCATGCTTTTGGAGAACAGTAACATAGAGTCTCTGCAGAGTTTAAGGACCTCTCAACTACGCTGCTGTTCCACTTTCACACAGTTAAAAATATTAAGTTCCTGAAAATGAATATTCATGTACAAGAGTGGGGTTTTGTGTTATTTTTCAGTCAGATCAGCTCCCTGATCTGGTCTGATGAACTGCTGCACGAGCAGCCGTAACAGTACAAGTGAGGGGCTAGTGGAAGAATGGAAAGACTTCAAGCATGTCCACATTAGCAGTGCTGCCAAAAGGCAGTCTGCTGCCTCAGGATGAAGCAAATGAGTTGTCAATTGTGCTTTAAAGCTAATTTTTTTGACAATGACATGTACTAGATTATTCATATACCTATGCTGCAGAACTGTGCTAAATAACTAAAACCAAAAGAACCTGGCCTGGAAAAAAATAAGTGTCATGGAACTAGTGAAAGGATAATTTTTAACTTGAGTACAAAGCCTTTAACAATATCTGGGTGCCAAATACACACTGCTGTTAGACAATGTCCTGAGTTATTGGCTTCTTCAAAAATCACCTATCCTAATAACTAATCCAAAACTTTAGTATCTGATACAGTTAAAACACACTATCCACTTTAGTAAAAAAAAAAAAAAAAAAAAAATGAACTCATGCTGTAGATTTAATAGTGACTTAACTGGGAATCAGGTCTTTCAGCAATCTTTTTCTAATGTTAGATGGAGTCTCACCGTTGTGGTGTTGAATAGTCGTATGTCATGAGACTGAAGCTGTCTATTGCTGAGGCCAACTGATCGAATTCTTTGTTTGTAAACATTCCCGGCTGGTTAGTCCTTTTTAAAACAAAGCAAAACAAAAACAGGAAGAGATAAATTACTACAATAACCTGGCTTATTCTCTCCTTCAGGTTTCACACCATTTGATCAGGTAAGAAAAATCTTTCATTCCAAGGTGGCAAAAAAGATATTTCAGTGCCATTCTTATAATAAATGTCTAAGAAAAAAAATAAATATTCAATATTAATGTTGCCAGTGGGAAGAATCAGACTTCCACAGCATACTTACCAAATCAGCATTTCCAGCATGGCTACAATAGTGATTATAAGGGCTGTGCACTAATGAAATTGCCTTAGGTAGCAATCAACTGAACTCTAAAAGCTTTTACAAAACCTTTAATTGCTTGGCCTGTCAAACTGTTTTTGATACTTATAAAACTAAGTTATCTGAGCCATACTTAAATGAATGGATGGGTGCAGCTGTTGATAGAAAAACATAAGCCAACAGTAATATTTTATTAATCTCAAAAAGAACGATAATTTCAGCTTGTACTGTATTTAAGAAATTTTCTCTCACTGGTGAAAAACACTTTAGTTTCTTTTCATTCCCTTCCAAAAAAGTCCTAAAAAGTAGAAGGCCAATATAACTGCCTGCTTTTAGCAAAAGACTATACAAACATCTTTTCTCTAGACAAAACCACGTCCATTTCTTTCTTCTTTTGGGGTGGGGGTAGAAGAAATCCATTCTATGACCTTCTCTAGACAAAAGTCTAGTTATGTCATCTGCATATCTTTTCATGAAATATGGAACACTGTGCTTACTTCCCCCTTTTTTTTGCTTATTCTTGATTTACAAAATCTAGCACTGGGTTAATATCTACCTTAGCTTCATGGGTGAGGGGGTGTATTTTTGACAGTTTTGGACTCACAGAGACCACTGACTTCCTTCAACCATTCAACTCAAACAATTAATGCAAACAAGTTGCCTGAAAACATCGAATCTGTTTCAAAGAGAATTCATAACTTCAAACTAGCAGCACACATAGCACAGCAGGGAACATAAGGCAGCCTTAATCACATTGCAAAGATGGGACTGAAATAAAAAGAAGCTACTGCTGCCAGGAGAACCACGTCCTCAGCCAGAGGTCTCTGCGGCACATTAAGATGAGACAGACAGGTAGAGAATTAGCTTGTTGTCCTAAATAGCCTGGGAGAGCAGGGTTCATAGGGGAACACTATAAAAGAAAAAAAAAAAAAAAAAAAGGTGGTTTAACAGCTACAAACTCTGTGGTGTGACTCTGCCATTCAAGAGGCAGACTTAGAGGATTGTACAAGATTCCTCTATAGAGTAGAGAGACTGAAGAATCCAGACCTTCCCAGTAATATCAGAAACTGCTACTTGATCTAGAAATTAGTAGGCAACCCCTATCTAGACAAGGTACACATTAAAACCGCTCATGTTCCATCTTAAATGTAAAAACCAAAAAGATGCTCAGTGACAGATGCAAGTAACGAACTGAAAAAAATCACTTATTTTGACCTTTATCACTTTTGGATCAGTGTACAAATTCTCCATCCAACAATATGTGCTGAGTGGATCACAAGAGCACAACAGCGTTCATTTATCAGTTTACAAGGACATTTTCTGTTCCATCACGTTAGGAAAGAGGTTAACAGCGTACAGGTTACAAAGTGGGGCAGATTAAATCATTTAACATGCCTATTTTGTTATAAGGGATCAAAGCATGAATGACATTTGCAAGTCAGGTCAACGAACCTGACCAAACATACACTGGATTACATAGCTGTAATCTGTATGAAGCATAGTGGTGTTCTGGAATTCTCAAGTTTTCAGAGCGATTGATATACCTGTTATATTAAGGAGAAATCCCACTCCTTTCCGGGGTTTTAACAAATTAAAACAAATCTTCACTTCTGGAACCTATTGGTGGACCTCAGGGTTTTTGGATAGTTATCTGCTTTTGCAAGCTACAGTTGTTCTACAAGAATAAAGAAAATGAAAGACATCTTTGAAACAATGTCATGGCAACTTGGATGTCTGTAGGCAAAACAATTCCCCAACACAAACTCCAGCAAAACACATTTTCAGTAAATTGATTGTGATTACTCATGAAGGGAAAAGCATAAAAAGTAATTATAATGTGTATTAGATATTAGGGCAAGTTGGATTGCTTTATAGATTAAGCTGGGCAGTACTTTAATGAAATTTATGTATGTAACTTGCCCTCTACATCCATTTTTCATATATACTGTCAAGGAATAAAAAAAAAAAAACCACCCCAACCAAAACCTCCCGGTTAAAATGGATATTGTCATCATTTTCTCCAAAGCAATCTTGTAACTGAACTACTTCCACTACAAAGGAATGCCATCTGAGGAGCAAGGTCATAAATTTCCAACTTGGAACAAACCCAGCAGCAATGAATACACTTTGTCCATTCATGGATAGTGTTAAAACACCACCACTCTTCAGAAAGCAAGCACCACTCACCAGCTCAATCAGCACCACCAGCCAATTCTGCTCTAGTCAAGCACTTCGGGAAACTATCCACTGGAGCAAAAACAAGACTATTTGATTCATGCCTTCAGAATTGTTCTGAGTCAAGAAAATTGACACTCAAGGATAAAAACCAAATATGTTTCAACAGCTATTATGCTTCTCGTTTGAGGTTTTCCAATCATTCCGATATTTAATTGTAAACTTAACTCAAGGGCAGGTATGTTCTACTGACTACATTGTTGAGAAAACTAGCACAGAGAAAGTCAAGAGACTTGGCACAGAATATGCAAAGTCCATGAGAATAGAAGTTTCCAAGTCTAAGTCAAAAGCCTGTCATTCTTCTAAGCCTTGAATACCGTTTCCAAAATATTCAGTGAAGTGGCAGAAACTTCATCATCATTTATTAGCACTGTACAATATACTACACTAGTATAACACTAAAGACAGCTTGTTATTGTCAGATGACTAAAACCTTGGTGATTTTATTTGCTCACTATCAACATCACAAACACAAAGGAGCAGAAGTCAGGCGTATGAACATGAATAACAGGAAAAACAAATGATTTAATATATCTGAAAAGTCTCTTTGAATGGAATTAACCCTGACCTCTGAACTGCTTCATTTGCTTTACCTTTGAGTTCACCATAAGACACAGTTCAAAAATTACACCTCATTTTGGAGTCTAACAAGTGTACTCATTAAAAGAGTGAAGTTGAATACTGAATACAAGAGAAATCTGCTGTTTAAAGAAACCTGCTCCTACTGGCCTAAAAATATACTGAAATTACGCAACATGCACTATAAATATGACACAATTTGAATTCAAGAAGTAAATTTAAGGAGAAAAGAATATTCTTTTTATGTTAGCTTGTACTAAATCCTTTTTATTACTGTTCTAAGAGCCAGACACTTCATATGATATTTGCATTTGTATTTTTCTCACTCAATACCTTAAGCAAATGTCATTCAGTTTCCTTAACATTCTGCTCAAATGCACTAGGGTTCTTATGTGATTCTTTTATCATTGTTCAACATAGTTAACTCTGAAACTTATTAAATACTAGCAAAACCCCCAACTATTCAGGTCTGGAAACAGCCATCTAATCTCAGCAAAATTTGCATCTATATGGACTGTAAAAGTTGCTCCATTACGAGAAATTCACCACAGAGATGAAATTTATGGCACTTTAACTGCAGTAAAAAACACCTCTGATGCTATATATACAACAAATCATTCGTTTCAGCTGAGGTCTGGATATAATGTCTATCATGATGTGTATAGGACATTATCCCAGGTGCTTATGCTGGTTGACAGTAGGGTCAATATGAGTCAGCAGTGTGCCCTGGCAGCCAAGAGGGTAAACTGCATCCTGGGGTGCATCAAACGCAATATAATCGGCCAGTCAAAAGAGGTGATTATCCCACTGTATCGTGGGATATCCCATTGGTGTGGCCTCACCTTGAGTACAGTGTGCAGTTCTGGGCCCCACAACTTAAGAAGGGTGTTAAGGTACTTGAATGCATCCAGAGGAGGGCAACAAAGCTGGTGAAAGGGCTGGAAGGCATGTCCTAAGAGAAGCAGCTAAGGACTTTACGTTTTTCTCGTTTGGAGACAAGGAGGCTGAAGGGTGACCTCATTCCTCTCTACAGCTTCCTGAGGAGGGGAAGTGGAGAGGCTGATTTCTTCTCCCTGATATCCAGTGATAGGACACAGAATGGTTCAAAGCTGCACCAAGGGAAGTTTAGACTGGACATTAGGAAGCATTTCTTTACAGAGAAGGTGGTCAAACACTGGAACAGGCTTCCTAGAGAGGTGGTTGATATCCCATGCCTGTCAGTGTTTAAGAGGCCTTTGGACAATGCCCTTAATAATATGCTGGTTTTGGTCAGTCCTGAAGCGATCAGGTAGTTGGGCTAGATGATTGCTGTTGGTCCCTTCCAGCTGAAAATATACTATTCTATCTTTTCTGTCCCTTTGTAGGGAACCACTGAGTTACTGAGCAAAAAAGCACTCTAGTTTTTGAGCATAATGTTTAAGACACAGAAATATTTCTAATAAGTGATGCAGTCCTTTTCTTGTACAGAGAACAGCTGTCCCTGAGACACATCAACACTTTTGCTTTAGACAAGCCCATTTCCTTGAGAGGTGATGAAGCTTCCACGACACGCTTTTAAGAGATGCATTTTCTTGGATAAAATACTGACTTTCCTGCTGAAACCTTGTTTACGTGGCCCAGTATTAATTTCTTCCCATTCTTAGCTATGTCACTTTTGACTTGACTAAGAAGCTCCTTTACTTTGTTCAGAGATTCACCGTTTCCATTTGTAGGCTCCTGACCCAAATTACTGCTAGACAACACAACAAGAGAGGAAAAACTATTCCCCCGAGAGCATAGGTCTTATTTGCACATATTCCTGACAATTTGTCAGTATTTTCTGTTAGCACACTGCTATATGTATATACAGAAGCTATTACAGGGACAACATCACAGACTAAGAAAAAGAAGTCACCTGTTTTCCCTGGTATTTCTGTATACACAGCTTAGAATTTCAGTCCCTTTTTACCATTCTATCCTTTCACATCTAAAATAAGTGCAGGGGAGTTTGTTTCATAGCCTAGAATGTTTATTACCTGAATCTTCCAAATAGCATATGTTCATGTGTATCAAAATTCCCATTAGTGCTTTACTGATAAGTATTTCTATAAGGTTTTGACTTTGTAGTCTTTCATATTGAAAGACTGGAAAAAATACTTCAACCATGCAAGCCACTTTCATTTACTTTCAAATGAATCTACATTTTCCATTACTCCTTGTCTCACTATGATTATTCTCAAAATAAAATAAGATAAGGAAAAAAAAGTCTGTAACTGACTGCTATTCCCTGCAAGTTCAAACTGCATTCTTGTTTGGTTACCTCACCTTCTCCCTCCCTTATAAGAGAGAAGTTTTCTGTATCCTCACATCTTTGAATAGTCCTTCATAATGGAAAACTGATTGATTTTCTGTTTCCTATATATATCTATTTCAGAAGTCATCTTCTCAGTAATGACTTAATTTTCTTCTTGTGTATAATTCTGTTTTCTCTGTAAAGCAACTGTTTGCAAATCTTCCCTTCTCCCATCTTTCACCATCAAATACTTCATATATTTCATAGCTCCTTGCAGTTAGCTGCACTAAAGTATAATCCTATTGCATTTTATGAACACAGACCACTGAATTCAGTTAATGCACAATCACTGAATAAAAATTCACCGTTTCTTCCTGCATCCAGTCTGTTCTACAGCAAATAGGAGAAAGAGCTAAAATCTCTACCCTGTGCATCACACAATTATAGGCATTGATAATGAAGTAGTCAAATGCATAAACAAGTTAAATCTGAAACCATTTTCTTTTCTGGAAAAAAACCTCTTGGCAGTTTTGTAACTACCCTATCTCTTTTTAGGTTCTCCAAAACTCTGTAAGGATGACAGCTCACTGAAGTAATTCTCCACTGTCAGTATTTAGAAAACAGTTCTATGTTGAGCCTGGTTTCCATGGATGTTTTGCGACTAGATGCTCTGGTGTCTTACAGATGTTCCATTTACAATGCTCTCTCACTGCTGGGTCTTGGGAAAAAAGATGGGTCATCTTCATCTGTCCAGCTGCCTATTTTCATGAAGTGGCAGGGACCTGACTATTAAAACTTCATGTCTATGTCAATTTTGTTTGAAACTGGTCAAATGCTAAAAAAGCTTTTGCAGGGAGATGAAGAATGGAAGAGATAAAGCTTACAGACACCTTGTTTCCTCAGAAATCATGCTAAAAATAGATTTAAGGTCTGTCTGCAATAGTATTGGATGAAGCAGGCAAGTCAACAACAGGACCTTGACACAATACTGTTCAAATCCATGAAAAATACTTACAGATCTAATCCTTGCTGTCAAAAAAAGAACATGACCATACTGAATGATTAACCAAAATAGAGAGATTCTCAGACAGATGAAAATAGATTTAATACATAGTGGGGGCTGAATTCCATGCAGTTGATTGGAGATTTTAAAGAGCACATCGTGATCTCCAACACTGACCTCTCTTCCTCAGTGAACGCATCCTTGCAGACAATGTATCAAGTGTTTTACAGAGATGCATGTTACTCATTAAGCATTTTTGAAAATGCATATGCTTAGTATTCAAATACGTTCACAAGCATGTGCAATACAGCATTCTTTTTCTGTATTTCCTTTCTAAGGACAAAAAGTTGCAAGAGCTGAAGAATTGCATGCAATGATCTCAGTTAAATCAGAGCTTAAACATAGTATCTGATTTTGTGGGCTACAAACCCAGATCAGTATAACAAATCAGGGACTATACATTGCAAAAACAAAAATGTTAGTCCACTGAACCACAGTGTTGAGGTCAGTCCATTGCAGGAGAAACAAATAACACAAATTCCAAATTAGTATAAATTTCTCTCCCCCCCCCCCCCCCATCTGTATGAAAGTCCCATTCCTCCTAAAACAGAAACATAAATCATACTGAAAGGAACTCCATAAAACTAGTGCAATCACCACTGCTCACATACACTCTTCCAGTTGTGGCTTTTCATCTGATTCTACTCTTAGAACACTCTCCCAATTTCACACACTGGAAGTGTTGGGACAGATGAAGGCAGAGACAAAAGCAGGAGGTTCCTTCCCCTCCCAATTAACCCCCATCTTCTTAACATCTCCAAATCACATTTTGCTCATGTAATGAAAGACTACTTTATTGTTAATGTCAGAGAAACATCATCTCAAGAGATATAAATTATGAAAGAATGAGCTAATGAAAAAAGGAGAATTTTAATGGAAACATGACAATTTAGCAGTTCATTTCTAATGAGCTGGAACAGCCTGAATATCCCAAGATAATGACTTTAGCAAGCCTGAGCTGGACATTAGGGAGAACCTTCTAATGGTGCAGATAGTCTGGGAGCACTGTAATAACATTCATTCATTGGTAGATTTTAAGAGCTTGTTAGATAAACTTCTATCAAAAGTCACATAGTTATAGTTTATTTTGCCTTATTATAATGCACCTTCCAATACTATTCTCTACTATTCAGAATAGTAGCTTAAATTCAGAAATAAAAACCTGCAACCCTAGTTGTGCACTGTCTTTTGCTGCTGCACTAACTTCATTATAGGAAAGGTAAAAATTCAGATGCCTTCAAAGAGCATAAGGGCTATCTGTCAGTTGTCCACAGAAAAGATCACAATTTAAAATAAAAAAAAATCTCTACCGAATGCATCCTAAAAACTGAAACCTGAAAGATTTTAATTAGCATTACTGACCACGTTCAAATTTTCTTAATAGCAAGAATCTGTTTACCAAATTCTCAGATTAGATTAGGACAGGCATTTAAAAACAACAGCAAAACCTAGCCAGCTTGACAAGCAAGAAAACTGTAACAGGGTGCTACAGATTCACAATACAAAAGAGCTGGGAGTGGTTACTTCGCACAATATGAGTGCTTCATATCACTAGGGGACTGTAAATGATAACAGACTGACAAGTAAAAACTTGCTGTTATTTTCATCAGGAAACAAAATAGTATTTATTTACCAATTGAAATTTTTGCAGAACATTCAGGGCTGGCACTCTTCCTTAATATACATATCCCATCCCAGCTGCTGCCTTTGCAGTACTTGCTCTCCAAATAGGGAGAAACATGGGATCTGTTCTTGTCATGGAGTAGCCTACACAGTTTTCATGAAGCCAAACTAATTACCTGTGGCCCATCTGGTTTAAACTAGTAACAGAAGTCAAGAAGGAGAAACATGCCAACAATTACATGTCCTGAAAAGAAAGCATGAAATCCCAGCAGACACCTAGGGACAAATGAGCCTGAAAACTGCTGTCCTCAGAGCAGAGGTATGCTGGCAGACCAGTCTGCACCACTTACACTGTATTTTTCAAGTAACTTAAGAGTTTGTATCTGAAACTCTTAAGTTAATGTAAGAAATTCACCTGTTTGACAAAAGCAGACAATCTGAATACCAAAGAAGAAAAAGTTTCTTTCGATACTTGTCATTGTATTTAATGTTTCCATTTTTGGGGAGGTTAACTGCTCTCCTTTAACGCCGTTATGTTCCTTCAGCCTCTTCAGAGGAGTCATTTAAGCAAGACTACGCATAAATGAACATCCACTGTATCACCATTTGGTTCTCCTAATTTCCAAACTATTCTAGTGCCTTTCATGCCAGGGCTTAATGCCCAGGCAAGCCATGCTCCAATAGCAGAACATCACGCAAAACAAGCTTGTACCCTGGAGCACATGAGCCTAATTTAAAAACTCTAACACACCAAACGTAGGCTTAATTTCGTTGTTGCAAAGATTAAAATGCTCATCGGGGTTTTGGAGTGGGTTTTGGGTTTTTTTTTTTTTGTTTGGTTGGTTGGGTTTTTTTGTTTTTGGTTGTTTTTTTTTTTTTTTTTTTTTTTTTGGAAAGTTTTCCAGGTTCACACTGAAACTTACGCAGTAATTGCTGTACAGCCGCTGGCTTAGAACTGGTAGAGCTACAAACACCAGACATGGTAAGGAATACATTCCACTCTTGCTTCTCTTTGACTGTCATTAGTTGACCTACAGATTATTTTAATGATCCTCCCTAGTGGGAATTCAAAAACTGATGTGTACACCTGCTTCAGCACGTGTCAGTGCAGTCAGATCTTGGCTGCATTAATTTTATATAGTAAGGCATAGCCTTTAAAAAGCGACTTCTAAGAATAGATTTGTTCCTCTCAAGTCCTTTCTGAATCTATACAAAATGCATTGAACCTTTCATGGCTGCAGTCAGAGCCATGCTGTACTGAGCTGGCAGCCCAAACAGCAGTGAAAACAGGGAAGTCATTGGCAAAGGAAGGAGATGTAGTTTAAAGCCATTAACAAGCATTCAGATTTACTGTAGCTAACAGAATTCAGTTTAAAGAGAGATGTGACTGACAGACCTATACTTTAAGCCTTTATACAGGGAAGAAAAAACCCCATGAGCCCAACATGACTCTAGTATGATTCAATAGTATTACTATAATTTGAAGAGGTTATTAAGCTTTCTCCAATAACTGTTACTCAGAAGTAGTCAGTAGTCATTTCTGACCCAGTTTTCTGCTCCCCTCAATATAAACTCGTATCTCAAGCTGTATCCTGTGATCTGAGTCACACATATCTTACAGGTTCTCTAGTATGCAAGAAAAACTATTATGCCAGTCAGCTAGCCTAGACAGACCACTTGAGTCATTTCTATGCCTTTTTCAGTGCTGAATTTTATGCACAGAGCCCAATTTCAAGATCTCTTGATACGTAACTGTACGCTCCATATTCCTGACAGTGCCTTTTTTTTTTAGGCTACTCACAAGACGACTGATGACTACAGGAACAATGGAGGGCAATGTGTTATTATCAACTAGGCACAACAAACAGGAAACTGTGGATAGTTACAGTTTTCAGATTTTCCTTCCTAAGTCCCATTTTCTGTAATTTGCTTGCCCAAAGAGATTGTTTTCCAGCATCAAGTTTCTTTATTAGCAACAGCAAGCGTGGGAGAGCATACTTGGTGTATATACTAGCTAACTCTACCATGAACATACACGGATCATTTTTAGAATTGCTTGCTTTTATGTGACCTCATTTGTCAAATTGGAAGGAAAAGTAAGAAAGATAATCAGACACGTAGAAAGATCAGAAAAGTGCAGCAAGAGTATTACTGATTCCAACAAAATATGATTACTATGGCCAGGTTTCTCACAAACATTTTGAACTTTCGTAGTGTTAAGTGTAGGTATTGGTAAAACAGTATCCTACTTAATAAACACTACTCTACAAAGTTGTTTTTTTTTTCTAGTATGCTGTTATTTGACATAATCTGATAATTTAAAACTCCATCTGAAACAAGCAATATGTTTCTTGCTGTTTTGTTCCCTGGCATTATTTACTTACCAACATTTCAAGGCTTTACATTCTGGCCTGCACAGTCCTGCCTGAGAATGATGTTAAAAGTAAGTGACGGTTCTCATTTCACTTCAAAACAGAGACATCTTAGAAGCCATTTATAATTTAATTGAATTTGTTTGCCACACATTATCATAAAAATTACCCTGTTGTTTACTTGCATATTCTGCTTCAGAATTACTACTTGCTAGAAATGCTTCTAAGGAAAACAGTGCATATATACTGGAATAGTGAACCCACAAACATATTCTGTATACACAAAGTTATGGCAAGGCAATTGAATCTGCAGCAACTTCTAAAGATGACAGACTCCTAGTGAAAAACACAGATTACCTTAATAATTACAAGTATCCATTCATAATCTACTTCTTAAAACACCTGTTTCCTTCATCATATATGCAAAACACTGGTCAATTGTGGCATCCATTGAGCTGGGCAACTGTGAGGTCAACAAGCAGTTTTCCATCATGTACTCTTCCTACTTTTCAGCAAAGTATGCATGTATATTTATAGGAAAGGAGGAAAAGAGCATGATAGTACAAAGTAAAAGGAGGGAAAAGTTGTCTGCCCTGCTCCCGACCTTTCCCAAGAGGCAGGGTAGCAAAACTAAGCTGATATCCACTGCTACTGGATAGCAGCAATGAAAGACTGCATAGATTCTGGTAATTTTCATTGCACAGCAGCTGTGGAAAGAAAGAGCCGAAGCTACTTAAGACAGTCCTTTACGTCTGGCAATGTTTTTGCAGCAATAATAAAGAATAAACTGAGTGCTAAAAATCTTAATTTTGGAGAAGTGGAATTTTAGAGGTGGAAAATACTGACAGTATGGGACCTAGGGAAGCTTTAACTAATAGGGAGAGAGGCTGTAGATTTTTTTTTTTTTTTACTCTTACATATGCAAATACAAATATCCGAAGTTAGGGATGCTTGCCCTATTTTGAATGAGGGGCATACATTATGTTCAAATATTTGAAGAGAGAAAAGTGGTTTGGGTTCCTGCAGCTTTCAAATGAAAGCAACTGCACTACTGCTGTGCATCTCAAGAAGCCAATAAAGACACACAAATTTGATATGGATTATTTGCCAAGACTGCAGTAGTTTTAATATGCTCTTTTCAAAGCCTAGAATCAAAAACGTAAAAAACGAAAGACATGCTCAACTACAGATTTAACTGCATGTGTTTCACGAGCAAGTAACAAGTTGTGAGCAAGACTGCTGCATAGCAGAGAAGTATTCTGCAAACTCTCTAAAGAACAAATAGGTATTAAAACAGCATTACAGTGGTGTAGGTTGAAGAACCTGAATATCAAAACTTCTGGTTTGCAGGATGCTTTGGCACAGATTGGATATCCTGCTTTTCAGCCATCTCTGGTTCCAGCTGCTTAACAAATGAGTTTCATTATTTCATCTGTCTGACTTTCTTTTAAAGTTCAGAGAGCAAATGTATATTGTTAAAGCATTTTCTTCTTGTATTTATCTTGAGAGTATACCAAATTTAGCATAACAAAGGTAGTAATAACTTGACCTTTAGCAAGAACATTTTAAAAAGATAAATCACTTCAAAATGCTGGGGGGTGTCCATCCCCCAAATCCATTGTTACATACCTTGCTGAAAGCATACAGAACAATTCTAGGATTCCCCCTAATACAAAGGTGGATCTTGATCCAGAAAACTTATAGTGAGGTTTGAGAGACCACTGATTCTCACAACAAATGAAAAACACAAAGAAACATCCACCTATTCTGAACAGTCAACTAGTGGTCTAAAGAAGGAAAACCCTGTTACATAAATCTTTCTTCATAAACAGCAAAAACACTAGAAAAAGCTTCCCGATTTCTCCAGAAAAGTTCTCTCTTCGCTTTCTACTCTACCAAAAGAACTGTTTTTAACAAGATAATGCCTTGTTTTCCTGGAAATACAATTTCTTCCTTCCCAAAGAAAGGATTAGTATACTCTAGCCTTTACAGCCCCCATACAGTCATGGAAGGATTTCAGCTATATGTGTTTAGAAAAGACTAAATATTTGTCCAGATTACTATCAATCTTGGAATAATTCTGCCTAAACAGCGTGACAGTAAATAGGAATCTGTGTTAACTGCCTCTGTTTTTTCCCCCAGGAATCTCCTAAAAGAAGGTAGGTTAAGTCCATATATTCACATCTTACCATAGCAAACCTTACTGTTCAATGAATGAAGAATGGTGTTTCAAAGCTACCAAACAAGACAGATAGCCTTTTCATGACAAAAGTACAGGAATTTAGAATCAGCCTTGTCTACCCTCTGCCCCTACTACTACAAAACTAAAGCAAAACCGGTACAGAACATTCCTCCTGACCTTGTTCAGGAATGTCAACAGATCCAGCTCCTAGAACAATGAGTACACTATAATAAAGATTTTCAAAATAGTACTAAGCACCATTTGAACATAAAATGCATTCTCTTTAATGGCTTAAATAAAAAACACTTTGAGGCTGAAAAGAGGAAAATTGCTGAATCACAGTAAAACACTGTCAAGGCTTTATAATCTCCCTACTCTAAAAACAGTGATACAGTAATGGTTCTTCAGATATTTTCAGTTTTTCCTCAGAGTCCCTTGTCTCATAATGCATACGTAAACTAAAAATATCCTCTGCCAGCAACTTCTCATTGCTTTTAAAAAAAAATGTAGCGTCAAGAACACTTAACCTCAGCATAATCCAAATCAGTTACTAAATCTTAAGACTTCAGACTGTTTGAAATGTAAGAAGTGCTACAATTTTCAACTTTTTTTTTTTTTTTTTCCAATCAAACAAGAGATCAGCCACAGTAAGAAGCAGCAGTTAAAAATCATGGTTGGGATATAACTGCACTTAGCTGAGAATGTATGGGAAGCAGAAACACACTTTGAGATGCTGTGCTTCACATACAGATGTGGCAAACTTTTCACAGCAAGGAGAAAACAGCCAGCACAGTATCTGACAGAAAATGTTTTGTCACAGGCATGTTTTGTCAATTTTAGACAACTCATGAAAATTCACATAAGGGTATAAATTTAACAGTATTGGCCTCTTCAGTGTTTTAGACATTATTTTGGAAAGGTTCTCCTGTCATTTTAATTCACTGAGGCTAAAAGCAAGCCTATACAGTCTCAATTTAAGAACAAAATGCCAAAACCTGACTTACGTATCTTCAGCTCTCTCCATTCCTTTGCTGTGTCTGCCCCACCCACCCTTTTTTAATCACAACTAAAAGAAAAACTTCTCTAGAATTCTAGCTTACCTAAAACTTAAAAAAAAAGCCTTCAAAAGCATCTATTAAAAAAAGAATAAGGCTAGCTTGAGTCCTAGGTGTATCCCCTGCACAAGGAGCTGCCCACAGCTCTTCAAGAGAAACAGGGGGAAGGTGTACTTGTGAATGTTTGCTTTGTTCCTGGGACAGAGGAAGAAAGTTTCACAACAGTGTACTCTTTTTCTTCCTTCTCCCACTGGCTCAGCTCTGCTTCCTTGTGCTCTTCTGCCAAACAGGCATTTATGGAGCATTAATTCTGCCACCCAAAGAAATTAATAAAGGTGCTGTTCTCTCTTTTCTCCCCGCACAGCTGTGCATCACCTGCTACCTAGATGTGTATCACCAAGTTCAAAATGCATGTGAAGATTCCAAAATTTTCCTAGGTGTTTCTACAGTATTTTGCCATCTGACATTATTCTTTTTCTACTGTTCAAGCTAAGAATTCTTTATCGTGAACTACAAGTATTTTTATCCTTTTCTTCCAAGCTGATGTAAAGACCAATGTATCACTGTCACTTATACAGCTGCTGTCGACACATTTGAAGACTTATTATGTCTCCTGACACTTTTTTCCTCTTTTTAATATACGACATACAGTTCTTCAAACTTTCCTCAAAGGAGACATTATCTATACTTCCAGCAATCTTTCTTGCTTTCCTCTAAACACTCTCATTTTTCTACATCCTCCTATAAATATAGTACCCCAGACTCAGTTTTCCATGAGACCTGCCTAGCACTGAGAGTGGAATAAATACCTTTTGTCACCCTGGAAGCTCCCTGCCAATCGTCTCAAAATGAAAAGTGTCCCTTTCCCTACATCTCACAGCACTTGCCTTGGGATTTTGAAATTGTCTGATCCGCTTCCAACACAGGTCTGCCCAGAAAGTTTCCATGCATTTCATGTTTTACTTCTCCCTCCTTAACAGAGTATTTTATATCCATCTTTACTTAATCTCATGGCATTAAACCCAGGTAATTTTTAGTGCTTCTGGAATAACTTCAAGATCTGATCACCTCCTGTTAAACGTTTACTTACCAATGTGGTATCTTCCACAAACTTAAAAAAAAATCCACCAGCCTTACTGTTTTAGGAAAATGCTCGGCACCTGGGCACACTGCTGGCTCATATTCAGCTGGCTGTCAACACAACCAGGTCCTTTTCCACCAGGCAGCTCTCCAGCCACTCTTCCCCAAGCCTGTAGCATTGCATAGGGTTGTTATGACCCAAGTGCAGGACCTGGCACTTGACCTTGTTGAACCTCATACAGCTGGCCGCGGCCCATCAACCCAGCCTGTCCAGATCCCTCTGTAGAGCCTTCCTACCCTCCAGCAGATCAATGCTCCCACTCAACTTGGTGTTGTCTGCAAACTTACTGAGGGTGCAGTCGATCCCCTCATCCAGATCATTGCTAAAGATATTAAACAGAACTGGCCCCAATACCGAGCCCTGGGGAACACCACTTGTGACCGGCTGCCAACTGGATTTAACTCCATTAACACCACAACTCTTTGGGCCTGGCCATCCAGCCAGTTCTTTACCCAGCAAAGAGTACACCCATTCAAACCTTGAGCAGCCAGTTTCTCCAGGAGAATGCTGTGGGACAAGGTGTCTAAGGCTTTACTAAAGTCCAGGTAGACAACATCCACAGCCTTTCCCTCATCCACTATGTGGGTCACCTTGTCATAGAAGGAGATCAGATTAGTCAAGCAGGACCTGCCTTTCACAAACCCATGCTGAATGGGCCTGATCCCCTGGTTGTCCTGTACACACCAGGTGATGGCACTCAGGATGATCTGCTTCACAACCTTCCCTGGCACTGAGGTCAGGCTGACAGGCCTGTAGTTCCCTGGATCCTCCTTCTGGCCCTTCTTGTAGGTGGGCATCACATCTGCTAACCTCCAGTCAACTGGGACCTCCCCAGTTAGCCAGGACTGCTGACAAATGATGGAAGGTGTCTTGGTGAGCTCCTCTGCCAGCTCCCTCAGTACCCTTGGGTGGATCCCATCTGGCCCCATAGACTTGTGTGTGTCTAAGTGGTGTAGCAGGTCACTAACCATTTCCCCTTGGATTACGGGGGCTTTATTCTGCTCCCGGTCTGTGTCTCCCAGCTCAGGGGGCTGGGTACCCTGAGAACAACTGGTCCGACTATTAAAGACTGAGGCAAAGAAGGCATTAAGTACCTCAGCCTTTTCCTCATCCTTTGTCACTATGGTTCCCCTGACATCCAGTAAAGGATGGAGATTCTCCTTAGCTCTCCTTTTGTTGCTAAGGTATTTGTAGAAACATTTTTATTGTCTTTTATGGCAGTAGCCAGATTAAGTTCTAGTTGGGCTTTGGCCCTTCTAATCTTCTCCCCTCATAACCTCACGACATCCTTGTAGTCCTCCTGAGTTGCCTGTCCCTTCTTCCAGAGGTCATAAACTCTTCTTTTTTTCCTGAGTTCCAGCCAAAGCTCTCTGTTCAGCCAGGCCCGACTTCTCCCCTGCCAGTTTGTCTTTCAGCCCATGGGGACAGCCTGCTCCTGCACCTTTAAGATTTCCTTCTTGAAGGATGTCCAGCTTTCCTGGACTCCTTTGCCCTTCAGGACTGCTCCCAAGGGACTCTGTCAACAAGGCTCCTGAACAGGCCAAAGTCTGCCCTCCAGAAGTCCAAGGTGGCAGTTCTGCTGACGCCCCTCTTTACTTCTCCAAGAATCAAAAAAACTATCATTTCATTATCACTATGCCCAAGACAGCCTCCAACAGTCACATCACCCACCAGTCCTTCTCTGTTGGCAAACAACAGGTCCAGCGGGTGCCTTCCCTAGTTGGCTCCCTCACCAGCTGTGTCAGGAAATTCTCCTCCACACACGCCAGGAACCTGTGAGACTGTTTCCTCTCTGCTGTATTGTATTGCCAGCAGACATCTGGTAAGTTGAAGTCCCCCACGAGAACAAGGGCTAGCAATTGTGAGATTTCTCCCAGCTGCTTACAGAATATTTCGTCTGCCTCTTCATCCTGGTTGGGTGGTCTACGACAGTCTCCCACCATGATATCTGCCTTGTTGGCCTTCCCCCTGATTCTTACCCATAAACACTCAACCCTTTCATCACCATCTTCAAGCTCTAGACAATCAAAACGCTCCCTAACATACAGGGCTACCTCACCACCTCTCCTTCCTTCCTCATCCCTTCTGAAGAGTTTACAGCCATCCGTTGCAGCACTCCAGTTGCGCAAGTCATCCCACCGTGTTTCCATGATGGCAACTGTGTCATAGTTTTCCTGCTGCACAATGGCTTCCAGCTCCTCCCTCTTTGTTGCCCATGCTGTGTGCATTGGTGTAGGTGCACTTCAGTTGGGCTGTTGATCCCATCACCTTTTTGGGGGGAGAAGCTCTAATTCCTATGTGACCATTCTCAGGTGCTTCTGTGTTTTCTAACACATCAATAACCCTTGCATCTTTGCTGCTGCATGGCTCTCCATCCCCTACCTCCACTGAGATGGCAGACCAAAGGACCTCGCTAGCATATAGTCTCTGAAACATTGGTGTGCTGCCCCCAGGCTTATCTCTAGTGAGCCTGGTTTTATCCCTTTCCCCCTTCAAATCTAGTTTAAAGCTCTTTCAATGAGCCCTGCTAACTCCTGTGCAAAGAGCCTTTTCCCCCTTTGAGGTAGGTATACCCCATCTGTCACCAACAGGCCTGGTGTGATGTAAACTGACCCATGATCAAAAAACCCAAAATCCTGCTAGTGACACCAGGCTCAGAGCCAGGTATTGATCTGCTGGCTCTTCGTTCTTCTTCCCTCATCGTTCCCTGCAACTGGAAGGATAGGGGAAAACACTACTTGTGCTCCTGATCCCTTAACCAGTCGTCTCAAGGCCCTGAAGTCTCTCTTAATTGTCCTCGGACTTCTTGTTGCAACTTCATCGATGCCTACATGAAAAATCAATAATGGATAATAATCAGAGGGCCATACCAGGGTAGGAAGTTTCCTTGTCACATCTCAATAGGACAAGAGGAAACGGTCTCAAGTTGTGCCAGGGGACATTTAGATTGGATATTAGGAAAAATTTCTTCACCAAAAGGTTAGTCAGGCACTGGAACAGGCTGCCTAGGGAAGTGGTTGAGTCTCCATCCCTGGAGGTATTTAAAAGACATGTAGATGTGGTGCTTAGGGACATGGTTTAGTGGTGGACTCGGCAGCGCTAGGTTAATGGTTGGACTTGATGATCTTAAAGGTTTTTTCCAACCTAAATGATTCTATGATTTTTTTCTTTAGCTCCTGGGAGGCAGCAGACTTCCCTAACAAGTGGGTCCAGTCTGCATATTGGGCCTTCTGTTCCCCTCAGAAGAGGGGGTCTCCTATGACCATGTCTCCTTTTTATTTATGGAAGTGTTTTTGATGCAGGATGTAGGCTAACTTAACTTTGGCGACTCTTCCAACCTAGATGCCCCATCGTCCTCATCATTGTTCAGTTCTACTTGCAGAGCCTGGTACCTATTATGCAAGGGCACCTGGGAACGTGAGGTAGTCACAGAGGAGACAGCTGCTGCACTGGGCAGGAACTTGTCACCATTGTCCCCTATCCCTTGAGTCACCACGTTCAGCCAGGTGGAGAGAGGACAGGGAATCCTCTGCGTCATGTGTCCTGTCTGCCTGACAGGCCTGTTCCATGGAAGGTAGGGTGCGATTCCAGTAATCTCTCTCTCGGACTCCCTGATACTCCTCAACCTACTCACCGCCTCCCAGAGCTCTGTCACTAAGCCAAGGAGTTCCTCTACCTGGTTGCACCTCCCACAGGTGTGCTCACTACTGCCATGCAGCACTGGTGTAAGAGTAAAGCACACCCTGCAGCCTGACACCTGGATGCCAGCACGTTCCCACTGGAGCTCTGTCTGGGAAGTTGTCTCAGTTGTGGCAGGTGAAGAGTTTAGAGAGGCCATGGCTTTCTACTGGGTGGATACCATTGCTCCCTGGTTGAGCTGGCAGAGCTTCAGCACCCTTCCTGCACACCCTTCCGTGCAAACTGCCACACTATGCGCTGTTTGCCCGCCCTGCTCATGGTGTTCCTGGTCACTAGTGCTCCCCAGGGGCTCCTTTTATATGTGTGGGGGTCTTGGCTGCCATTGCTCTTGGCCCTGCCCAGGTCTTGTCAGCCACTGTCACGCAAGCTGTGGGCTCCTGGCAGCTCTCTCGGCTCCCCCCCGAGGTTTCCCCAGTTCAGGAAAACCTGCTGTGCACCACGCTAGAGCGCTCTGCTGCCGATTGTGCCGGCACCAAAGCTGCTCACCTTGGTGACTGAGGTTATTTGTTTACTTGAGATTTTACTTTTTCTCATTTACAGATTCCATACAACTTCTAGAGACAAAGAATCATCTACTATTCAAGGAGTAGCTACTGTCTTTAGGTTACAAGACAGGTGTTTTAAAAGGATATCCATCACACAGGACAAACTGCTTGGTGCATATCCTAACCATCAAACTGCAAGTGAAGAGCACAGTGTTATATTATGAAGTGACACAGCCAATGCCATTTTTTACTGCTACTTTGTGCAAAGGATTATACTTCAGAGGACAATAAAAGTCCAAGAAAAGTGACCACTAACAACCTGTCTGTAAATACGGAGTTATTTAACACTGTGTTTAGCAAAACTAACAGCTTTTAATGACTTAGTGTATACTGAGCTGATCCTTAACACAGTTACACCATATGTCTAATGTCTGTAATAAGCTACAAATGCCAGAAAGGCCATGGTTATGCAACCATGGCTAGATTCAGAATCCCTGCAAAGACAACATCCTATCCACAGCTCCCGAGAGCTTTTTGCCTGCCTTTGCTCTTCTGCAGGACAACAAGAAACAAGAGCATTACTGAGGCTCTTTCCGATGATAGCTCATCTAAACAAATTTAAGAATTTTCTTTACTCATTGTTTTCTTCACAGTAACTGGGAAACACCATGGATAAAATGGTTGCTGAACCTCAACAAAATATGTAATAATCTAGTCAGATTAAATACAACTTACTTGCAGACAGGAAAGCATTACTATTCAAATTCAAAGCCTCACTTTCTGCCTTTGAAAAAGCATCCCTAACATATTATAAAGCACTTAAGTATAGTGAAACAAATAAAATAACCAACTCAATCCCTGTTATTTACAAGACTTAAGAGAACAGGTGCAACCAAATTTCAAGTCCCATTTGCCATCTTTTTTTTTTTTTTTCCCCAACAGTATATTTAGGCATAAAGGTAGTTCACTGCAGCACAGCTATCCTACTTGGAAAGAGGCTTGTGATATCAGTGTAAAAACATCCACGCAGCTTTCACCAGTATAACTTCTGCAGTACAATAACCACTGGAGTGCACATATTTAAGCCAGGAATTTAATCAAGTCCAGGATTAGCCAGCACAAATGGAGTTACCCACCATCACCAATGGGCAGAATAATGCCTGGCTACCCATTGCCGTTTTAGAAATGGTACTCATATCATTTATACATGCATCCATATCCATGCATGTTAAAAGCAGTAACACTCTAACATTTTGAGACAATCTGTTGAAAGACAGGCTGGAAGTCTTCAGCAAACCATCTGCTCTAGCAACCATTTACATAACACAGCAATCCTAGCACCTCTCTTCAGACATACGCAACCACAAGTCTCCCATCCCAAAGGAGAGTCACAGTATAACACACTTTTTAGAGCATAGCTTTGGGTCCTGCTGTTCCTCTCTCTTTCAAATCACTTATGTTTGCAGGAAAATCATGCAATTCCTGGACAGGGGGATGGAAATACTACCTACCTCAATCTGTTTTTGCCAGCACGGTAGCTCTACATGCATTCTCTGTGACAGCAAAGCTTGCTAGAGATATTCCTGCCTCCTGATCAGCCTCCACACACATTCCCACCCCTCGATTATGCCAGTGCAACTGTCTATGGACAATGCTGTAAACAGACACATTAAAAATGCTGTAAAAGGAATATATAAAATGTCTGGATTTAAAAAAAAAAATTGTTTTTCCGAGTGAAGTTTCCTTTTAGGCCAGAACATTTCATAAGCAAACCAAAGGGTTCACTAGATACTTTAGTTATGAAAGCAAGCTTCAGCTAGATCAGTCTCGCTTAGTTTTTGTTTGCAAAAGCTGAATTCAAGAAGTTAAACAGATGACCCAATATGTTTCCTTCCTGCATCATGCACTTGATCTCATGTGTAATGCTGCATTTTCCAGACTTTTTCCCTAAGCAAACCAATGTTTTTAGCTCTTCGAAGTGTCTCTTTTCACATAGCGTTTGCAGCCAGACTGCTTTGATCTTAATGCATATCAAACGAGTCTAAATTACAAATACCTAAATAAACTGCTTACATTTAACTATGCTCTCTCTTTAAATTTTAATCAGGGTAGAACACAAAAGGAACAATGTTTCAGCTCCTAGCATCCCAGCTCATCAGGGTATTCAACATACAGCTCATGTCTCCTTTATCAGTCTTTTGCCAGCTGCTGAACTCTGAAATATTGAATATTGTTTGATTCTTCATGGTACTTATTTCCACATCTTTTGCTGTACATCTACAGTGATTCCAACAAAGAATATAAGATGCATTAAAGCACACTTTCAACCATGTATAAGTGTTAAAACCCAGTGAGTTTCAAGACACTTTCAGGTTAAAATTTTTCAGGTTAAAATTGCACTTTAGATAGACAGCTCCTCCCAGTTCTAACAGGGCATCTCTAAATCCCAGTTCAGAAAGGTTTTGGAACTGTGAACCCACTACCCTGCCAATACACAGGACAGCAGCAGGAGGGGCCAATGACAACCCAAGGTCCAAACCTCAGTATGGTGTTCAACTGCAAAAATAGTCCCGAAAGATACAGTTACCATAATAAAGCAAATTCTGGTCAAGGAAAAATGTGTTTAAGAATCCAGAGGGCTTATAGCGTCTTCAACTCTTGTTTCAGGATTTAGAAAAACTAGACTGTAGAGCCCCACGTGACTGTATATAAACAAAACAGATTTAGGTCCCTCTGGCTATGAGACTGAATCTGGTAATGTCAATAGGCATCACACTGAACAAGAATCTTAAGGTTTGTACTATCCCCTACTTTCTCCCTACCACCAAAAGGAGCAAATGCACTTTAATGTGAGCACTGTTTACAGCAATTACTTAAATTCTACCAGAGCATGCATCAGCATTTTAAAAATCATCTGTGTGATGAAGTGACATTTTAGAAAAATTTTTAAAGTGTTATCCTTTGCTTTATCTGTAATAGACTACAATTAATAGCAACAGAAAAATGCTTTAAAAACGAACTATCAGTTGGGATGAAATGTAAATCATAAGAGGGCAGCATGAAAGATTGGAATAAATGACAGACAGGAGAGAAGACATGGTAATTTCTCATTATTTTTGACTCAACCAAAGCGCGAGAATCTCAAAGTGTTTGATAACATTGAACATCCATGTGACACAAAGGCATACCAGCCCACAATTTTCCAGAGAAATCTGCAAGAAATGAGAGTATTAACCTTTGCAGCATTCACAGACCATTATCTCACAAGCCAGGAATAGCTTTTTAAGGACTTAGTTTCCATGTCTTTATTTTTAAAGAAGTATTGCAGTTGTTATTCTGTAGTGCAATGAGTTAATACAACAAGGTATATAACACCTTGGCTTACTGGGAGCCATGCTAGCATTTCAGAGGGCAATAGCCAAAAGCGTGGTTCAGTTCCTGGAACTTTTCCTATAGTAGAAAGTTTTACCAGCAAAGCCATCCATGCAGCAGAAGCAGCTCCTAAGCATTTATATTCTGAAGCAAATCTCTCTTAACAGAGAAAGCTGGCTTCCTGAGACTCAAGTATTACCAGCCATAAAAGTGGCTCTCAACAGCCATGCAAAGACATCCATGACAGTGAGGAACAACATAACTGCCCTGTAGCTCTGATTACTTGCAACACATGTGGTGCCTCATCCTGAGAAACAGTGCTGATTAAAAGCTTCCTCCTTTTTAAAATCCTCTGCATCTTACAGCCTGAACTTTCTTTCAAATAATTGTGTGGCGGTCAAGTGACTACTGCCTCCAGCTCTGCAAATACCACACACATAAGAGGTCTGACCGACTTGAGGAGTTTGCACAAACTTCAGATGAGAGCCAATGAAGAGGAAGCAGATTGTAATAAGAAAACATGTGAAATAGCCCCAAGTGAAACCCAAGGCTGACAAAGAAGAAACCTCCAGCACGAATATCACATTGCTCCTGAGAAAGACCTCACCATCATGCTGATGACTCATCTGTCTCCTCAAGAAATAGAGTGTCAACCTCAGGACCCACAGGAAGAGTGGAAGGGTGAGCATAATACCATAGAAAAGGGGTAGAAAGTGGGAAGGCTCTGCATAACAATTCTAGCTGTAATGTTAATGAGGCTTTTCTGTCTTAACTAGAGAATTTGTACTATCGGATCATCAAAATATTAAGTGGACAAACAATAAATTCTTGACCCCATTTATGTAGTGCATTCCTTTTTGTGCATTACAAGATTTGGAGTGTAGCAGCATGCCAAACTGCCTCAGGATTACAGGGTGTGTATTCTGACATGGGAAGACCATGGAAAATACAGAGCACAGGGAGGAAAAAGGAACAAGCCACACCACGTCCAGAGAAGAAGAACCAACAACCTAAGTCTAGTGTTGTCCTGAGACTTGGATCTACTCTCTTAATGCCAGAATGCATTAGAAACTAGTACCATTCTACGAATGAAGTGTCTCACCAAACATGATGCAAAAACCACCAGAACGGAGGTAGAAACAGAGGGGCTTGAGTAATAGGAAGGAATCTCAAAACGCAGCTAGGCTGTCAGAGCCCTTCAGTCCCTAAAGAAAAGGGCTCTGCACAGGTACTATTTTACAGGACTGTCTACTTTACCAATTTACATGGAATTTATTTTGTTTGCTTTTGCTATAGTCTTCACCACACTGCTTCTCTCTCTGTGTCTATCAAAATTTGGTGACCAGCCACACACGGAAGCAAAGGGATTTTTGCATTAAACTAGCTACTTCGTTTTAAGGATATAAAACAGTTATACTGTGCAATAGAGGAAAACAAAGCAACAAAAACCATCCTGAAGTACATAGATTTACAGAAAACAAACTGCAATCAGATTTTGTGCAGCTACTGAAGAACAAAATTACAGACAGATATTATTCTGGTCTTACAATCTTAAGATGGAGAAAGTATATATCCTACATTCAGGAATTGGTTTGGATGGTGTTACATCACTAACCTACAGAAGAGGTGACATCATAGTTATAGTGCAGACACTAACTGATCTCAGCACATAGACAACTTTTTAGTCACCTACTGCAGAGTCCCTGAAACTTTTCAGCAGGCAGCATTTAAGCTCTGCACAGATACCTGTAGGCAGAAATACTTTGTTTCCCCCTCATGGTATCGGACCTCCCCACAAAACTTAACAAGAACTTGAGACCATTGCAGAGAAAGGTCCAGCTGCAGAAGAGACATTTATAAGCCTACTCAGGCATTTCATTTTCTCAGCCTTTTTGGCACCTTGAAAATGAACATACACTGAAAGACTGTGACAGCCTACAAGAAATTTAGGAGGTTGTACAACACCATCCTGAAACTGTGCTGTTAAACTGTCATAAACTGTAGTGCTTGTGAGCCTGTCCATACTGTTATACAGCCCAAGATGAGAAAAATAATACATTGTAATATTTTTCTTTAGCTGTCTACTAACTCTCATGTGAAAAATACCTAATAATGGCTCTCTATTTAAGATGGAATTACATTACTGAATTTTCATGTGCAGGCATAAGGTTGCTGAACAGCTTGAAGGAAAAAGGAAACTTGGAGAAAAAAAAAAAATCTTTCACTGACTACTATGCAAATATTACAAGTCTTCCCCAGTTATCATTATCAGCAAGTCAAGGCCAGTAAGCCAAAAATATCTGCATAACCAGGAGGAGGTACCTATTCCATTAGGTAAAATTCAGAGATAAGGAATAAGCACAACATAGGATTAGCACGTGTCCTATCTGTCACCTGTTCTGCAGTTAGCAGAACCCACTGCAACATACTCAATGATTTTATGAAGACTGTTTCGTGTATGTAATCCTTTACAACAGGTTATGCTTCATTATTCTGCAGTCCCATATGACAAGAGGCCCAACCAAACGTCTTAAAAACAACTAATAGAGATTTGGAGCTTCTCACTCTGGCCATCACCCATGACATATGCATAACTTTAACATTTGGCCTATCCACAGTGGAACAGGGACACTCGTTACCTTTGAGAAGCAAGGAAAGGGGAGAGTGGAATACAGAGATTCAGAACTTGGTAGTTTTGGGGATAAGATAACCCTTATTACCACAATTCTCTGAAAGGTATGATGTATTCCTTGTATATCCTTGTAGCACTATTGTATACCACTTTTCCACAAGGTAGCACAACAGATAGCTATGCTCATGATGCAAGGATACCATGCACCTTCTGACCTGGAAGGGCATCCAAATGTGAACAGATGTTACCAAATGGCAGATAGATACTAGCAAGACTCTTGCCAATAAAGCTGTATAGCATTGGCATAGCCCACATTTCAATTTGAAATGACAACAATGAAGCCACATCACTGCTGGTATTCTGAATCACCTTCCGCCCTCGTCTTCAGTTCTATCTGCTCACTCTCACATGGATGTAATCACTGATTGATCATACAACACCCTGAAGGACTAGACACAGTCTCCCTCAAATACCAAAATACTGGAGTGACATTTTCTTTCCAGAAAAAGACTAGAGATCTAGTAAAACTGTGATTTTTTTCAGTTTTACTATATATCACTTAAAGACAATGTAGAATCTTTTCCTAAAAATGTAAAAACTTAAAGGATTCAAATATCTTCCACGTATAATGAAGTTACATTCTCATTTTTCATGTTTGTTGGTTTTTTGGTTTTTGTTGTTGTTGTTTGTTTGTTGTTTTGTTATTTTAATAAATACAATCTTAGGAAGTAAATATCTCTCTGCTATAAACACTGAAAGATAAGACTTGCTTACTGCTGTTAAGCCAGTTGAGCATATAAACTGGTACAGCCATCAGATTCAAATCATTGCACAAATAAACAGAATCATTAACAATTCTAAATATTATCCTCTTATTAAATGCATTTTCTGTACATATGAACTATCAAGTCAAAATAAGTAATTTTAAAAACCCACAGCCCTATTATAGATACAATTCCTAATTCCTTCCTGATACAATTCCTCTTCTGTTTTTCTTACTTAAAGAATAACTATTATCTATCATAGCTGAAATTGTGCCCAGAGGCTCAGAAAGTTATTTCATATGCTACGTTCATGGGAGCCTTTCTACTCCTTGGCAACAAGTCATGTAAGCTCCACAACTGTTTCTGCTCTTGTTCACCTGGAAGTTCTTACCAGACATATTGGGTTAACACAATAGGAGGCCCCTCTGCAAGTTATTTTGACATCAAAAGTTATGAGGTATATATGAACGCACATAGTTACTAGGACTATTCAGTGCAACACGCATGAAGACAGGACCACCAATCAAACTCAAATAATTTCTTATTCATTTAAGCTGCATAGCTATAAACAAAGCTTTGAATTCATTGTATATCAGACAAGAAAGTATTTCTCATCTGGAACCTGCCATCTAAACAGGAATACTCACCCTGCTGCAACTGCAGGAGGGATGACCAGTATGAGTTTAAGTTGCACTTCATGCAGAGCTTCAGAAAGGTGCACGAGCAAGTGAATCAACTCCCTGAAATATAAATATATTGTTAGAGGGAAGGGCAGTAAAACTGCTGGTATACATTGGCAAGAGCAAGTTAACGAGTAACAGTAGAAATAATTGAAAAGATGCAGCTAGCAATAGAGCCAAACACAGTTTGTAGTGAACGATCATAGCAGGAAAAAAAAAATTAGGGAGACTGATCAGAGGTTTACCCTCTTCCAGGACTAAGAACACTGAACTGCTGGAGAAAATCTTAGTTTTATTGGAATGGGTGATCACCTTGGGGCTAAAATGTTTCCTAGTTTTATTTTAATCTAACTATGCATTATTAGCATGTAAAACCAGCATATCTTATCAGAGCAGGTCACCTCTTGAGGTCATATTCAGTAAAAAGAATTAGATCAATACAAGAACCAAACACTGTTCTGAAACAAGCAGTTGTTGAATAGATTAAAGTTGCCACTGTATTACTACACATGAGGTCTGAGAATTTGTAAAGATGCTTTCACAGCAAGATGTGGAATCTTCAAGGGATATTTCCGAGGCCTGTATTTAGAAACATTGCTGCTGCTGTTTTTTTCTGTATAAATAATCCTTTTGTTTCTCAATACTTTACTGTATAGCTACAAAATAAATGTTTGGCAATGTCATATCTGGAAGTATCACCTTCCATATGCATCATTTAAAGACTTGCACAGAAGCTCATTTTCATACCCGTATTCTAAACATTTCAATAGGAAAATAAACTCCAAAATTCTCATGTAAACTGGTTTTAGTCTTCCTGATTTGAAGGGTGATGTTAATAGAAAATCCTTCAGAGACAGACTGCAGAAACAAAAAAGTTTAATGGCTATTGTTATGTTAAGAAGACTCCATTATTACCTTCAATTTGCACTATAAATATGGCCCTTCTGTGTGCCTTAAGTCATTTGATTTTTCAGAACAAAGTCAACTTTCGTATTTACCCACTGGCAGGGTGGATCCACAAAAGCAGCCAGACAGATTAGACTAGCACAGAATTCTAGATCTGTTCAGAACTGTGCTTAAAGCTGAACTGAGTAGAAACGAACTTTGCAACCCATTCCAGTAGGGTAAAAGTGCTAAAGCAGGAAAGGCAGGATATACATAGGTGATCATCCAAGTTGTTTGCTCCACTTAAACTGGATTAGACATGAACTCTCAGAAACAACTTTTGGTACTGTCATGCCTTTCAAGGCAGTATCATCCTAGAGATATTCTTCTGAATCCTTGATCTTCCAATATAATTATCCATCACAGTAACGATGCTTGACTTGCACAATGTAGACACTATCCAAAGGTAACCAAGTATTTTTATTTTCCCTGAGATGGTTTGATGCCTGATGAAAACTTCCTAACGACACTACAAAAGCCATTACTCTCAAAATCCTGGCAAACAAACAAAGCAAGTTTTATCACTTTCCCAATACCATCAGTATTTTGTGCTTAGAATTTGAGAGGGGCTGTGCTGAACACCTCTTGACAATGAACTGTCACACTGACATCTATATTGTCTCTTGGGGGTGGGGGGGGAGACGGGAGACATGAGATTACATGTACTTCTACCATTTTCTCTGGGAAAGTAACAGCTTTCCCTCCCATTTCCTTATCATATGCATTCTACATTAAGAGTGTCACTATTCAGACAATTCAATTATAGCAAAAGAAGAATCCTCTTCCATAGGAACGCATTAAAAAAATTACAACACTAAACTAAACAGACATTTATTGACTCCAACATACACATAATAGCTCCCACATGACAATCTTATCAAAAACTATAATCAGTATTAAAACTAGCTAAGCCTTCTTTCCCACTGATTTGTGTCTCATGGCTTAGTGACCTTTTTAACTAATTATGCTCAAGCTACAGTATGAGTGCACCATTTATTAGATGTCAGAGATACTACATATAAGACAAATTTGACCAAAGAATCAGTTCCTCTGGCATTGAGATTATTCTACAATGTTCATCAGCAGGGATCTCTTTTCTCTGCTTGACTGACTTTGTCAGCTGTAGGAGCTCTGAGACCTCTACACCATGCAAAACATTTGCCGACTTTAAATTTAATTATTTAGAAGGTGACGTAAAAAGGAAGGAAAAGCAGAACAGGACAAAATAACCTAACATAAGTGCAGAGCAAGATAACACCTTTTTCATTTAGAAACAAGGCCAAGACCCTCACTCCCACTCTGCATCTTCACCTATCTGCCTCAGCTCCTAAAATTCTACTATCCAGATAACAATGCTCAGAAGCATAACAAGAAAAGCAGTTGGGATTATTTTAAACCAGATGCGGAGGAAAAAACATCAAGTGAAATTAAATTCAAGATTTCCCCCTTCCTTGGCAACGTCAGACACTGGTGGGTTAGCCAGCAGAGGTGAAAATGTATCCACAAAAGCAGTGACGCACCCAGAAAAACAGTGACTACACAAAAGCAGTCATATTTTAAAACTAGAAAGGCAGACAGCGTAGAACCACAACCTACAACTGTAAATGAAGGACAGAGATCTATGGCCTGATAAAGGGGCAGGAGTGCAGTTTGGATTGCTGGTTTTATTTTGTAAGTAGCAGACAGGACTCTAACTAAAAACAGACTCCATCAAAACAACCACTTCCTCTCCTCCTGCCACCAAATTCAAGCAGTATATCTCTGGCCAAAAAATAATTAGCTCCAACTTGGAGGAAGTCAGGAAGAAAAAGGGTAGCAGGACAACTGCGGATTCTTGCTCAAGAAACCCAGACTAACATCTACTCACTAACCTGTCAAGCCAGGTCTCTGGGCCCTGAAGACTTTCTAGCAAATCAGTCAGGATTAATGGTTAAAGACTTAATTTAGGCTCACTTCCATTTGTCAGCCAAGACAGAATCTGCAAATCAAACATGCACTCTTTCCCTCTCCCCCAAACTGCAATAGCAAAATGCTCATTTATTGTGTGCTATAAATGAAAACTTTACTGCATCCAACAGTGCTTTCCAGTGTTTTAAACACAATATTCTTCCATATTACCACTGGTAATTTTGAAAGAAAAGCTACTGACATTTTAAACATTATAATAAGGTGCAGGAAAGTAGGAATAGAATCAGTCTTCCTGAAAAGGCTTCATTAAATATTTAACAAAGACTTCACCATTGTCAAATTTAACTTCAGAGTAGCTACTAAAACATTGGCAGCTTTAAGACTCTATCTTGAGCTAATTAAAGTCTAACTCATTCCTACTATTTCAGGCTTTCTATTATCACAACCATTTGGTAGGTCAATTTTCCAAGTGTTCATGATTTCAAAGAATCTTGTCCCCTATAAACTATGCAGGCCTCCAAATTTTCATCACTCAAAGTTTGAGGGAAGCTTATTTTTTCAGAACTCCCTTTTTCCAGCATTGCTGATGTATTATGTTTGGGACGCCTTGTAGTAGTTTACTTCACTGTGCAAGAATGGGCTGTAGGTGTATTTGAAAAGCCTTGCAGAAGACATAAAAGGCTGTTATATCCTTCTTCAGTTACATGACCCTTCAGAACTCTGCAACTTTCCAACTTCAGCCACTTTTTTGCACAAGTTGGTAGTCAGTACTCCCTAGAATTTATGCCTTGTCAAGAAAATTGGACAGAATAAAGCTGCCTACTTCAAGAAGAAATTGCCCTTTTGTGCCATTTCATTGCCTATTTAATACCAAGAAACTGCAGTGAATTATGGCAAATCTTTTATTAATAGATTAATTTTTCAGGGACTTACATGAAGGACAGAACTGCCACAAGAGCTTTTTGCTCCTATACTCCTACCAACATTAATAAGATGTCTGAAGGTCATCTTCTGCATGATACCAAGTGCCAGCAGCACGTGGTGACAAAAAAAAAAACCCCATATTTTTCAGATTGGGTCTGTGTGATGGCACTGCCATCTGTCAGCTAATGCCAGACTGATCAGAATAACGTGTGCACTTTTATGTATGCTGTGAGATTCTAATGGGTACATTCATGCCTTTTTCACAACATGACCCAGGTCTCTAGAGAAAAAATACACCCAATGAACCCACAAGTGAGATTAGCAAGAGAGACATCATCCTGTCTAGCTGTTAACTAAGCACGAGAACCTTTGCTTGCTCAGTTATCTCAATATTTCTGCCATGTACATTTCTAAATTTAAATGCCACAGGACGAATAATTTGGAATATTTTATTGCAAAATCAGTCAAGAAAGTTTTAGATAAAAGAGTTATTTAATTAAGAGGCAAGTTTAAACTATAAGCAGCAAAACACATTAGAATTGAGGTATCATTTGCATAGGATATCTTGGCTGATTTAGATTTTTGTTAGGAGACTAATTTCCTATCTGTTAGAACAAAAGATGGGAAGCTGAATACTTTTTCACTGTGCAATGATTGTCAGCATGAGAGGAGGCAGCATCAGTTAGATGCAGTCTTTCATCTCACATTAGATTTGACATCACTGTGATTTGTATAGCAATAATTCTATTCCCAGAAATCATAGGAAAGAAGTAGGTACCAGTGCTATACAGGGTACTTCGAAGTATCTGTATTAGACATCTACAGGAGCCTGAACTGGTCAGTATAAATCTACTAGAACTTAGGTCCTCACACACATATCAAAACAATTCAGGTTCTTCAGATAGAACAGGTGTCATTTCGGCATCTAAATATAAGAACCTAATGCCATTTTATACATCAAAAGGTATACAAAGCATGCATACAGGATTGCTGTGTAGGACTCAAGGCATCTAGGACCCTACATGAAGAGCCAGAGACTTGGCTGCTTAGGACATCTAACGTGAAACCAGGCAGCTATATTTAGGCACATAATTCTCTTATACAAAATTTATACTGCCAGTAAAATTGACATTTAAATGAATATGCAAAAGAAAGCAGCATAAAGGATTGATATAATTTAAGACTTTAGTCTGCTGAGCATTACAGAGCAATTCTAACCCCAAACCAGAATGATCAGAACATTTTTTTATCTTGAAAACAAACAAAACCAGATTAAGTTAGTTCTGCTTAAAATGAAAACCAGAAGATACATGGTAAGCCTGAAACCACAGAATTTCATGTCTTAGTGGATGCCAGCAACAAAACTTCTTAGCAACATTTCACCTTACCTGTAATGCCAGCTAGGATAAACAGGAAACAGAAAGCTCTTTTTAGATAACTCCTCAGGCCTTGCAGGAAGAATTTTCATTCATTTTTAATGTTGAAGTGAGTACCCAAAAAATCAAGATTTTCTGGAAACATGCAAAGTGTGACAGAGACACATCTAAATTTGACTCATTTTAAAAATGCTCAGTGATCACAGGTTCTAAAAGAGGCTGGTCACAGGATTTACAGGTTACAGAAGCTTTGCACAGAGCTAACACTGTTACCCTGTTATATAGGGATACTTACAAAATTTAATTGTCACAAGGTCTTTAGACAATTCAGTGTTTCAAGCCTCAACATCAAGACAATGGGGACAGCATGTGTTATGAAGGTGTCATCATGCCTCTCTAATCCAATCAAAATTCATGTTCAGCTATTGAAAAAAAGGTATCTCATGGGGACACTTGCTCAGCTGAGGTCTACTGAGAAGAGAGGTTCAGCTGCAATCACTCCAGCTTTCCAATATATGTAGCACTTAAATCATAACCCAATTTATTAATGAGTTAGGACACTAATTTGCAGGTTTTCAGATTCTTTTGCAGACTTACCTGCCTCAAGAAATATTGATGCACTGTGCTAAGAAGTATCACTGCACGTTGTCTTTAGAGAGCGGATGCTGATTTCATAGCTGAAACACCATATCAACCACAAATGTTCCATAAGCAAATCCCACTCTCTAGACATTTTAAGTCTGATAAAGAAATATGTGCTATATTAAGTGTTCCTGCACCGCTAAGGTAGCACACTGTATGGGATCATAGATCTTTTCCATAACACTATTAAAAAAATAACAGGAATCATTTCCACAGCTTTCCCCTCAACACAGATAGACAAAAGGAGCACTAGAATAATTGAGTGCCATTTTATTATTTATTAATTTAATAGCTTAAGTATCCACTTACTTTAGGTTTTGAAAAATGAAAACTACAATGATTCTAAGTGAAAGATTTTTTACTTAGATCCACACCACCACTCTGCCATTTCATAAGGCAAGCTGGCAGCTGCAGGATATCCCCAGATATTTTTATGCACCTGTGTTGAGTCTCAATAACCTGTTGCTAACTGCTTGTGCGAGACTACTCCTTGTATTTCAGGGAAAAAAAGTCCGATTTTTATTTTCTTTTTAAACTAAAACATGTTCACACTAAACAGTGTAAATAATGTATTAGCTAGGCAGGTCTCCTTGTATTGTCAGACAGCTCTGAAAGTAATTTGAAGGCAAACTATCTGTTCCTAGGAGCATCATTATGATCTTTTGTTCCTTTACGTAGAAGTAGGTTAAGCTACTTTCAAATGTTTGACCTTGAAGGATCTGAATCAGGAAAGCCTACACTATGTACCTAATAGTTAGTACAGATGCTTTATACAGAGCATACACAATTGCTGTTCTATGAACACTTCACATCTCCGAAAGATTAGGGGTCATCTCTGTGTTGACACCTACCTGTCAACTGACCCCCACCCTTCCAAGGTTAAGAACATGCTTTACTACTGATGTTTGTCACTTTCGAATGACACAATCTGACAAGGAAGATCAGGTATGAATCATGTTACAATACTGCCACTCTGTGGGCTAAAAAGGTCATGGGCTGCTCCAATTCTTTTCTGGCAGGGACAAACGATGCAAAAGACCATTCATGCTTACCCATTTATCAGGAATAACTCTGCTCTGCTATTCAAAAGGGAATTAACAGATCCCAAAGTAACAGCACTCAGTGTGCAATAAAAATACTGGCTTGGCAAGGTGCTAAGTTCACCTAATTCTGCCCCTTACAATCTGTTCAAAGCACCTGTTCAAAACACATTGATAGGGAAAACCCCTGGGGCACTGGATACCCATGTGTCCTGGTTTCATCTGGGATAGAGTAAATTTTCTTCTTAGTAGCTGGTGTAGTGCTGTGTTTTGGATTTAGTATGAGAATAATGTTGATAACACACTGATGTTTTAGTTGTTGCTAAGTAGTGTTTATACTACTCAAGGACTTTTCAGCTTCCCATGCTCTGCCAGGTGCACAAGAAGTTGGGAGGGGGCACAGCCAGGGGGGCTGACCCAAACTGAACGAAGGGACATCCCATACCATATGACATCATGCTCAGCATATAAAGCTGGGGGAAGAAGAAGGAAGAGGGGGGCACATTCAGAGTGATGGCGTTTGCCTTCCCAAGTAACTGTTAGGTGCGATGGAGCCCTGCTTTCCTGGAGATGGCTGAACACCTGCCTGCTGATGGGAAGTAGTGAATGAATTCCTCGTTTTGCTTTGCTTGCCTGCGCAGCTTTTGCTTTACCTATTAAACTGCCTTTATCTCAACCCATGAGTTTTCTCACTTTTACTCTTCCAGTTCTCTCCCCCATCCCACTAGAGGGGAGTGAGTGAGTGGCTGTGTGGTGCTTAGTTGCTGGCCAGGGTTAAACCATGACACCAAGCCATTCAGTTTTAGAGCAAGTGACAGACAAACTGACTTAATCTCAAAATTAAGACACTGGTCTGGCTATTTTGCAACTGTAACACCCTAAGCATTTCTAAGGGAGTAGCAATAAAGGGAGGAAAAAAAAAAACACCACACAGATGAGTTTACAATGAAGCACTTAAATCAAAATTGCTCTTGAAGAGAAAGAAAACCTGCAGTTCATAACTTTTGTTTCTATTCATGTTTTTCTGCCAAACATCATCTTTCACATTTTTAGTAAGGATATTCCTAAAGTCTTGTTCACATGCGGCCACATATGATCAAACATTACTGACTTGGAGCCAAGGAGGCAGTTACCATTCTACTCTATGAGAATAACGCTTTCCTTCTCTGAAGTTACGGAAAATACTTCCCACTCCTGCCTGTTAGTAACAGACAGTGAATATGTAAGTGGTGCTTCTATACTTCACCCAAATAACACTCAGGCACTGAAGGCTAGAGCAACTACAGAGCAGTACCTCCTCTAGTACAAACAGTTCTAATCACACAAGATGGAACAAGCAATGCTGTTTTGAACCAGCATTACTCCTGGCAAAGAGTAACATTTTTACCATGTCACAAGCAAACTCAACCCGGAGCTAATAAAAAAGGATGCTTTGTTCATGTGTGTCATTTGCAATGCAGCACTTTGATGCTAGTGCTCTTAAATTGGTCTTCAGTGAGTCTTAAAATTACAGTAATAGTCTGTATTATTAGTCTTTTACTAATAGGAAAAGCATCAATTTTACTGAAATACAGTAAGCACAGTAGATAAACCCACCACTACACCCAACTTCTGGCTGGCAGTTACTAGTTGCTTAATAAGACAGCCAACAAGGTGATTTAAGACATTGCAATAGGTTCAGAGCTCAGCATAGAGATCAACTCTTAGGAACAATCTGGCAAATTACATAATTATGAGCAAGAGCATCTAGCTTAAGCATTATTCGTTCCAGTGCAGATTGTGGAGCCCCTGACAAGGCTACAAAGATTCTGCAGTTTCAGTTCTTTGTTCCCAAGTGTTGGTTTTACAGGGAAAAGGTAGGCCTCCATTACCAGCACACTCAGTTCCAGAAGCAACTATTACATGCCATAAGTCAGTAACATTTGCCCTAAACAGAATAACCTGAAGTAACCATTTTTGAAAGGTGAAAGTCTTCCATAATTAAGTCTGCATTCTGTGGAGCTTACTTTTAAGCTACTTTCCCTCAGACATTCTAGGCAATTGAGAGCTGGTAGTAATACTGCAGTTTAGGGAATGGATGCCTGAATTTCCTGAGGGAACTAACACAAAAATCTTTAGATTGCTGCACTGAATCATTCATTTCACCGCACGTTCTGCCTTTTCCTCCTGAAGCAGCAGTCTGGAGCTTGCCTTACCTTGACTCTGTCCAAGGTGTTAAGCCAAGGGGCTTTTGCTCAAGGAAAATAAATTAGAATATGTCAGGAAACACCTTAATATGGATAAGGCCTTTAGTTTTAGCAGCTACAATAAATGCAGACTCACTGAAACGTCATAGTGGAGCTACGAAAAGGTAGATCAACTACTCCAAAGTTTAAAATATACTGTGCTTGCAAGAACTGGAAGTCAGTTTCTCCCTAGATTTGCTTCAGGTCAGGGATTTTTGGTTTCAGTATGTCTAAAAGATCTCTATATAAAGGTTTGGAAGGTTTCCTAATCAACTCAAATTTGTTGGTCTTGAAAGCATCCCACACTTCCAAGCTTCACCCAGTAACCCAAACCAATTAATGTTATAATAAAGCCCAGTGGCAACATCTGAGTAAGCATGCAAGAACTTAAGTATGAAAGGCTAATGTGGTCTGCTAGGTCCGCTATGAAGATTATTATGTAATCTTTGAGCTCACGTAGAGTGGAGTAGACTCTTCTACTTCATTCTAAGACAAGTGGAACAATCTTCAGCTGTCCTAGAATGAAGTGTGTTTATTTATAATGGCAAATTCAAATCAACATGGACAAATTAAAGAGATGCTTTAAAAGAGTTGATTTTTAGGAATTGTATCCTAGAGAGTTATACTCACGTTTGCTTTTGATTTCCCAGCTGACTCCAAACTTCAACTACAAAACCATCAAAATTTTCATTCTAAATAAAGGGAATCAACAACAATATACAGTTAATCACCACGCTTATTCGTTATGCTTGTATCAGAGATTATAACACAGTATCAAAGCACACAATTACTGTTGTTTTTCTTGTATTATTACAGATTGAACATGCTTTTTATTCTTATATCAGCTTCATCTTTAACACAGCATTTCATGAAGAAGTCAAAAAGAAGCACAAATTATTTAACAAACATGCAAAAGTTGAAAAATCTCAGTTATCCATGACTTCTACTCTTACAGGATAAACCAGTATCGGATTGGGAAAATTCAGCCATTAATGAAAGACGGTTGTTTGGCAAATCATTTGACACATGTTTACATGTATATTGGGAAAAAAGTCATGAGCTCTTGAGTCTAAAGATGCAAATGCTAACTTGGCATAGGCATGATTCCAAACATAGCCCACAATTAATCTCACTTGTGATAATTTATGTTTAGCATGAGCAAGGATACTGTTGTACTTGAGCACCCTTTCCTTAAGAGGCCAACTGTTACTGAGGACCTAAAATTGATGTATCCGTTACAAATTTTAAGAAACTCTTCAGTTTACCTCTACATCCATCTTCCTCTAGAGCACATTAAGATTTCTTTACATCATGTAGTAAGTGAGAAAACTTATTCTGAGAGTAATTAAGCTGTCATGAATCAACCACTAAAGTTGAATGTCTTTTGGGTGCAACCTGTCTAGTCCTACACATGCATAGCTCCAAAGCCATTACCTAAGGGCCCGCCCAGAAAACCTTCGCAAACAGTAACCATTCCTTAATAAGAAATACTCTTCTCCTCTCCCCAGCCTCTTAACATTTTAAGGAAACTGGTTTATCAGACGTGAGCAAAACTGTACAGCAAACAGATATCCAGTGAACTATTCTTGGTATTAAAAGTGGCTCATTAGCTCCAGCACACTGAGCCTGATTATACTCCTGTAACACAGAAAACACCACTCATTGCACCTGTAACCCTTTTTCTGCCTACCAAAAAATCCCACTAACCAGTTTAGCCCCTGCTTAATAGATTCATTTTTTTAATAGCAATTTAAAAGAAAGCAGTCTGCTCACTAGGCAACCTCCATGAGAAGTTTATCAGGTATCCCCTATCACCTCAGTAACATTCAGCCTGTCAGCTGTTTGGAACAGGTTTTATCAATCACAATTTATGGCAGGCAGAAGTCACCAGTGTAGCTGCCAACAATAACTTAACAAGGTTATGTTGATCAGATTTATGTAGTGTCACTTTAGACTTGTAGTTAACTGCATTTAAGTGTTGATAATACTTCATATTTATAGGACTTGGACACATACTAGGACACACTATTAAGAATCCTGCCTCATTATTGTTTTGAGTAGAATTTTATTTTGTAGAATATAAAACTACTGGAAATGAGAAAACACCCATTACAAAAGGAACCAAATATCATCTCACACTATTTTATAAGCATCAGCAAAAAGTCTTTTTACCTTGGCTAGGAGAACCATGTTCTTGGAAAGCTCCTCTATCTCATCCTCACTGCCAAAAACACTCTCGAAGTCCTCGTAAGTCCAGCCATCAAACAAAATTCGAGGCACTATCAAGTAAAGTTGTCAATCAGTAGTGAAAATTAAGAATTTATTGTCTACATTGGAATATTTCTGCAGAAACAGAATACAGCAGATACAAGCAGAGAGGCCACTAAACAACATATCCCATGACTAAGATCATTGCTCTTTTACTCTGACCAACTTTAGTAGCACAGATAAACTGACACTGTAGAACATTCTTCTTCATTTTATGTTTAGTTAAAGGTCAGCACTGATGCAAGTTTTAAAAAAAAGAGACCTTCACTTGATTGAACTATCTTAATTGAAATACCATTTAGGGCGCCAAGTAGAGTCTTAACAGAACACCAACATGAAACAGCAATCTTTCTGTAAATTGTGCATCTCTTCTACCACAAGAACAAGATAGAAAAGTTCACCTCAAACTCCAATTTACTCTTTTGTACACAGCCCTATATCACTTCATTTTTCTACTCATCTCAAGACCCCATGACGAATTTTTATTTTGGAAGACATGGGCACTTGAGCTCATAATTTCTTTTTTTAACAACACAAAACATTAAAAACAGTCAGACAAGAGTCAGAAAAACTGTTAGAACAGTTGACAATCATGCACACTGGAAAAGCCAACAACTTTAACTACCAAGGATGTAAAAGACCATTTTAGAAGAGTCTAGAGAGATTTCAAAGGCTTTATCATCTGGCAGCTGAAGTAATTTAAAATATCTGACTGAGCATTCAATTTTTCTAATGCATGTCAAGTTTCATACTCCCTTCTCAATCAAGAAAGGTTTCACAGCTCCACAGAATTCTTGCTACAGACAGGCATAAGGAGTCTAGCACAGTATTATCTGTATAGCAATCTTTGCCATTTCCCATAAAGACACACTCTGTGGCACATCCCTTGAGTTCCCAGCTTCAAGGGGAAAAGAGCCAAAGGAGGACTTTACTATCATGCAGGAAAGTTTGACTGACTCAGATTTGGATATTTTTTTTTTTCCTTTTTAACTAAGCAGAACTCCTGAGCAACAAGTTTGAAGACTGCTCCCCCAGGTAAACATGTAGTGTTACATACAAAGTACCTCTCCAGAGAGGGCCCGGTGACCCAGGGTTTATCTACAGACAAGAAGTTAAGGCAAAACGTTAGGGCACCAACAGGATCAACACTTCAGTTACTTAACTATCTATAGTTAACTGCTTTTATTTTTCTTCTCAGACTTCTTCCTTCATACAACTATGCTTGGGTAACCTCCCTTTCTCCCATATACACCTGGAACAAAGCCTTCTTTTGGTCTGCTAGCAGTTAAAGAAGATAAAAACCAAACAAACATAAAACAGAGGCTCACCTATTTTGATGGTTTTGGAGGTTTTTCTGACATCTTTCATCCAGCCTGTCAAACAGTATCAAGTAGAGAACTGTTAAAATATAAATGATGTTGACAATGACAACATATTTTCAAGCATTCTTCAAATAACATAGCATTGTTTCATTATATCTATCTTCCTGCCACAGTCTACTAGTTCATAACCAACACAGACAAAACATCCTCTGATGCACAGAATTTGAAGCTATTCACCTCCACAACAGCATAACTAACATTCACTACAATCTTACAATAGCCCCTATCCAACCCCTCCCCGTTGCTTACAGTTCTGCCTTATCATGGAAACTACCTTACTGCCTACTCAGAACACTTATGTAGTCACCAAGCATCACCTGGGAGGAATTTTTTTTTTTTTTTTAAAGATGGTACTTTCAAGTGTCCTTTCCACTTCTCTTGGCAGTCATTGCACTAAAATGAATTCGTTAGTGGGCACCAACGTGGTAAGAATTATAGCTGTTTCAAATGAGATTTCACATTCAATCAAGTTCAAAACCATAAACTACTTAGTTATTATTTAAGAACATACTGGCTGAAATTTGAACTTGCTGCCAGTTTCTTGACAGTGAAAGAAAAAATTCTCTTCAGATTAAATTTATCTTCCATTCCCAAAACAAATTCACCCAAACATTTTTGCAAAGGGGGGGAAAAAAAAACAACACAACAGGTAAACAACTGCACAGTGCAAAACCCAAAGACTATTTCTGCCTGTACAGATTCTTTGTCCCTTCCTTTTTTTAAGAGGGGCTTTGTAGACAGCCTGATGGAAGAGCCAATCTTTCTACTTATTCTTTGGACAGATAAACTATGTATACATGTGGAAGCAGGTGGGGACAGAAGGAAGTTCACTCTGAAGAAAACTACCCAAAAAATGGAACAGATGAAAGTACTTCACCATGAGGCAGCACCAGAAAAACCCACATGCATATATTGCCAAAGCTACCTAATCTGCAACAAGACCAGTAATCTTACTCGCAATGCATATCCAAAGAAAAAGAAAATAACACCTTTATCAGCATCATGGAGCCCAGTGAACTGGAACCTTTCCTTCCCTCTCCTTTTCACTTGTAACCAGACCGGCGAGATTAGTGTAAATTTGTTTCCAAATATTTTAGCAATGTCATAGCCATGGCTGTTCCACTTAGGAGAGAAAAAAAAAAAAAAGTGATAGGTTCAAAAGCAAGATACACAGTTCACTTTACTTTCGACCAATACAAATTCTTTAACATAAATGCAATCATTTGCTAGATCCCCATTTGTTAGTTTGAGGAAACCTTCTGGGATACTATTTTTATTTAAATTTTTATTTAAATAAAAAAGTATTCTGGAAACTCTGATAGCTACATGAAAGGCAATCTGAAGATTGTGCAAATTCACCTGAACTACAGGAATTTGCATGTAGATTCCAACACAGTTTTGAATTTACAGACTCTGCATTTATGTTCAAGAGAACTTGAGAAAAGTGAAAATTTATAGGGCACCTATTTCTCTTTTGAGCAGTGTAAGACTGAAACAAGTCAAAAGCATCCTCTAAACAAAAGGAAGAAACATTTATTATTCAAGAAAGGACGCTCTGAATAATAGCAAGACTGTATAGCAAAAGAGATCAGTTTGACAGCAGCATAAAATTTTTACTGTTTATTTAGAAGGTTCAAGTTGGTAGCTGCATGGTATAAGGACACTTAGTAGCCCTCCCGTTCTGACTTTACAGCAACTTCACACGGCTCATCAAGGACAGGAGAATACTATCATCTCTGTTTTACCAGTGAGAAGAAAAACATTATGATCTAGATATCCTCCAAGAGATGGATGGGATAACAAAGGTTTGAGACCACTTGAATCCCAAGCCAGCTCTCAAATAATCCTCTGGATATTTGATTAGAATTTCCCATTATTATAAAAATGCTTTTAAAGCAGGGATGCAAGATTGCATGCAGACTAGGACAGTCTGCCGCATATTCATTCAAAGCACCAATTTTATTCATTTTATTAACTTACGGGAGTAATATATCCCAGAACATCTCCCGAGAAATGTCTTTCCTTGATCTTCTTGGAGCAATAACTTCTGTGTTCCAGTATAATATCTTTTGCCTTTGGATCCACAACTACCAGTCCCCGGTCCTGCACATTTTTATCAGAATGGAGCATCTGGGGGGAGAAGACAGTTTTTAGAACCAACTATACGAAGCAGCCACTTTCAATAGCAACAGACTCCAAAAAGAGGAAAAAAAAAATCATAATTAAACTCTGAGCACTCCTTTTAAATGATGCAGAGCAGTTTGATTTAAAACTGCAACAGGAAAGTGCTCAGAAATGATCTGTCATCATCAGTAAACTTACTTTGTTTGCAAGGCAAAAAGCATATAAACAAAAAAAAAAAATCAAGAAGTGAAAAGATTGAAGAACATCATTCACCACAGCTGATGGTGCTCTACTCTCCAGTCAACGCTTTCTGGCATGTTACTCCCAAAATGATAAAAAAGGGTTAGGAGTTCTTAACCAAGAATTTTTAAGATGACTTTTAAACTGGATATATTTTAGACTGAGTATGCTGCATTGTGGTTACTGAAGGCCAAGGTTCTGAACACCTTTCTTTAAGGAAGACCTGCTTCAACTAAAACAGCACAAATAGTTTTAGCGGACAGAAACAGAGCGAGAAGGTCTAATGAAGTGTGCGTGGCAAGTACGCAGAAACTATTATTCATTCAGTGTAAGGACTTTAGCGATAATTCCTGTCTTAAAACTTTGTATTATCCTCACTACCTGCAGACTAGATTTTCTTCCTAGTAGATGTTGAACAAGCAATACAAACAATAAGAAACGTATCTGCTTAATGAAGGATTAACTATACTTCTAATTTAAGGGAGAAGATTTTGAACATATCTACTTTTTTACCTAATATGCTCAGCAAAACTAAGTACATGTATTTGGTGTATGCACTGGTAAATATACTTCCTCTCCATACACACCCTTTCTCTTGCACTGCTGTGCCTTCTTGCAGTTTTGAAAGAAAATGGGCAGAAAACAAGAACATGCTCAGCAAGTTAAGAGAGACTTCAGCATGTTGGCTCCGCTTGCTCAGATTGCTATGGGACTCAATCATTTCTGCCTGCAAAGGCAGGTTAGAATGCTCTTCAAACTCTTCTATCAGGATACAGCCTACCCACTGGCGAGGCTGAGAACACCTTCCCTTCCACCAGTAAATGACCTAGCACTCTTGGCCCAAACTACTGGTCCCCACCCCCCTTTCCAAAGGGATGCAAGTATGTCTCCTTCAGCTATGCAAGAGAGGGCAAAAATTTCCTGCTTCTGCAGCTTGCATGGGGAATAAAGCTCCAGAAGTCTCAAGAAGTGACCCAGTTGTGACACTCATAAAAGCTGAAGGAAAGGACAGTTTCAGGTAGTCTTATTTGTGAGCATAAGCTTCAACAGAAATGCATGGTTGCGTTTAACACTGTTTTGACAGAATGAAAGTCCAATTACCAAAGTTCAATTAGTTCACTGCACATGTTAGATGAGTGTTTCAGTTATTTCTCCTACCTTTTCTTCCAGTTTTTTCGTAGCACCTTTCTTTGCGTCTGTTTTTGACAGGGTACCTTCAGCTAGCCAGCAAATCATGGTAAGAGAAAATGAAATACAGAGAAGCCTCATGGTGTTTTTCCCCATGTCAAGTTTCCCCTGCCCTGAAAACGTAAGGGTTCAAGTCTCTGTGAACAGAAGAATGTAACAGTTTAATTCCTTTTTCTTGTCTAAGAAAAGTCAAGCAATTGTCTTATCTTCTGCCCTCTAGAATCAGACTTATTAAGGCAGTACTGTTTTAATACTGCTTTTGCTCTAGCAGCAAAATAGCGGAGTATCTTTAGAGATTCCTCGGATCGAATATCTTTTTTTGTCCCTTGTTTTAGTAGGATTATCACAGAGAGTGGGTTGGACACTTGCAGCTTCCCTTTTAAAGAATCCCTAAAGAAGTATAACGGTTTACAGCTGAAACTGAGATAAATGCCTGATGCCCAGAACAATTATAGTACCACTTTACCTTTTCTATAGCAAATAAGAGATAACATCTGTTTCTGCTCCTGCCTAACCCAGTCAGCAAGTCACAAATTAATTAAGAGCTAGAAAGAATTATAGCTATATGCTTATAGCTAAGTGCCTTTACTCTAACAGGTGAGAACGTTGCTTTCAATTCCTTGCCAAATCAGTGATACACACAAAACTGAAAAAAAAACAGGGGTCCTTTTAGTCTAGAAGAATGACTTTGACCATTTGTCCCAGCTCCAGATAAAAGAATTGAGAATTAACAGAGAACAGCTCCCTTCAGTGCTATTTATCTATCACACCTTAGTTCTGTCAGAGGAAAGACTTTACAAAAAAAAATTTTCAAATACAGGCAGAGCTTGTTATTCAACCTCACCCATTCATGGGTCACACTGGTTTTCCAGCCTAGTTCCCAGAAGTGGATAAGAAGAAAACAGAGAAAAAATATTTAGCATCAGGGGAACCAAGGTGGAAGGAGGTAAAATACTAGAATGAAGAAAAGCAACCTGTTACTAATTCTGGAAGTCCTAAGTATCAAACTGGGACTAGCTTTCATCTATAATAAACTAGTGGGTCTAGATACGTGTCAGGCTGCTTCTCATAATTATGAGATGCTAATGGAGAAGAAAAAAGGTTACCTTTCTCATAATTTTCTGAAGTTTTGTCAAACTTAAAAAATTCTCGTGCTTCCTGTATTACTCTGAAAAATTAACATTTCTGCCACTCACTTTAAAGACTTTGGAGTTCATTTCTTCAAGTCATATTTACAAGACTTGTTCTGTTGGCACTGATAACAGGTGCTGCTCAAAGTTTGAGTATTTTGTTTCTGTACGAAACATCAGGTGATGGATCCCACAACAGCAGACTGAGTACTCTAAAAGAGTACTGTGGCAGTAACATGGTGGCAGAAGGAACCTTAAAGGTTTAATGGAAGGGTATTCAATGAAACAGCAGCTATTTGAGGCCCACACGGGTAATGCAGAGATAAGATCAACAACCCAATAAACTTAAGCATATTTGGATGTGGCTGGCTTAGCAGTGAGGTTTTAAAAAGCAGAGATAGTTATTGCAGGAGTTAGGGATTCTGCAGGAAAACAGAGAGGATGAGTACATGATTAGGGAACAAAGCAGAAAGATGATGGCAGCAGAAGTGCTTGAAAAAAACCAATGTCATTAGCACCAAAGAACATAGGGTATCAACAACCTCATGTACAAAATGATTGGAAGGCTTTAGTCAAGTCTTATAAAGACTACAAAATAAAAGCAGAAAGCCTTCTAATCCTTCTCAGATCCAGAAGGTGGGGTAAAAGCTAAATTGCTATACCATTTGAAATTCACTATAATAGTTAAGGTGTTATGCTTCTGCTTTGACTTCAAGGTCACTGGTAACCCCCTTGTTTTCCACATCCTAAAAAATTAGACAAAGCAGGTTGCTCTTGATAGCATCTACTCTGTTCCATCTAGCTTGGCAGGATCTATAGACTACTGCAGAGAGGAACAACTGAGAGCCTGAATAGTCAATACAAGTCTTAACTATTTGGACAGGATATCAATTCCTCCAGAAGCTGGTATATATTGATTTGGAGGTGTTTGATTTCACTTTCAGAAACAATTAGCAACAGCATCCACTTCCCTGAAGAGAAGTTAATATTTAACAGCTGAAAAACAGAAGTTTAAAAAGCCACCACTGAACTCTAATTAGACATGAAAACGTCCTTATTTCCTTGATGTGATCATATCCCTCTGCCAATTATTGTTAAGTCAACATCCACTCCTACATCTACAGGAAGCACTGAGCCTGTGGCAAAATGGTTTCTACCAGTGACAGTCCAATAGCGACTCTTGGTTGGAACCTTACTTTAATAATTTGTTCTTTAACAACATCAGTTTAGTGAAAATTAAGTAGACACCATAGCTCTACTACATGAAGATGAATGTCAAACTTTAAACGCTTTTTATGGAGACTATAAACACGAATTTTGCAAGCTTTACAAAACTAGATCCCCATCAAGTTTTACTTCTGCAAATCTTCCTTCATCATTTTTTAATTCTCCCCAAACTAACTAAACTGAACAGAACTGTATGAGCTTGGTACTCTTGTTTATTTCCTGTATCACTGCAAAACGCAAGCAAAATTGAAGATTGACTGTGTTTGTGTCCTTGTTCAATTGATACTATAGACAATTTAAGGTTTAAAACATCTTTCGACAAACTGATCTGAAGCCCAGGTTTCTCGCCAAGCCAGGTCACAAATGTTGTTTAACCTGCATCTCCACATGAGGTAACACACTTTTAGTTTTAAATGCACCTTTATTTTTAAAAGGCAGAACAGCTGGCATAGATTTAGGCTGTCCAAAAGAAGCAACCAAAGAAACTAAATAATGTTGGAGGCTGGCACAGTAACTATTTGGAAATCAGAGTTAATGTTTATATTTTATTTCTAAAGAAGAAACTAGATTCTAACTACTGCTGCAGGAGTCTGCATCACTTAGTAAAGGAAGCCCAGGATGTACATTATTGATGGGTTTTTAAATTAAATCAACAAAAGCTAGATTCAGGAGTGAAGAGTGAAAATAAACCCATTTCTAACCTGTGTAAACATTACTCCTTATCCTCTTGTAAGGTGCTCTACTTTGACAGTAAGAATTGCCTCCCATACTCGTCTGACTCTCGAGATATCAAAGCTTTCCACGCAGGCCTCAGAGACTGCCAGCAGCCTGCAAGCCTGCTAAGCCATCAGGCTCCTTCAGAGCAAGCCCCCACCGCGGCCTACCCCCGAGCTCGTACCCCGTGGGGCCACCCAGGACACCCTCAGCTGCCGTGTCATCCCCCCACCCCGGGTGCGGTACAGGCCGAGGGCCACCGCACGGCTGGAGCACGGCCTTACCACCCGCCCCCTTCCTTCTCCCCAGACAGCCCTCAGCCGCCCGCTGCCACCACCTACCGCCCGCCGTCCGCTTCGGAAGGAGGGGCGGACGGCACCGCCCCGCCAACTGACGGGGCAGCGCTGAGGCGGCGCGGGGGGAGAGCGCGCCGGGCGGCTGTTAAGAGCGGGTTGCGCCAACATGGCGGCGAGGCAGTACTGGCGGTTGCAAGCCGGAGGGAGGGGCTGCTGCTCGGTGCCGGCTTCCCGGGGCGGGGCGAGAGGCGCGGGAGGAGCTGCCTGCCCCGGCCGAGCCCAGGTGGAGGGGCGCCGGCTGGGCTGTCCCTGGGTGCGGGTTGCATTGGTGCTCGTCGGTACCCGAAGAAAGCAAATGCTAGTCGCGGTCTAACCGTAAATTCCCATGGAGAACCTCTTGGTTTGTTCCAAGCTGTAGCAAATAGTGTAGCTAAGTAGGGAGTTTGGGCTAAAGTATGTGGGCTGGCCTGGAGACAAAATGATAGTACAGACAAGGCCGCAGAGAGTCAGCAAGCAATATTGCTAACTCCAGGTGTGCAGAAAGGAGGGGTCAAATCTCAGATGGCCGTTAACAGGCTTCAAAATAAAAGTTTATGTTTTAAATTGAGCTTTTTATTATCTTCTGTTTTGACCTTCTACAGTTTGTGTTTTTATGTACAACACGGCTGTGCTACTACTATTTTTACTGCAGCAGAAGTTTTGGTATAACTGTTATTTCATGGGCTGCTTGCAAGGACTAAATACCATATCAAAAGACTTGATAAAAATGGATGTGTTATGTCGTGATGTAGTGGCAAGCCTAGCATATGCTGGCAACGCACTTCCCAACAGAAGCCTTTCTGTGACCTGCTTGCTGTGTTGGTTACAGCTTGGTGTGACATCCCAGAAGCTGAACTGGAAGGTTACCTTATTTTCTCCTGATCTGTCCTACTCTTTCATTCCCTCCTGTGTAATGAAGATCTTTGTGAACGTTCTTTAGCACTGAAAAGAAAAACAGAAACGTTTTTCCTCTGAACAAAAGTCTTGCCAGTAACTGGATGTATGGTCTCTCTGGCAAGTGCTAAGAACATGAACGCTTTCTCTGTGCACTGAATCACCCAGATTTAAATTCTAGCACGGATTTCAGAAAGGAAACTGGTACTCACTATCACATTTGGACCCACACACTTACAGATGAAAGAGCAGGACAAAGGAACGTCTTGTCCCACTTTTTTAGTGTCACCAAAACACCTCTGAATCCTTCAGCTTTCACTCAAGAAGTAGTGATTTTTTTTCATCTTATAGGACTGCTTGATAGGCATGTTTGAAACACAGTACATTTTCATATATAAACTGACCCAAATTTAAAAGGTGCATAACCACAGCACCTAAAGTAATTTACAATTGATGTGGTACCAGATTTATTGTTGTTTCATAACATGTTGTTCATCTCTCACAAACTTTAAATGCTTCCAGGTTCCACTTCTAAATAGCAGGAACCACAGAGATAAGGCATGAGGGCATGAAAAATCAATTTTGTTTCCAGTCTCTCTGTAATGAAATCTATCATTTCCTGTGTTGCATTCCCATCATATTCTTCTATTGACTCTCTTTCTTGTAGCTTTAGTGGGACTGATCCATAGGTTTGCTGCAAGTAGTTGACAGGGTGCATGGTGCCTTTGAGGAGACCCATAGGTACCTGTAAGGGAATCGCAGATCTAATCTTATATGTAAGGATGCACCTAAATTTTTAAGACATATACAGGATATTGGGCAGTCCCCACCAGAGGCTGACATTCCACTAAGCAAGACCAAAAGATAAGGGGATCTTTATGCTTCTACCTTTTCAATGTTCTCCAAAGAGACAAGAATCTATATCCATTCTGGGAATCATGAATGTATCTTGTTTAACTCCCACTGTCTACCCCATGCACTACTTACCAAATTCAGTAACTGAACTTGGCACTTTGAATTCCTTTCCTTAAGCCAGGTTCTTGAAGGCTGGGTGCCACAATGCTGGGCATATCAGCACCTGAGTTCCCCCTATGTAACTAATTGCAACTCATTAAATTTCACTTGGCTTTTCCTGGAATTCTCTCTCATGCTTCTTTTTATTTTTTCTAAAAATGAAAAGGCCCTGAGCTACAAAGGTGAGTATTTTACATAAAATATTGATCAGTTTTCTGTTTGTTTTTTCCTCATACTCTAGCAGTTACTGATTATTATTACTGACAATAATTCTTTTGCTTTGATCCTACGCATTTGTGGCCAGCTCAAAGAGGCATAAATAAGTTTAAAAATGGGGTATGGTTGCCTGTGATAGACCAGATAGATCAGTTTTATTTCTGTCTTTTCAGTCTGTACACTATTATTCCTTTAAAAAAGCAGTACTTGAGTAAGATAGGACACCTGAGGGAGAGTAAAAGTATGCTGTTTTCCTGGCAATTAACTGTGCGTACTCAGAAAGTAAAAATGGTGTTGCAGCAAGAAATGAGTGGAAGTCCGTAGTTAAGGAGAAAGAAAGCTAAGAGAAACAGCAGAAGGACCTCAGAGATTAAATGAAAAAAACTTCCTATGAACTAGAAGGAGTTATACAGTTTATTGCAACTCACAAAGCCACCCAGCTGGCTAACATTACTCTGCTAGCATGCAAGTGGCAAAGGAGATCTTGTTTGTAAATCCTTTATTCACCCTTATTTTATCTCATCTACTGTTTTAGAGTTTATTTTAAAGCTTAAGTATTCTATTCTACATTTTAATATAAACCTGGTGTTTTGAGTGTAAACCCCTTCTGGTCATTGAGGAGCTCACTGGAAAGAAAAGATCTAGGCAGATCCGTCCCAAATTTCTGGAAGTTTAGGGTTTCATGATAGTGATATTATCCTAACTTTGTGTTTCTTAAACTTGAAAGCAGCACATCTAGTACTCTGACATGGCAGAAGACAGTGCTGATAAACCTGTGCTCTCTGTTGATGGATAATGAATGTTAGATGTCAGGTAGAGAAACACGATTGAGCATGCATGTGGAGGAGCCACCGATTCTGTTTTCTCCTTAGCTCTTTTTGTAATGGTTAGAATGACCATGAATGAGGACCAGAAGAAAGCAATAACTGATGGGGTGAGGGACAAATCTGACAGAAGTAACAAAGGGAAAGGAACAATTCCCTTTTTGTAGTTCCCACAAATGGATACTGACCAGCTGAATCCATTCAATTTAATGGTAATAATTTTATGAAGGTCAGTGTAATTAATGTATGATATGGGAAATAAGGGATAGACATTGTGGATTTGTTGGGAAACAAATGTGCTGCAAAACATTTCGTGTAATAGGAAAGCATTTCTTGAGACTATTTCCCCTTTAATGCTGATTTTACAGTAATTAGAAATCTCTTAAAAAATCACATCTTGGGATGGATGGAACTAATTAAGTCTGTTTTTTCACAGACCGGTGTTTTATAGATGTTAAGCTCAAAGCAAAGCGTTTTCCAGATTTATTAACTGTGTTTGTTAAGGGCTCTGCCTAGTGCGAACTCTGTGCTGTACAGTAACAGCTGAGCTCATGTTACAATGTTTCTGTCAGTCAGGATGCATCTAGAGACAATTACAGGCTCTCTTTCCTCTAGCTGACTATTCACATAAAATTTGTACCTTCTCTGTACCAAAATTGTCTGAAATGGGCTAATAAGTTCTAAATTACAAGTCAGTAAAGGCAGACATATACCTACACATTTACCATAATTGCATAAGCCTTTGTTGAGGCAAAAAGAAGACAGGGAGCAAGGATGAATATAGCAAAGCCTCAAAAGTCAGTCAAAGGAGGTTAACATAAAATAACCAGGTATTTGTACTGCACATCGAGCCACTTCAAATGAAATATTTAGCAGTGTAGTTACAAAACTAGAAAGCTCCACATGGGTTAACTACTTGAATATTTACCCCAGTTCTCAAGCAGAATTTGCAGCGCATGCTTAGCTCGGTACTGCCATAGCTCTTCTGCTAGCAGTATTTAAGCCACCACTTAAAATGTAGTTTAAGTGTACCTGCATGAGTTGCAGCTGCAGTATTGACTGGAATACAGCCAGACAGGACTGATGTACTTAGCCTTTAGGTGTCACTGTGCTCTTAAGAGTAGAAATTGTTCAACATTTTGGCTGGCTCAAAAAAGATATTTTTTTCTGAAACAGAAACTCCTACATAGTGACATCTTAAGTTCTCAGCTTCAAAGGTAAATGGAAGTTATTGTTAAGCATCAAAATCTGTTTGTAAAGCTATGAAAAAGGAGAGATTACTTCATGTAAGTCTACAGATGCAGAGAATCTGAGTTGACTATTAAACTAGTTGTGCATGACTGCCTGTAGTTGCACTTGGTCTACAAAATGGATCCAGGGAGAAATGGATATATGTGTGACTACCACGTACTGTCATCTTGTCCTTCTAATAGATACTCACACAACTATAAAGCACTCATGTAACAATGTATCCTGAAAACATGCAGAACAGACACTTGACAGGTGACCTGAGGTGTACAGCCACTATCAGAGGGATAGTATCAAGTATTATGTAGTTCTTTATGAGAGAAAAATGTGTCATTAACTTAAAGGCACTGGAGCTTGATAAATTTAAATAAGATGCAAGCTCTAAATGAAGAGGATTAACCATGGGAACAAACTATCCATGGAAACAGTGAATTTGATGGTGTCAGATCAAGACTGAGTGCCTTTCTGGAACATAGGCTGTAGCTGAAAGCTAGATACTGAGCTCAATTCAGGGGAAAAAAAAAAACCAACAGGTTAAATGAAATGGCTTGAAGTATACAGGAAAACAGATGAAATGACTGATTGATCTCCAGTAGTCCTAAACCCCATGATTCTACAGGTCATTATAATCCACGAAGTATACTAATCACTTGCATTATGACTGAAACTCTCAGCATACTTTTGGTTAGGCAGACTAGGCCAGTTTTGACACCATTTGAGTCTATTTTCAGCTGATAAGATTAAATGCTCTGCGCAGTCCTACCTCTTTGGCATGTTTAAGTCAGTTTAACCTTGAAATGTTTTAAATCTCAGTAGATATGGCGTGTCGTTCTGCATGCTCACAGCCTTCATGAGAAACACACGGCCCTGGGTCTGCACGCCTGCATGCCCAGGGAGTCAGAGGGGTGTGAATTGCCACATGTAACCCAGAGCAACTGCTTCACTTATGCAACTGAGGGCAGGCTCACAAGGGGTATGTGACAAAGGATGGCTTTGCATATAGTAGCTCTTGGGCTTGAAAATGTTCACAGTGACTACACAGGGTACGTGAAGTAGATCCCATGCACTGTTTTGGGGCCACTTTTGAGCTGGAGGACTGAGGCACGGCCTCCGTCAGTCCACCCCGTGGAAAGCATGATCATACCTACTGTGCCATAGAGAGTCTGTACCCCACTCTCCACATTTTAGAAATAAGATCGAAGATGAAGAGGCTGCTCAAAGCTTACCGATGAAGTGAAATTTTCTTGTCTCCTGATCTGCCGTCCCTCTCCTTCTCCCTCAGAAGTTACATCCTCTGAGGCACCTGCAAAGCCTTGTATTTCTCCTTCAGAAATCATAAAACTACTCGATCATTGGGGGCACGGCAAGAGGAAGGGATTAGGCCGTTCCTGAGCAGGGAGTACGCAGTGGATTCACCCGCAAACCCAGCGTGCTGAAGCCGCCCTGCCAACCCCTCACGGGGAAGGGCTGCCTGCCCCCCACCCCTCGCGTCGGCCTGGGCCCGTTTGCCATGATGGCGGTGACTGGTAATCGCGTCCCAGCAGCGACACCGCCGATCTCCGGGTCCCAGCCTCCCAGCAGCCAGCCCTCCGGGACCGCAGGATCGCCCGGGCTCCTGCGGGGATACCCGGCCCGCGGTGCGAGGAGCCGGCGGAGAGGCCAGGGACCCTGCCCGCCGCGGCCGCTCAGGGCAGGCCCGGCGCGGCCCACAGCACCCCCGTCTCCGCGCGGCAGGTGGCGCCAGAGCCTCGCGCGACCGCCGCCCACGGGGGCGCGGGAGCCGTCGCGGCGCCTGCGCGCTGCAGAGGCGGCGGCGGTGGCAGCGGCCTGAAGAGCGCCGCGGGGAGAGCGGGCGGCGGCGGTGGTAGTTCTGGCGGTTTGGTGTGTCGCTGGGCGGCCGTGATCGCGCGCCACGATGCCTGCGGTGTCGAAGGGCGATGGGATGCGGGGCCTGGCGGTCTTCATCTCCGATATCCGGAACTGTGAGTGGCGGATGAGGCGCGGGGGTGCTGGGGCCTGGGCTGGGCCGGCCCAGCCGTTGCCCCGTGGGGCCGGGGCTTCTTTCCCTCAGTCCCCTCCCTAGTGCTCTTCTCTTCTCCCTGCCCCCCGCAGCGGGCCGCTCGGAGCGCTCCAGCCTCACGAAATGGCGACGCGCCCTGGGGGGCGGCGGGGGAGGTGGCGCGGCGGGGGCGGGGAAGCAGCCTAAGGCCTTTTGCTGTGGGTTTGGGTTGGTGTGTGCGTTTTGGGTGGGTTGGTCGGGGTATTTTCCTCCCTCCCTCCCTTTCCCTCGCCCCCGCCGTTGCGGAGGGGCGCTGGGCGTTGTGGTCGCTGCCCCGGCGGAAGGGGGTGCCGAGAGGTCGGTGCCCGCCGTCGTCGTTGTTTATAAGGCTCTGCAGCGAAGCCGGCGTGTGTTCGGGGTGCGGGTGGGTTTGTGGTGGGCCAGGGCGAGGCGTTTCTGGTCTCCTTCCAAATCCGTGAACGGTTTTCAATTCAAAAACGTCACTGATGGAAAGCAGGCCTCTGTAGGGGTGCCTGCGAGCAGGGCCTGCTGTGGGTATGCCTAAGCTTGGCTGAAATTGGCTTTAAAATTCTGCTTTGACAGAAATCGCCTCTTAGGATCTGTGTAATTAAAAATAGGATGGAGAGGGGTGCGAGTAAATGTCCCCCTGAGGGAAGAAGGGGGTGCATGCCTGTGAGTATGCAGGGCAGAGAGGAGGAGTACGAATCTGGTGCTGCTTGATGGGGGGGAAGGTGTACATCTGGGGGCACACCTCAGTGTTCAGCTTTTCTTTTTGACTGAGAATTGCATGTGATAGCAGTTTAATATTAATCCGAGTTAGAGATCTAAGTGCATGATGTGGCAGGAATTGCCTGGGGAAGGGCTAAGGTCACTGTGGTTGGTGTGATGAAACAGCTCTATTTTGTCCACCTGTGTGCCTCTGTAGATTACTTGAGGCTACTTCAAAAGCAATGTCAGTAAGTTTTTCCTCTCTAACAGATGAAAGTGGATTTGGAGAATTTTTTAATACAAATTATGATGATCTAACTAGGGTTGTATTGGGATAACCACACTGGCTTGGAAAACCCTTCATGTTGATGACTTCTAATACAAAAAGCTGGGGAGAACATTATACCAATAAAACAAAACCATTTAAATGCAGAGTTTCCTTAAACTAAATTCAGGTGATTTGGACTTCTAGCCACGTAAACAGGGGCTTTGAATGTAAAATTCAAGGTTGTTAATCTTCCTTACAGCAGAAGCTGTCTCAATGTTTTTTTCAGAACAGACTTGCAGGTCCTTAGGCTTCTTCAGACTTCACTCTTGTATGTGTAGAAGGCGGCTTATAAAATGTGTATCAGTTCAAGATTACATGAATGGTCTTGTGCTTTGTCTGTTTGGCCTAACTATTTACTGAAAATTTTCCAGTGCCCTGGTATTTTATGCAAGCTGCATGTGTAACACAGTTTCACCTGGTGTCATAGCATTTAAGACTTGTTGTTGTATCTACCTACTATTTTTTTAATGATTGTTTTCATTCATTTGCTAGAAGTAGTATGATTTTATTCTTAGACGTGGTGCTCCAGGACATGGTTTAGTGGTGGACTTGGCAGTGATAGGTTAACGGTTGGATTCAATGATCTTAAGGGTCTTTTCCAACCTTAATGATTCTATGATTCAATATCTCTTATGTCTTACAGCTGGTTAACACATTTGTCCACTCTTGTTTTCAATGGAATTCAGTAGAAGAGAATACAAGAGAAACATTCAAGCTCTTAGGTTCCTAACCTATGTTTAGAGATGTGGAATAACAAGATTTAAGGTAGTTGGATAGAACAAATTAGCTACTGATTTCCCCGCAAGCTTGCCAGTGCATAGGCAATGTGGGAACTGATGGAACAACCACCTCTCCAGATTGGACAACAAACCTCCCATGTTCTCAGTGTCTGCAAGGGTGACAAAGATGTAACTTGCTTGTGAAACAAATAAAACGTTAATGCTTTTACTGTTTAAACAAATACTGGTATTTCTCAAATGTTTTGTCCCTGTCCAGACAGCTATTTGGGAGCTGTAATTACTTTTGTATCTTTCTCATCTTTGTATCATTTTTGTATCATCTCATCTTTTGTATCTATCTCATCATCATAGAAAGTAAGTACATCTTCCAAATAGCTGGGAAAGAGCTAGTAGTTCCCACTAGTAGGTGATCGATGCAGCTTCCAAATAGGTATCTAATGGCATTTGAATATTTTTCCTTTAAGGGAGCTCTGAGTGTTGCCAGCTGACCATACGCTGACTAAGATTCCCAAAATTACTTGAGAACACTCTAGAGGCTCTGCTTTGTAGGCACTGGTATTGGCTTAAGTTCCATTTTTCCCTTTTCAGATTGGGGAGCTAGATATTTGTCAAGAACAAAAAGTAATAGCTGTTTAGGTGAACAGAATCTTTTGACTTGTAAATCAAAGAAAATGTTCCTGTTCTGAGATAGGAGGGGAGTGACACCAAGAAGGACGTCAAGGGTCTTCCCCCCCGCCAAGGGAATGGGAGATAAGGACACCAAGTGCAGCTCTTGACCTCTGTTTCTAGTCTTAAAGTTGGGCTAAATATCTGACAGTTGCACTGATTTGCAAAATGCTTCCTGGCATTCTGAATTTTGGTCTTAATTTTGGCTTTGTTGGACTCATTTATTTCTTTGTAATACTACCATAAGGGCCTAACATTTTTAGTTTGCCTACAGCCCTTCCAGACTGAGTAATGTTGAAACATGGTGTGTGTGTTTTTTCCTGAAAGATTTTGCGCAGATAAGGAATCTGCATTATAGGTGTTGCTGAAAAGTGAAAATACAGTTGTTGTGTCCTAACTGTGCTCAGGTGGATGCACAACATGTGATTTCAAGCTAATAAAATAACCTAAACTTCAGCGGGATACTTATGTAAATTTAGACTGTCTACTTTTGGAAATGCTTAACCTTCTTACATCAAGTTTTATTTCTTGGGCATTTGTGCCTACAAAGTCTGCAGCACTAAATAATGCATCGTTCTTTTACAAGTTTATTATATTACTGATTTGGGAGTGGTGCTTGTCTTGCCTATCTGTTTTTAGCAGTCTGTTACAGGCTTCAAAAAAGTCTTACTTGATAGCAATTTTCAGTGCTTACAACTCTAGTTGATTGTGAGTGAATGAACAGCTCACACTGCCAGTCTGTCTTCAATAGATAAAAGGTTGGTTGTTGCTTCTGGGTTGGTTAGGCATATTTTTGGCACTTAGATCAAGAAGTTTAATAGATAATCCATGTGTGAAATGCTTATGTGCCACATATGACTTCAAATGTAAGAATTACTTTCTATGTGACTTTAAAAAGTTTGCTTGAAGTACACTGATTTCTCAAAAGTCTGTAGAGCTTTTAATAAAAAAAAGTCAGCATACTACTTGTAGCAGCAATTGTGAAATATTTTAAGGGGCAAAAGGACCAAACTCTTTGACTTTGGTCTACTCTCTGTGAAACTGTAATATTGAATGATTTTTTTTTCAAAGTGAAATGTTCTTTATTCGTGCAAATATCAAGTGAATTTTCAAAATCTGATAGTGTAAGAAAACCAATTATCCTATAGTTCCTGATAGGTCTCCAGAATTTTGTTTCAGGTCAGCTTCTTGTTGTAGCTTCTGTATTTTGCATATAGAGGTCCTAGTGCAGATGGCAGGAAAAAAAAGAGGTTTTAAGAAAATAACCCTTTTAGGTGCCTGACAGCTTGCCAGTACATGTATGGACTTTTCTAGAAACTTGAGTTATTGGATTGTTTTATAACGTACATGAAATAGTACAGCAAATAGGTTTTTAGCTTATCTTTCGTAGACATCAGACGAGAGACAAGAAAACTGTAGATTGAAAGCTAAAGTACTTGGTTATGGTAACCCAGTTAATTAGCACTTACTTAGTGTGGCCCACTGAGAAAACAGCTATGCTGTAAAATAGATTGTGGTGGTCGTGGAGCTGGAGAGCTCTGAATCCTGTAGTTTGGTGACTTAGGAGTTCAGGTCAGGAAGGGTCCTTGTCACTGCTTGAATGAAGTGCCTCATGAACTAAAACATAAGAAGATCAGCACGTGTTATAAGCATATGGACTGTGCAAGAAATACTTATTCTTAAAAAGTATGTTAAATCCTTTTTTTGTGTATGTACTGCAGAGCTGCTGAAGTGATTTGGCTTATGTAAGACAGTGCCCTGTAAACTCTCCAGCTGTCTTAGCTGACAGATGCATCATCAGGAGTCTGTCTTCATTTTTTGAGAGTAGCTTTATGCTTATCTGGTAATGAAGTACTTTTAAGTTTTTTGTTACTCAACCTATTCTTTTGCAAGAAGAGCATTATCTGCTATTCACCCTGAAAACTAGGAAAGCTTGCTTCTTTCTTTTGGAGGTAGTAGTGTAGAAATAGTTTCTGTTGCAATGTTAAGTATACCACCTGTAACCCCCTCCTCCACTGTAAAATCAGGAAGTAATCTACTCTTGGGTTGATGAAATGAGTCTATAGAAAGGCAAAAGCTGCTTTTGCCACAGGCTCGAAGGACAATACAGTTCTTCATTTCCCTCACTAGTTTAGATAACTGTTTTACCTTTTCAGTGTCACTTTAAAAGTTGGACAGAGGGAGGAAGGATTCCTTTAGTTTGTTCTGCAAATGTTTCTGTATACATTCTGTTCCAAGATACTGTTCCTTTGTCCTTGGGCTATATTTTTTCCTTAAATAAAACCCAACAGATATATTAAACAAAGGTCTGTCACTTCTCATAGAATTCAGTGTATTAATTTTTCTTTCTACTGGGCAGGGATAGTGTCCAGAGGCTGAAGCCTCTTGAAGTCTGACTTCAGTAGCTTTGCTTTACTGAATTGGGACTGGTGCATCAGGTTACAGACAAGCAAGTGGGGACTAAAAAAGGCTAGTTAATTAAATTCATCATACGATGATCACCCGTTTGACTGGATGGTAGATAATGGAATGCATTACCTGTGCATGTGGGAGGGGAATGCACATGAATTAAATGACCAGGTGGGTATGTATGGAGTTATTTGTTCTCTGTGAGAACAGCCACACAGTGAAACAAACTTCACAGAGTGAGCTGGGCACATACAGCTTGTTTTAGTGCTCTGTGTCAGTAATACAGCTTTCAGTGTGTAGGCTAAAGCTACTGCATTGGTCCCCTGAGGTGTAGGTTCTTATTTGCATTGGGTATAGTTTTAAAGTAGGACTTGAGTTACTCCTGTAGACAGTCAATGACTCTTCTTTATTTGTATTCTTAGATTACTTATCTCTCTGAAGAAATCTGAAGGCAAGGCATCTTGATTTGCTCTATTTCTCTTGCCAGGCTATGGCCACTCATCTAATATGGACAGTTTCTGGCCTGAAAAAATCCTAAGAGCATGCTGCTTAGAGCTATAATAAGCAGTAAGTCTTGCATCACATGCTACTATTTGCAGGAGAGTGATTTAAGGAAAACACAATTAGCATGAGATTAATCTGAAGAGGATGTGTAAAATGAGGCTAGCTTTCTGCCCATGGCCTCTCTGTCTTAGCTTTCTTGTGATTATTTCATGGAACTCTGAGGGGCTGGGGGTTTTTTGTAGTTTTTTTTTTGTTTGTTTTACACTTGTTGAATTTGTACATGTTTGGCTGAGAAAACGGGAGAGTAGGCAAAGACAATAATTAATAGATGAGAGGTAGTAAAGAGCTAGAATCTTTAATGTGACATCCAACTTCTCCATTAGAGACATTGGAAAATATAACATCTGATGGATTTGCAATCCTTTGGATAAAGGCTGCCCATCAGGACTGGTAAGAGGAAGTTAAGGACTATGGCAGAGACTATTGCATATCTGCATCAATTAAGAGCTCATATAGGATTGTTTAAGGTCCCTGAAATAGTAGTTTAGAAGTAATAGTTAAACTAGGAGACTTTGGATAAGCCTCAAACTGTTCTTCTATTATTTGAATGTGAACTAAGGTAGAAGAGAGCCCACAGTGACTTGTACTAAATCAGTGCAAATATTGCCCTACCCTGTTGAAGGGAGTGTAACTGTATGGTGTGAAAATACTGTTCAAGGAAATGACTACTTAAATAGTGCTCAGTCAAGGAAGGAGGAAGAGCTGCTTTATGTAGTAGCCTAACCTCGCACTTCTGGTTTTGCATATCTTCTTAGCTTAAAGCTTCTCTTTTGATAGGAGTCAACATTGTTTTGTCAACTAAACTGCCTAATAGATGTTCTGTATGTCATAAAGTCACTTGGATATGAGCTTCCAGTAAGCTTTCAGTTCATTTGAGGAAAGATCTGGTCTTAAGCTAGACCCTATTACCTCGTTACTCCTCAAACTGTTTCACGGGTTGAGCTGTAGTGTTTTTCTTAACTTGTGGTGCCTAGTTAGAAGAAAAAAACCAACCATGGTAGGCACCTAAAATTATTAAATTGCTGCAATTAGGGTATCTGAATTGTGATAGGATTTGGAAGCCACTGTGCTCTTCCGCATTTATTTCCCTTCCCTTACGAGGACAAGGAGTTAATGGATTACTGGATTACAGTAAAGCCTGTGACTCCCTGCTGTTTCATGAGAAGTGTTGGTATAGGGGCAAATCTCTAGCAGCATACTGAAGGAGGAAGTCAGTTCTGTGGATAGTAGTTCACTTACTGTGCAGAATATTAGAAAATGTACACTACAGAGTTCTTAAATGTGATCAGTAGGTCACTGATCTGTCTGTAGTAATAGATACCTAATCATAACAGGATGTCCCAAGGCACAAAAATCTTCAATGGCCTTTGTGCCATTAATGGTCTTCAACATGACAGACAGGCACTTCTTTCCTCTGATCAAACATATCTTGTGAAAGGACAACATGCACTCATGTTTTCATTCATAACAGGATGTTAATACATCATTAAGCAAAAAGCAGCCTTGAACTGGTCAACTTCTGAACAAAACTGAAGCCATGCTAACATCTTGTGAAGGTACGGTATTTTATAATAGCCTCTTTGGGTTAGTTGCACAGTGAGTTTGTAAACCATAGCACCAGCATCCTCCTTCAGACATACTCAGGTGGACCTGGAACTTGTACCTCTATTGTAGTACTTGGCATAGTTTAGCCAAACGAAGGAATTTACACAGACAAACTCACATAATGTGAGGGCAGGTGTACAGCAAACAGACCACTCTAAGGTATTGCTACGTAACGTGCCTCCCTTTTAGCCCTCTTCCCTGCTGTGCTAAGTTACCAGCTGAGAGATTAGGGAGAGGTGGAGGATGGATTTGGTGTTTTACTTCATAAAGCTAATGATTTGCATAGCAAATGGCTAATCTATACTCTAGAGCGGTAACATAAGTATCTGTCCTGCTGGCAGGTAAAAGTAGTGGTTTAATTTACTGATATGAGATGTAAGTACTACAAAAGCTCTTTCACAAAGGCAAGAATGGATGCACTGATTACTTTTACGTGAATATTTTCCTATAAGTATTTGCACCATTTTTACTGTAGAGATGATAGTGTTTGTTTTGATTTGGGCCCCCCTCTTTCAATAACTTTCTTTCTCTGTCCCCTGACAGCAGGATTTAAGAATGCGGTGTAGTCTTAGCATCATGCTTGTAAGCTGTTTTAGCAATAGGAAAGGCAAGTGTATAATTTGATTGGTTTATGCCAACTAAAGTGTGTTCGGATGGTGAATGTGGTGAACTTGCTTTCTACCTGGTCATGTCTTCTGCTGGCATTATCACTTGTAGTAAAGCTGATATGACTTACCCTTTGGATATTAAATAAACCAATTTTACTTTTGGGTATTTGGCTCCCTAACTGACCTGCAGCAGTACAAGGTAGTAGCAGGAATGTGTATGCCAGGAGGAGAGCAGTGCTAAGGAACAGTCTGGAGTTGTTGTCTTCGAAGCTATAGCCTTGAATCAAACTGATTATGAAACCATATCAACATATTTTGCTGAAGGAAAGCTAGTAGCAGTTTGACTGTGGTGTCCCTCCCACCTAACTTGCCAATTGGTTTAGATGCCCCTAATGTAGAGGCTAATGAAAACATAATAAAAGAGAAAAATCCTTATGTTTGGAAAACAATGACTCACAGCTCTCAAGGAAAACATCTAACAACATCTTTAAAATTGAGAATTTATCTCTTGTGTAAGAACTGTGTTCTTCCCAAGTAGATGTTCCTAGCCATTATGGGGTTCAGAGGAGAAGCTGCTGCTCTTAGCCTTGGCAGTATTTGTATTACTGCTCTCCTAAACAGAAAACTAGAGTTGTCCTGTCTTCAAGGCCTGTTCAGTAATTGAATGTGAACAGAGGAGCATATTCTGTTAGACAAATGGTAGTGCCACAAATAGTAACCGACACTACTGCTTGCTTTCAAGAAGCATGACAGAATGCTGGCAACCTTTTTCTTATGCCAATAGAGCCTCCTACCCAACATGCTTTATAGTTCCTCACACTAATAATGGCATATCTATAATCATAGAATTGTCAGATGGCCACAGGACAGGTAAGGTTAAGAGGTAACACGATGTAACAGTTCTGACCTGTGCATAAATTCAAAATAAATGAATTATTGGGTGGGCTCAATTACACTGGCTGCTGCCATAAGCAGATTGGAGCCAGATGAGTACTGGGAGTATCTAAACTTTTGTGAAGCAGGTTTTTTTGCTTTAAATGTTGTAAATACACCTGTCTCAAGAACTTGCCTGCAGAAATCTACTCTGCTCAGTATTTGTGTAGACACTTGTATGGAACAAGTGGTTCTCTGTTCCTTTGGGAAACAAATGTGTAGACTTGGTCAGAAATATACTGAACTCTAAATGGTTTGTATGAAAGTTAAGGACTTGTAGCAGTTCTAGTTAATCTGCATGGATGTGCTTTGTGCCTCAAACTTGGCTTAGACAGTCTACAGTTAGTATAGCAACAAGTTAATCCTGATGGAGCAGATCACTGCCTAAGTGAGCCACAAGCAGCCAAGTTAGTATTAAGGTATGTCAAATGTTCTCTTCAAATGAACGGACTCAACAAATCCCTTTCCTGTAACTTCTGTTTTCTCATTCTTCTGTAGATTGTAATGAACTGAGATATGGAGGTGTTATTTATGCAATACTGAAGCTCTGACTGTAGCCTGGATTACTAGGAGATTTAAGAATAGTAATTGGTTCTCTGAAGAGCTGGATGACTTTTGATGTTCACTAGTCTTTGTTAATGAAGATGGTAATTAAAGATAACAGTGGACTGCACACTAAATTTATCTTGCCTAATGAAGGCAGTAGGCAGTGCAGTGGAGTCTGAAGCCTGGCAAACTGCCAAATATGAAGTAATTGCTCATAAGCACCTTGGACAATGTTGTGGCTGGGTATCTGCTTGCTCAGGTAGTCATCTTGGGGAAGACTAACAACAGTCATACTAGGGCTGTAAGGCTATAAACAGTGTATGTCTTTTCTGCAAAATAGCCAGCCAAAACTTAGTGGCTTGCAATCACCTCCCTTAATAACTTGTTATGGATATTTAATCATAGTCTTGCTAAACTGGAAAAAGCCTGAATAAGTGAAAGTGAGAAGCATGTGGCCTGAACTGATGTGGAACGTAATCTTGTGCCCTGGCTTAAATACTGTCCTACCCACCGGTTTGTATACATGACATGACCTTTATTAAGCCTCTCCAAGTTTAATAGCTTGGCTACAGCATGTTTTGTTGGAATACAGCTCTGATAATTTCTTGAAACCGGGAGCTGTGTAACAGCCTGGAAGTGAGGTGGAGCAATTGCCTTTGCAAGCCTCCGAGTTCTGCAGTGCAGCACTGCTTCAACTGTCATCAGTAGTGGTCTTACCTTCCTTTTTAACCATCCTTAAGGTTACTTAAGCGTTTCTAGTGATGGTAAAAATCAAATATGCATGTAGAAATTCTTCAGTGAGTGTTACCATGGCTGAGTAATTTGATGAAAACTTCTCAGTTAATCAAACACATTTTCTTTAACAGCCCCTGCCTGTCCTGTCCTCCCCTTTCCCTCCACTTAGTGGGGCAGAAGACCTAGCTAAAAATTGGTCCTTGGTTTTTGATACTTTTATCTTCTTTTTCCTTCTATGTGGAACAAACTGAAGCTCCCTGCCACTGTGAGGTTTTGCTTTGCTTTGTCATCCTCTAATGTAAACAATAAATTAAGTTTGGACAAGGTTACCTTGCAATATAACTACTGGAGTTCAGGAAATTTGTTTTTAGATACTTTAGCTTTGTTTTAACTCATGAGTTCTCCTAAGCATTGTTATGTGACTGTCCTCAGTGACATTTAACACCCAATGTGCTAGTGCTGCTCTCTAAAACTGCAATTTCAGGTGCATACAGACTGTAATCAGTAATAAGGAGATGACTTAATTATTCAACTTGATTTCCAATATATGGAGTTAAACTTTTATCACCAGCTAGTTGCTATGCTATTTACGTTTGTTCAAGGTCTAGATGAGATTATATACTGCATTCAAAACAGAACAGCCTGAAGGAATTATTCAAAACAGGCTTTTGTTCATCTGCTATGCAAGTTTTCAACTTTGAGAGAATAAACCTTCAGATGTGAATTTGCTGTTTAATATGGGTGTTCCTGTCAACTCACTGCTACAGCTGTGTGCACAGGGGGTGGGATTTTGATTTTTGTGTTGCTGAGGCTGCAATCCATTTCTACCAAAGATGCTGAATAATAAATTCCTGAAGTATTTTAGTCAGTCTTCCCTTAATGCTCTGTTGCTTGCTTAGGACACAAAGAACCCAGTTTCTAGCAGTAACTGATAATCTGCAAGCATAATGGGTAGATAATGCTGCATGAAAAGGTTTGCTGAGAGGTTTTGGTGCTTTTAAAAAAAAAATTATAGCCTTGATTTCATCTTGGGTTAAAAAAAACTGGCTGAGATGTATTTACTCTTGTTCCCCCTTCCTCCCTCCATTTTTAACATCAGTGTTTATTGCCATGCTTGTTGAGGTTAGAGAATCAATTGCTAATAATTTAAAGTAAATATTGCAATGGGCTTCCCTTACAAACAGAACCTACAGATATAGAGCAAGGACCTAGCTTCCAAACTTAGGTAACTAAATAGCCTACCCAGGTTAGCAATATGCCAGACTGAGGTCAATGTTCTCTGCCCCGTTAATCTAAATGAAGTACAAGATCTCCAGACTCAGTGGTAACACTTAATGAGATGTGCTCTTCATTTTGTAAAGGGGAAAAGAAATTTATAGTTTTAGAAATTAAAATTTTCATCTGGAGCAGGTGAATTGCTGAAAATAAGTTTTAAAGACTTGAAAACAAGAGTGCTAACATGATAGCTTAGCAAAATTGGAGTGTTGTGTATTTACATAACCACTTAAACCCTTTTGGCGTATGTTACTGTGGCCCTCTGTTTGTAGAGTATGGACCTAGGAACAAAAGGCTTGCTTCAGTCTAGTAGTGAATTCCTAATGCTGGCAAGTATCTTAGACAAGAACACTTGAGTACCTCTGCTATGTGCACAGGACAAATAATCTAGTCCAATTAAGACAAATCTAAAAATCTGTAGTAGAAGACACTTCAAGTCTTAGACTGTACAGGCTGCTGCTTATTTATACAGTAAATAGTGTTACTGCTTTAAAACCAGCTTACTTTAGGTTGGCAAGTTAAATCAGAAGAAAACTCAATGTGTTACATGGTATATTAGTGAAAAGTGGTTAAATTTTGTGATCCCAAGAGATGCATCTTATAAACTGAGGGAACTACACTGTGATCTCTAGCCTTGTCATTCTAGAAGTTAATTGGAGTTTCTAGGTCAAATTAGAACTGTGGACATATCTCCTGCTTTATCTGAAAACCAAGATGCATACAGGTAGCAACTACAATTTATGTTTCAGAACAGGTATTGTGAATTCTTGAGCTCTGAAGATGCTTAACTTCTTAAAAGCAGTAAGTGAACAAGTAGGTACAAGTAAGTAGTTTTTCAGGGTTGGGTATGGGCAAAGTTTTGTTTTGGTTTGTTTTTTTTTGCCATATGGAGTGCCTGCCAAGGCACCCTGCACTTCAGTGTTTTGAGCAGTGCCCCTTACAAAAGTAGAATGGAAAAATTCCATGTTGAGCAAATCTGTAGGTATTTTGTTAAAATGACAAGGCAAACTGAAGTAGTTGTTTCTATTTTGGGCCTAACTTGTTTCCATTTGTACAGTGTGCTAGTCTTGCTGTGTGTCTGTACTTTTGTGGCCATTATTATAGGCATATTAATACAAACCAGTTTTCTGCATCTTATGCAAGAGTTGGGTTTGGAAGGGCATAACTTCAGTTTCTTTTTTTTGAGTCTAAATCAAGAAATTACAAAATCTGGATTAACTTGTATTTGGTGTGGGATTCCCTTATACTTTAAATACTCTATTAACCTATCCTGAGGCAGTTGTTTCCTTGAGTTACTTAATCACCTTTCATCTGGCCTGCTGTCAGATCATCTTTGAATGGTAAAGGGGTGATTAACAGTCATTGGGTGACACAGCAGGTTTGGACATGCAAATGTGGTAGGATGTTTAAATGCTGTGAGTTGTTGCTTTGCTTATATGGAAGAAAGGAGTAAGATTGGAGGTGCTTGGGAATACTGGTCCTGATCTGCTCTTCAAGCCTTGTCACACACCTTCCTTCCACTAACATGGCTGCAGAGTGGTGTGGGGAAAAGTGGGGTGTGAAAGCGGAGCATCTGATCTCCACTACTCATAAGGTTGGACCATTTTCAAACAGGGCCAGGGAACTTTTATTCATAACCTTGTAGCTAAATATATGTGATGAAGAATAAAGGAAGCTGTCTTTTTTTTTTTTTTTTTCTGCTGGTGCTAGTTGATGTTTTGGAAACTGCTTGAAAGTTTGAGTAGGTACAGGTCTGAATTTCCAGCACAACTAGATGGCCAGTTCTGCATTGCTGAAGTGGACTTCATTTGCTCCCCTGAAACTTCAAGCAACTGAATATAATGCCCAAGTTGGATATTTTGCCCTACCACGCTCGTTCATGTGGGAGATAATGGATCCAGACCTCTAGAGTATCTCAATCACCAAAAACTAAAATGCTAAAGAGTAACAAGCTGCTCTGGTTTGGACAACGCAAGTATTACTTGAATAAGCTTGCATTATCAGAATTTAAACTGCAGCTTATTTCTCTGAATATTTAACATGAATTGGCACTAGAAATCCTAATACCTATTCTTGGAATCAAAAGCTGATATGAAATATAAACTGTGCTGAGAAGCCTAAGGTGGTGAAGTCACCTAATAAAATGTGAATTTTAAATATTTCTGGTCTTTCAAGTGACTTTCATGGGGCATATTGAAAGTCTGAACTTGGGCACGTATCCTATCTGTGTGAGGTCTTTTGAGCCTTTGGGTTACTTGTAAGCTTACTGCTTTTCCTTTTAAAGCTGTTGAACTGAATGACCATTCAATAGAGAAATGGTAAATTGGCTTGTCCTTAGGTGAGGAATATAAACAAACAGCTTGTGTTAAGATTGTGCTTAGGATGCTCTTTCCTTCAGAGCACTGTCAACCTAGTAATCAAATTGGAAGTAAAATTCAGTTTTCTCTTGCCAGTTTAAGGAACAGAAAAACTGAAGCACTTGTGAAAGTCAGTAATAAAGGCATGTCAGATTAATTGTATGTGACTGATACTGTCTAAAGTCTGCAAAGCTTCTTGAAACAGGGAGACCCTTTTAGCCTCTCAAATTCCCCTATAAAGCAATGCTTAAGTTACCTCTGCGATGTCTGCCTTCATCTAGTCCTAATACTGGAAAGGGAGAGTTACAATTCATCCTGATGTTTGTGTGTTCACACAGCATTGTTGGGTGGAAAGAAGCTTTGGGTGGCAGAGGGCTGTCCAAAGCACTGTATCCTGATGCGTGTTCTTTTGATTTCAGGCAAAAGTAAAGAAGCGGAGATAAAGAGAATAAATAAAGAACTAGCAAACATTCGGTCAAAATTTAAAGGTAAGTGACTTGATCGTACTAAACTATATGTATTTCCTCATACGGCATTCTTCTGTGGGTTTTGGGTTTGTTTTTACATGTTTAGACTTTTTTGTCAACTGCTGATGCAAGCAAAATGCTAGAGCAGGCCATTAGAGTAACTATTGAAAATGTGCTCCTAACTACAGAACTTCCTGATACTTCTGTGATTATTGGCCATAACAGAAGAAAACTCCCTCCTATATCAAAGAGTTGAGTTACTGTTCACAAACGTTTTTCTAATACTTTGCTTCCTAACCATGTGACTACTCAGCCTGTTTTCTTCCAGAAGGCCATGGACTAGTTTGAAGAAACATGAGTGGATGTAATTATTTCCGGTAAAACTTCTCCTCCTTCCCTCCTCTTCCCCCCTCCCCCGATCCCTTTAGGGAAGTAATGGGTTAGGCTCTCTTCTAGCAGAATTAAGATAAAAATGCGTAGTTGATGAAGCCATACATCTTGACCACTCCCATGAGCAACAAGAATACAAATTATTTATATGAAACAAAGGATATGCAGTGACTAATTCCACCCTTATGTGTTATAAGAGACAGCAATTCACTTTTAAACAACACATGGTAAAACTCATGCTGTAACTGTATTCAAGTTGTGTACGTGGCTTCAAATTTTAAAGATTGTGAGGAGTAGTTGAGATCCTTTTGAATAGAGTTCTACCAGTAGTGGCTGTGGCAAACATTCTGTTTAAATAGATACGGGGCTGTGTGTGTAGCTAGATAAGGCGTTGCAGTGTGGAGGTCATATATGTGGCTTCAGAATTTGCTGTATTCAGATTAAACCTGTTTACCTTAATTATTTATCCTGACTTAGAGTAGTGTATCTATTTGGAGTACTCAATGCATTAACAAAGCCTGAAATAACTTTCCTGAGCTTCACAGGGATCTGTTGCTACATTTTAAGTGGTATGTCTCTTAAAGGCCTATAAAGACCTGCAAAAACTTGAGTGTCAACAACAGCTTGGAAGGGAAAAGTTGACCACAGTACAAGACACTCAAGAAAAGTTAAGAAATTCTTCTAAATTAGAAGCCATCACATGCCTCTGTGCTAACATTTTTCTCTTAGAAATTTCAGCATGCTTTATCCAGATGGGTAACTTCAGTTGTAGGGTAGCTGAGGAAATTTTAATGGCTATTTTTCTAGGGTAAACAGAAAAAGGAACTTTCATTTAGTCACCTCCCTATGCTGTCACATTGTTTTTCAATTCCTTTTCATTGCAAAGCTTCCATCTAACACTGACATTGGTCTGTTTTTTGCCAGAAGTAGCAGGCTTTGCATAGTCTATTCTACAGACTATTCTCCATCACCCAATCCAAGTCTAAAACGTGTGTCCATTTTCCAGTCACAGTGACCACTTGTGTACATTTTCCAGACAGTGACCAGTAGATATTGCCTTCATGTATGAAGTATGCATGCACACAGAGCAACTAGCGCATAGTTCAAGGGTCTACTAGAAACGTGCTTACAAGATTAACAGCCATTTTTCTTAGTTCTAGCTGTATGATCTTGTTATTACCTGGTAAATTTAAGCATAACATTGTAACTTTTAAATAAAGCAGTTTAATCTCCAAGCAAGATCTATACTAGACAAATATATCTTTCAGATAGAAAGACTGAGTTAAATTAAAAACTGTTTAAGAAGTTTCTGTACACTTAAGAAGTTAGTCACAGTCTCATGTTACTTTATCTTTCAACTAATGTCACTGAGTTGATGAATCTGGAAGATACAGCCACAAAGACTGCTTGTTTTCTCTTGGTCTGTGTTTGTAAAACTTGCTGTCAGCTGGCAGCATTATTGGTTACCAGCTCTTGCCAAAATTCATTTCGGCACCAAAATTCCTCACTTAATTGTTTAGACAGGACAGGTTTTTCTAGAAGGCAGTGTGTCACTTTCCCTGTAGATATATTAACAGTTAACTCCACTGATGCCTTTCTGTCATCAAGAACAACCAGAGGTTAGTGCCTAGTGGGAAACCTTGTGGTCACGCTAGCACAGAGATCTAGTTCTTTCAACAAGTGAACTTCAGTCTAAACCACCTTTTTTTTAATCTTTATTTGGTTGATGGGCAAGCTTTTAGTTTGTTTGCAAAACCTGATCATTTTTTCACTAATGAAACTGGAAGCTTTCACCAGACTTAAGTCTTGACTTTGCAGTGAAGGTCTGAAAACTTCAAAAGGCATAAAAAAAAAGAAAGTTATTGAAGCTCCTGTAGAACCTTGCTGCCTACTGTATGTTCCAGTGTGCTTGAACCATGAAGGAGGCTCTGTCAGACATGCTCACTTCACCACTAGAGCTGAATATGCTGTTGTAAAGGAATGCAATAAGGAATTGCAGAAAAGTTTGTACTGGTAAAGACTGTTTAAGTGCTGACTTGCAGGGATATAGTCCAGTTCTTACTGTTTGGCTGTGGTTAAATCCTATTAAATAATTCTCTTTAAATAGGAGCAGTTTGTATCTCACTTGCTGCTTACTAGCCCAACACCTTATGTTTGCACCTGACATGAAGAGCTTTAATCTACAAGCTGAAACAGGGAAGCTAGATTCAAACCTCTATGCCATATGAAAGCTAAGCATTCTAGAAAAAATGATGGCTTGAATGTTTTGAGTAACACAAGTTAAATTCCATTTGGGTCCATCTGCACCCGCTAACCTGCATTCTTCTGTGAACTTGAGTGTGAAAGAAGCGAATCTGTGAATTGTTTGGGTACCACAGCAGTCAATGCAGCCTTTAAAATTAGTGCTAATAATAATTATGCCTCCTGAGTGCACTTACTGGTGAAGTGCAGTAAATCCTGTGTGAGGATCACAGAATGAACACTGACACACAATTCAGTATTTTGTCAGTGTCAGTCACCCTGAGTCTTGTCCTATGAAGAGGTCTATGAGCATGTATTCAGAAGGTTGCTAATACCGCCTCTAGTAAAAGGTTGCCTAACACATCATAGAGCTAGTCTTCACTATTCTTTTATGTGAATGTCTTTTTATAAAGGCAGCAGTATAAGCCACTGTATTACTAACTTTAAGAAAACTTGGCTGGAATGAAGCTCTAAGTGAACTGAATTCTGTCAGAATAGCATTTTCTGATTAACATAAGTAGTTTGGTAGCTGCATTGTATCACTGAGTAATCGGGTTAAAGAGCCGCTGATGGCACAGTTCATTAAAAAACCTATTCAGTTCTGTTCGTCAGTTTTGCAAGGTGTTTCATGGCTTAAATACAAAAATAGTTAGACGTACATGCACAGTAAATTCTTTTCTGGTTAATCATGATGCTGGGGAGAAACGATCATAGAAACCTTTGGCTGTGTAGAACCATGAATCAGGCAATGATTGGAGAATAGAGGTGCTTTCAGCAAAGTAGTGCAATAACTTTAGCCTGCAGACCTTGTGTAGCATCCTTTAAGCACAGTTTAAATAGTTTTGAACAAATACCAGCGTGTGCTCATTCAGCAGCTTGAGTGAAAGGTGACTAAACCTTCCCATAAGCTGATCTTCATTATGGCTACTTTATTACTGAATTTGTATGGATTTTAGGTGAAAAAATCTAACTTAACTGCAGACAGTAACTTGATGTAGCCTGAACAAAAACTAGACATAAATGTCACAATTTGGAAGAAGCTGAGTTTGGACAACTTGTGTAACTGCTTGAGGGCCCTGAGAGTGTGAGGAGGTGATAGCTGTGTATCTTTCTGCTGCAGAAGTTCTACATAGGCTTTGTGCTGCATGGTTCTTCCTTGCAGAAGGGCTGTATAAAAATAAACAGACCTTCATAATGCATTTTATTCTTGGTTTATGTGGAGATCATTCGGTTTAACCCATTTTCTTTTTATGTAGCTCTAACTTTTTAAAATGTTTTTAAATAGTTTGGTTTAAGACAAATGTATGACTGAACTTAAGATGGAGTCCCTTGCTAAGTAATTATGGGGAATACTGGTGCCCTGGGTTAATTACCTGGCTGAAAATGCAGCTGTTGGACTGGCTGCATTGCTGTAGCCAGGGAAAGGTCTGAATGTAAGAAGCAAGACTGGCAGTAGTGCCTCTTGACACAGGTATGTTCTTGCTTGAGACTAGCATAAGAAACTGGTATACCACAAGTATCCTTTCCTTCCTCTGGACCTTTACAATCTTCAGCATACTCTGTTGCAGTATCTAGACCCTCACCCCGTGTAACTTGCAAGATAAATTCTTATACTGTTACAGACAGAGGCTAAGTATTTCTGCTTTTGTTCTATCATGCAAGTACCTGGCAAGCCTGTTACCCACCTTATGTTTGGGTAACCTGCTATTTAAAATACCCTTGTACTTAATAGGCTGGGATGAGGCTGCACATCTCTGGAAAAGCCATACTTTTCTTGAACTGATGGAAAGTATGCCATGGCTTTGGGTTCTGATCTGGCTTCTGTGCTCCAAGCTCAGAAGGAATCTAGAATCTCTGTACTTAAGGTGGCTTTGTCTCTTGTTTCAGCATTAGGAAGCTCCATTGCTGAGGTCAGCGTGTCCTTGACAGTTGCTTTAAATGCTTCTGCATTAACCGAGATAAGATGCATGTAGAGAAGAACAGGTGAAACTACACAGTGTAATAAAGCAGAAGGTGTAGGAGTTAAGTGTGGAGAAATACTGTTCCTTTTGTTTCATGTATTCAGACTGTAAGCTGATTTTGCTCCCATGCTTGAGCCAAACTAGAAGTCTGGCTGTGAGAGTAGTAATTGCTTTGTAAATGAGTGGGGAAAAAAATATCTGGTTTATTAATTTGTTGTGGCATTTTGATCTCTTGGAGCAGAATTTGTGTACTAATGAAATTGCCCACAAATCTATATGCTGTTTCTGCAGTCAAAGGAACTTTGTTCTCTGCGTGATTCAGGCTTGTTCTTTTTTCCAGATCTGGCATTAGATTTTAGTTTTGTTCTGATTACTTAATAGAGTTTGTGTTACAAGAGCGGCTGCTAGATTTCAGATGAGCTAGTGTACCTTAGTTTTGGTTTGTGTAGAAGTGCCCCAATGTCAGTTGATAATCTCTGCTTTTTTTTTTTTTTTCACTTCAGCTCACTTGTTTTCCCAAATTCGAGCAAGTCTTCTCTATTGTCCCAAACTACACAGTAACCCTTTGCAGGAAGTTCAAGATAAGCCTCTAAATTACTGTTACACAGCTTTTGTTTAAAACAGGTAATTGCTTTCCTGGCAGTCTGTGAAAGCGTAGTCTTTATATTTAAGATGGGTCTGGTTAGTCACGTTGTCTTCTGATCATCTAAGAGATGTATGAAGACAATCAGACAGTAAAATAATAAAGTGTCTTCACTGACAAAGTGAATTGTTGGAAGTAAAACCAGGCTTCAAATATCACCAGAGCTGTAGGGCTGCTCTAGTAATACTCTGTTCTGGTGGTAGTAGTATGGTAACTAAATACTAGCTTATGGATTTGCATGGGTTGTCTGCCACACATATTCAGCCTTTCATTTAGAGCGCTTGGACTGTCAGTCTTACAGAAAGACAAATCTTGTCTCAAAAGTGTAGATACATTAATAAAAAGCAACTTCATTTTTCTTAGCCTCTAAGGTAGTAGTAGGCCGTCTGATACTGTGTAACACTGGATTGCTGTGAACAGCATGAACACAGGTCAGCCTCAACCTAGGAAGGAAGCACACTGAATGCAAAGAAACACTTAAGGGTGTTGTCCATTTGGTTTTGCATAAGCCATTACTGCAGTTTTAAAAACTAAAATTGTCTTGTCTTTGAGATGGCAATCAACCATCTGGGTGCTAGTGAGACTGGACTTGTCAGGCTTCCTTACCCTCTACCCCTGCAATGAACATCCCACAGGACTAAACTGCTTTCTTGCCCCCTCTGGCTGATAGCAGGCTTTGTAACTGTGCAGCAGGCTGTTTTTTAAGTATACTGAGTTAGATTTAAAAGCAAGCGCTGTTTTTTAACTCGTATTCCAAATTAGAGACAGAAGGTGCTGCCTGGGAACCAAAGGGCCTCATAATGCATTTGTGCCTTATTTCTTTCTTTTTGGAAGGCTGTGTGAAAGAGATCTATGAGCAATGAAAACCAAAACTTCCCTGTTGAAATGGTAGAGAGGTGATGCACAGAAATGTAAAGTAAATTCTTTCTTAATAATAGTACTATTTGCTGATCAGCTGTTAATAATTTCTTTCTTAGAAAAATGACTAAAAGTTTCCAGGGAAAGCAAGTAGCCTTTGAAATGCCCACTGTGCTCAAAACCTGCTGACGTGTGTTCTGAATCCTTCCTGTTTCTGCTGACTTGATTTGCAGTACTTGCACATGTTCCCAAAAGCATTTAAAAATGAGCTGAGTTAAAAGAAATGATTGTGTATTGCAATAAAGATAACAGAACATGTGAAATTTCCTTCTGCTCTTGGTTGGATGTTTGCTTGAGGCTGGGGGAAGATGTACTATTTTAGCACATACTTAAGCAATGAGACTTGTTAATAATGTTTAAAATAGAACCTTTATAACTCTTTGTAAATGCTACATGGGAGGGAGAGGATTTGAATAGTTAAACTTGAAATTTCAATAAGAATCTGAATCAAAGACTTCAAAACACATCTGGAGTTAGACAACTACAGTGAGACCTTTGACTGCAATGCTCTTTTTTTCAAATTGCTCAGCTAATTAAATAATAGAATTTTAAAGAAGACAATGATGTTCTATTATTGCTGGGAACTAATAAGGCTTTAAAGAAGAGTTCTAGGAACTGTTACTTGGCTTAGTTTATAAGTTTGCCTGTTATTGAGAACCTTCAGATTGCCTTCAGTTCTGCATACAAGGGACAGAAGCTTTTGAAAGCAGTCAGTGAACTATTTTTTCTGTGTTAAGAAAAAGTGTTTCAGGTAATGACTTTACAATATTGTTCTTTGATAGCACGTGATGGAGAAGGAAGCTGTTTTTTCCTTGTTAGTAGGATGGTGCTATATTTTTGAGCTTGATTGCATGGCATAGCTTCCAACAAAAATGTTTCAAATACCCCAAGATCCAAGGACCTTGTTAATCTGAGCTCTTAAAATACTGGTATCTTGGAAGGATATAATGCTTTAAATAGCTGGGTCCTAAACCTGAAAAAGGGAATTGCCAAACGATGGCGATTTGTTGTAAAAGTCGATGTGGTTCAGAGTATAGGTACTTTCATCTGCTTGTATTCTTCATTAAGCAATTGGGTTGCAGTATTCTATATTCCCTCTTCCCTCCTCATCTCACAAAGTCAACACCAGAGTCATTTGAGAAGATGAGAGGATACAACTTATACTTGTGGCTTTTGTGTATTGCTGATGGATTGCACACTAGCAGGCAGCTGTAGTTCAGTCTCTTGGACTCCTGGGAACTGCAGTCTTGGAGGCTGGTTAGGGTTTTTTCACTTATGATAAAGTTCATGTGAAAGCTACTTCCTGATGCCTTTTGGTGTAAAGAAGCAACTAATGATATTAAAGCTATTAAGTACCATAGCAAGTCCTCAATTATGTAGATCTCTACCCCTAGAGGAACACTGACTACAATGGATTCAGTTTTAGTGTCCCCTTCTGTGAATCAAATAGTATCTGGTAATGGTATCCAACATCACCTGTTCCTTTAATCAGTCACCTGGAAACAGCTGGCTTGTTATGAGCTGGCATGTGCTTACTGCTAGGTAATATAAAGCCACCCCTCGCTTATTCACTGATTATTTCTTTTCCTTCCAGATCTCATGCAGAAGACCAATTGCAAATCAAATCCTAAGAGCTTGTAGAAACTTTTCTTAAGCAGCTGAAAAAAATGTTTAAAAAGTAAAGCTGTCACTGTGCCTTTTCCTAATATTTTTTTTCTTGCATCTCCTAAAGAAGGAAAGTTTCTTTGATCTGCATCTCCCTACCATGATGGGATGGAAGGAAGCTTCTGCTCCTGAGTACCATTTTATTGGGAAAATAGTATAACAGGAGGTATTTATTTCCCCTGTTATAAATATGGAAGACTTTATTCCTTTGCTGTTTAAGCCATAGTTTGAAGGCCACAGCAGATAGACAGACATGGCTGAATACCTACATTTCGCTCTGGCCATATTGCTTCCAAAGAAGGAAAAACCAAAATCCAACAACAAAAAACACCCACAAGCTTGCCCCTGCCCTGGGTCTGGATGTTTTGCCCTGGTTCTTCTAATGTGAATTCAGGTGTCTAGTAAAGCAGACTGCCCTGGATTCATTTGCTGACTCAGCAGGAAAATAGCCTTATGGCAGCAAACTGTAAATGTGACTTGAAAACATGTCTTTAGGCAGCTTTCTGCAGAGCTGGCTGTTGTCAGAGGGTCTTGACAGGATCCAGTATAGCAGGTTTTCACTGCTATGAGTATCCTCAGTAACTCTGCTTCATGTATCTAAGTAAAATGAGACGTATTGGCTTCTGTGGTACGGAGCTGAAGACAACTTTTCTTTGCTCAGCATAAAAAATAGCTTTAAGGTAAAGCTGCTTTTTGTTGGCAACTGATATGCTGTCTGGGCCAGTTTAAAAAAAAAAATCAACGGGTGTCTAAAGACTCAGATTTGAAGGGTATCATTGTCTGTATTAAAATGGCAGTCGTGCTTAAATTTTTCTCACTTGAAATAAAACTAAATAAAAGAAGCTTCTAGAGTCAAAACAGAAAGCAGCCCCCCAAAATGCATAGTTGCAGCTTGTAGAGATAATCTTTTATCATTGTCTACTTCAGTGTGCCAGTATACTTTCTCTTGGTTCACTAACATTACATGGCTTCACACATTGATGGTAGTGTTCATTCCTTCACCAACTGTAAGTTTAGTTTATAGTGGTAAGTTTTCTGTTGTTCTTATACAGTCAGTGAATGTAGTGTGAAGTCTATGGGAGCTGTAGATGCATGTGTCATGGGAAATCTAACCTGCTTCTGCACCAGTGAAGGAAAAGGAAGAAGGAGAAACTTCTATACTATTGCGATTCTTTATTATATATTTAGCTGCCTATTACATAAATCTGAAGGTTTTTTTTCTTAAAAAAAATGCAGCTTGGAGCTTTTTTGGTAAGGGCAATGAGTTAGAGATACCATATTTAAGCTTTACTTTATGCAGAGCTATTCTGGCTGAACTTGCCCATCACTAAGGAATACACGCTGATGTGACAGACTAGTTATTCTGGGCCCAGAATGCAGAGGCTAAGGAGCCTTTTAGGCAGCAGCATCTATCAAAACTTTGCTACCCTGACTGAACTCTCTAGTATTCAGGCTTGCCTGATTTAGCGGGTACTCCTTTATCTCCTGAGTTAGGGTAGGGGCAGAATTTTCTGCAAAAAGTGTATGTTTATGTGTAACTGTTTTCTTTAGGAAAAGAAGTGGTCTGTCTGAGCTGTAAGCTGCTGTACTGTTTCATGTAGCTTTTACAAGCTTGTAAAATACAGCAATACTGCAACGTAAGGCCAAACCTGTTTAGGGTGCGTTTTTCTTCTAAAACTGAAACACTTGTGATACTTTTATTTTACAAACACTTTAAAGCTCTCATGGTAATCTAATTTCACGTGTTTTTTCAAGGCTTTGGGATATACCTCTATCATTCTATTTTTCTAAAAAGACTTGCTGTTTTTATTTTGTTGTTACTGAGTTCTCTACTGTGGTGCACTTCAGGAAGTGTGTTAAGACCTTTTACTTTGATAAAGGTTTGATAATTGGTTTAACAAGAGAATGTGTGTGGAAGACATAGCTGCTCTTAACAGAAACAGGAAAGTCAAAATTGAGTAAACACGTATGCACTGCCTCAGCAACAAAATACTTGAAGGACACAGCAGGATAATTCAGGGACTAGATGATAGCATTATTTCATGACTGTCCTTTAGGATATAGATAATGGTAAATGGCATTAACACTAAAATCTTCAGGTTTTGGAGTTTTTTTCCTTATAAATGAATTTCAGATTTAGATAAATATTTAAAACTATTATCATATGAATGTCTTCTTGATGCAGTGACAGCTCAGCTTTTTCAGAGTTGTGTGTTTTTCTGTCTCGGACTATTAGGAATAGCTACAAGCTACCAGTGTTCTATGACTGGGAATAATTTTTTTTTAAACTTAAGAGTTGTTTGATTGTCTGACATCTGTTGATGATGGTTTGTGATAACTTTCATGTGTTTAGCACAAAATGATGTAAAGACTTTCAGTCCTTTAAGTCAGAGATAAGAGGATATATTTAGCATTATGCTCACTGTAGAGTGAAAAAAAGCTGAAATAATACATTTAAAATCTGTGAAATTCAAGTACTGCAATAGCTGAGCCCTCAGTTTGTCCCTCTTCTGTAGGGTGTTACATAGTGAATCAAATGTCAGTCTTAATTGCTAGGTACAACTGTAAGTCATCTTAGTGTAAGACATGATGAGGTACCTCAGTGGAACTGAGGCGGGGGGGAACACCAGATATAGGAACAACATAGGCTTAATTATTCTTTGTTTCCTTGCTTTCCAGGTGACAAGGCTCTGGATGGTTACAGTAAGAAAAAATATGTCTGCAAACTTCTTTTCATCTTTCTCCTGGGGCATGACATTGACTTTGGTCACATGGAGGCTGTAAACCTTCTCAGTTCCAACAGATATACAGAGAAACAAATTGTGAGTAACTCGGTCCCTAGAAAAGATAAGCTGTTCTGTCTAATATCCTGCCTCAGCTGTATAGTCTGTAAAGGACTGCTTCATTCACACACACACCCCTTAAAGCCTTATTTTGGATCTATCAGTGATTCTGAAATTTAAACACATTTGTGCACAGGGAATCTTGTACTTATTGTACAAGGTAAAAACGTGCACTCTGCGTAAAATCATTACTCTTGTTAAGGAACTGCCTTGAGTGTTGCGTTAAAAAGTAACTAACCTTTTAACTTTCAGAATATCTTTTTATATCTTCCTGGGTGAGGTTGTGTTTATCAGGTATACGTAACTCACTAGTGTCTGAATCAAAGCCAAATTCTTGATTTGTTCCCATTCATCTAAAATGGTCTTTTGAGTATATGCTGAAATAGACTGATGAAACACTTAAAAACTGGTAAATTAGGATAACACTAGACTTACTTATTTTTGTTTGCTTCACTTAATCTTTCTAGCCTTCGCTCTGCAATCTGAATATCTGTTTCTGCCCCTATGTTTGGTATTGGAAGAGAACTGTATGTCTCAAAGAATTACTTGTGGCATTAACAGAAAACATAATTTAAGTCAGCTAAAATAAATTTTCATTTTCCTTTTTCTGAATCACAGGGATATCTCTTCATCTCCGTACTGGTGAACTCTAACAGTGAGCTGATTCGCTTAATAAACAACGCAATTAAGAATGATCTGGCCAGCCGCAACCCCACCTTCATGGGGCTTGCTCTGCATTGTATTGCTAATGTGGGTAGCCGGGAGATGGCAGAAGCATTTGCTGGAGAAATTCCAAAAATACTTGTAGCTGGGTAGGTATGACATGCCTCCTTAAAACATACCACCAATAAACCTTTTCAGCAACTCAGTTCCATTGCAGCAGTTTAATCCATGCTTAGAGCTATGCAGCCCTGAGCTTGCAGTACAAATAGTGACAACTTCCAGTAACTGCAGATACTGTGATATACCTGAGCATGGAGTTGCTTGTGTAAGTGCAGAAATACAACATGGAAATTAATATTATGCCAATATCTTGAATAGGCCTTTACAGCTCTGTTGTGATCAAGTGTTTGTTCTGCATAGATGTGTGGCAGTGAATGCCCCTGAAATGAGTATGTTTTACTTTCCTTATCTTTCCTGATGAAAAGAAGAAATAAATGAACCTAAATAAATGTTTACACTACAAATTTTGTTATAAACTGAAGCTCTTATTTAAATGGTCCTGACTTCATAAAGAATGTGAGAATATTCTGTTGTGTGAGCTTTCTTGCTTCCTCTGCTAGCCATGTAAACAGCAATTACTGTAAATGGCAAATAGTCACTGCCAACTTTCTAACTTTCCCTTTGTATTGCTAGAGGTCTCTAAACAGACCTGGCAAATGTCCGGAACTGTAGTTAAGTAAATCTAAAATGAAACTTGTGATTGCAGAGCTAATTTATTTTGAAACTTAAAATGTCCAAGTGTAAAGAGTGCATTTAAACTCTTACGGATATGAAATATTTTGGAATATGCATGGATCTTGTTTTATAACAAACAAATGTCTTACATTAATATAAAAAAGCAACATGTTGCATAAGAACTGTATTAATACTCTAAATGTCAAGCACTGGAGCTTGCAAATGTTGGAAACGTGCTTGCTTATGCAACACTAATTCTGACTGTGTCTATTATGTGCACTGTCTGAGTTGGCGACAAGAGGAAGGATATAACGTGATATCTAGTTGTGGCAAAAGTCTTAGGAAATACTCCTGAACTCTTGAAATAGCGTCTCTATAATGCCACACTTTAACAGTTACTGTTTTGCAGAGCTGGAATGTAATATGGGCCAGAAAGAGAAGAATAAGCAGCTAGCACCTGATGTTCAGAATGGGTCTGGTCTGGTGGACAAGATGGGGGAGAATCTATCCCATAACTCCACCTATCTCAAACATGGAATTCCCTGTGTAAGGGTACATGTTTAGAGATGGCATGTTCTGGGGCCCTGTCAGGCTTGTTGCTGTCCTGTCCTACACTGCCGTTGCCAGGCGCTGTTCTCCATGTAGCATAGCGGAGACAACACTGCAATGATGAGTCATGCATTTTAATACAATAACCTTAAGTTCCAAAAATTTCACTTAGGGTCATCAATCACAGACAGAGCACAGCACCTTCAGTTCAGACTTGTTTGACTTTGAGCTGTGATTATGTTCTTAGATCAGTCTTCAGGGCCTCGTTCCTTCTGCATTTCTAAGAGAATATAGATACGACATCTACACATACATGTTTTATATAAGTGACCTGTGAAGAATGAGCACTGTCAGTTATATTTGCAACTTCAGGGTAGCTCCCTTAGCTTGAAAATATATTGGAGGGAGGGAGAGGAAGAATAGGTTGGTTGGTTTGTTTTTTTTTTTTAACCGAGGTACAGCTTGATCTCATGGAAGATTGGTAAATTCATAAAGAATAGGTGGACTGAACTTTTACTGGGGATGTGGAGGTTTCTGAACCTTTAGCCAAGATTGTACAGTATAAACTGCCTCTTAAAACTTTCAGTGCTAATGCTCTGTACACTTTTTTAGCTGTTGTTTGTGCAACATACAAAATGCTTAATTGACTACTTTGTGAAAGGGAGTTCACTGAACTAGAATAGTAGCATGCTGCTCTTAAAATAGTCCATTTCTGTACCAGCAGCATGGATGGCAAGGTGAATAGATTTGTGGGTTGCATGCTTGGTGATAGCTAGCTGACTTGCGTGCTAGCTGTAGGTGTACTGAAGCTGTTGAGTAGTTAATGATTTGTATCTGATACGCAGGACCTATCAGGAGATCCAACTTTGGTTGTATGCATAATATACTATACCTTAACTGTTTGACTTGAGTCAGTTTGGAAGAAGCTTGTTCTCGTGATTTAGATGAGCTTGTGCTCGTCTAACAATGAACTTTCAATTCTGATAAAAAGATGTGAAATATCACTCTAAGTTGCAAAGAATCATTATAGAGGCTACTAGACATATGTAGTGGTTGAAAACTTGACTAGTTAAAACTTACTGGACAAAATGAGGAAGAACAAATACTGTAACATAGGAAGAACTTAGTGAACTTCTGTTTCAGCTTCTATTGAAAAGATGCTGCCTGGCTAGGGATGCTGAGTCAGTGCAAAGACTAGCATAATGATGGCCTGCAAGTATTGCTGTGACTTAACCACTGTGTTTTAAATCCATATTTATGTCTTGCAGAGATACTATGGATAGCGTGAAGCAGAGTGCTGCCTTATGCTTGCTGCGTTTATATAGAACTTCTCCTGACCTTGTCCCCATGGGAGACTGGACGTCTAGAGTGGTGCATCTCCTCAATGACCAGCACTTGGTAAATCAGCTTCATTATGCTTTTTGGGAACACTCTGTATAGAGAATGATGCCACTTCTGCTGTTAAATACACTATTAATTTATTTCTTCTTGAGTCTTTCAAGCAAGTGAGTTGCTCTTTCCTTCAGGATTGGGGAAACAAATGGAACGAGTTGTCCTTTTTTAGTTGCTTTATATATTAATTTTTAATAAAGCTTTGTTTACCTTTTTCTTGGAGATATAAGAATGGTATGCATAAGTTCTTTTGCTCTGGCTATAAATAAATTAATCTTGTGCCTTGTGATCCTAAGTCATATTGCATAGGTGTAATACTAATTTTCCTAGGCCTTTTAAGATTAGACCTGCACTAAAAATGCAAGGCCTGATTTGTCAGTGCTTGGACTTCCTTGTTGTGTCATGTCCATGTTGTCATTCTTATTTCGCTGTTCTACATAAGAGACACTTTTTCCCCCTGTCTAGTTTCTTTAGGAAAGTAAGGCTGTTAAGACCTGTGCTTCAGCAGTAGTAAGAGTGGTTTAGTCTGCAGTAATATAAAATGTTTGTGTTATACAAAGCCCTCTCTTCATGTTGGGTTGTCAGAATTCTTTCTTGGATGATCTGCTGCATCCTGTTTCTTCTACTCATACTTCTCTTGTGTAGTAAGACAATTTGCATCCAGGCTTTATTTTAATATAGCGCTCTGTTCTTTTAGATGTACTATCCAAACATGAGACAAAGGTAATAAAAAAAAAATAGCATAAATGCTCTGCAAGCATGGCAGTATCATGTTGTTGAAATTCCTGATGAATTTTGAAGATGTGTAATTAGTCTAGCTGCTAGCCAAATAAAGCGCTTTTTAATGTGGGGCTTTGTCATGGAGATAAACTTAGTTTTGTTGTACATAAAAAAAAGAAATACTTGAAGTGAAAGGTGTTAATGGACAGCATCTTAAACGGTTACAAAATTGAATGTATGACTTTGGTTTTTTTTCTAGGGTGTGGTTACTGCAGCTACAAGTCTGATCACCACTTTGGCACAGAAGAACCCAGAAGAGTTTAAAACTTCAGTCTCCTTGGCAGTGTCTAGATTAAGCAGAGTGAGTCCAGTGATAACCCTGATAATACTTGACTGTTGCTTAATTTACTCAGCTTTCTAGGTCAGGTTAGCTTACTGTTGCTTATTTATTCAGCTTTCTAGGTCAGATTAGTTTAGTGTGGCATTAAAAGTGAAGATGATTCAGTTTCACTTCATATACCTGGTTCAGCTCATCTTTTTAACATTTGTTGCCTACCAGGGCAGAAAACTGTATTAGCTTGCCCAGACTTTCTTGGTGTAATCCTTGCTATGCTCCAAGTCTATGTAGCAAGAAGTTGTCTTTCTCTCTCTGCTACTTGTATTCGAAAGGATCCTCATGATGCAGTTGAGTTTTTAATCCTCATTTTATGTTACTATAACACCAAAGAGTAGTTGGATCAAAGACTGATTCTGCAAACTGCTGCACAGAACCCTCAAAAATACAGCCCATACTTTTAACTTTAAGCTCCTTACAAGATGAGTCTTCTTCCTGTTCCCTCTTTTGAGCTGCTGCTAGGTTAATAATCATAAGCATTTGATATTCTTTAAATGTGTGTAGGGAGTTAAACAGGGACAGGGGGTGCAGGGAGGAGTGGAGAGACATTTCTGTAAGTTTAGCATCTTCATGCTGGAAAACTTATGTTACTGGTTTGTTTGTTTGTTTTGTCTTTTGGAAGGTATGAAAGACATGGGAGTATACTACTTCACATGCATTTTTAGACCAATTTATGCAGTGTTATACCCAAAATTACTTGTAGTTCAGAGACATTTAATTTCTTTTCAAATACAAAGATTTTGTCTCATACTTAAAAGCAAAGGAATGCTGAGGGAAGTACATAGCTGTTCTGTAATGGAGCAGCAAGAATTAGATAGAATTTCTGTGAGCAAAGCTACTACCAAACTCATGCTTACCCTAGAATCAAAGGGGGAAAAGAGATCCATGAAGAAGGGTACTCCCTCTGAAACTCAATCCTTATCACATTTCACTATGCATATAAACCTCTTCTGTGAAAGCTATCTGTCTTTGCTCTGGAGTATGAATATTACTAAAGGTGTTAGTTCGTCCTTCTGCTTTAGTTCAGTCTGTCATAGCATCTTGTGCTTGAATTCCAAGTTCACCTATCAGCAGAACTATATTTAGGCTTTCTGTTAGTTGAACCTATGAATTGCTGAACCAAAGAAAGTCAAGCTTGTAGTTAAATGTTTTGGTGTTACAAGATGGTCATCTTCTCTTCCTGAAAGCATACTTGCTTTTCTTAAGAATGAAGAATTCCTAGACTAGGAGGTTGTAGCAAGGTGGGGTTTGGTCTCTTCTCCCTAGTAACAAGTGATAGGACGAGATGAAACGGCCTCAAGCTGTGCCAGGGGAAGTTTAGGTTAGATATTAGGAAAAACTTCTTCACCGAAAGGGTGGTCAACCATTGGAACAGGCTACCCAGGGAAGTGGTTGAGTCTCTATCCCTGGAGGTATTTAAAGAACAGATAGACGTGGTGCTCAAGGACATGGTATAGTGATGGACTTGACAGTGGTAGGTTAACGATTGGACTCAATGATCTTAAGGGTCTTTTCCAACCTTAATGATACTATGATTCTCTGACTACTGTATCTGTAAAACTGAATTTCTATTACTAGGGAACCTAATGGTATACTCGTAGTATGACAACTTGCACCTAATTAATCTACTAAATTAAACATTGTTAGTGACGTAGTTTTGTAAGCCTCTGTCAAAGGTGACCTACAGTATTCTTTGGGTCCCCATGACTGTGCATCACTTCAGTAGCTGACATGCTGTCTGCTTATTTTACAGATTGTAACTTCTGCATCAACAGATCTTCAGGACTATACATACTACTTTGTTCCTGCTCCTTGGTTATCTGTGAAACTTCTGAGGCTGTTACAGTGCTATCCACCTCCAGGTAATGCACAAATCACAACAGTGGTCATCTCTTCTATGCAGTACACTATCTCCAAAGAGCTACTGTGCTGTGGTGTTACCATAACTTCGAGTACAAGCCCATTGTCTTAAGACAAGGATATGGAAGTCTGTACTATTGAGTGTTTCAGATTTGTTAAAATTAAACACAACATAATTCAAAAGGCCAAGCAGCTTAAAGTAAAGATGCACCAGGGTGCATCTTAAAACCAGTTGCAACTGCCATTTTAAACATTCTTTAATGTTATCAACTATATTAAAGCCTTGAAACATATTACAGTGCAGATTGCATTTGTCTTTCCTTCTTGCTCAAACAGAACTGTGGCTTAGAATTCTTTTGCCTGCTGCATATTGGGGGAGGGTGAACTGTCTTTAATGTATCAGAATACTTCAGTTTATTCAGATTTAGCAAGGCGGAAGGCCTAAGGTAGGGATTAGGGTGTTGAGCAAAATGAAGTTGTCCAATGGCTTGTTCTTCTCCAGAAGACCCTGCGGTACGTGGTCGTCTAACGGAATGCCTGGAAACTATTCTTAACAAAGCGCAGGAGCCACCAAAGTCAAAAAAAGTACAACACTCAAATGCGAAGAACGCTGTGCTGTTTGAGGCAATAAGCTTAATTATACATCATGACAGGTGAGCTGTGAGAATACTTCTGTTATGAGAGGATTTTAAGTGAAAAGCTGTGGCTTTCTCTTGAACACTAGATGGAATTTTAGTGGGAGGAGAAGGGGGCGAGAACAGAATATGAAGTTGCCTGCTAGACTGGAACACAGCCACAGCAATGGAATTGAACAATGTTAATGAATTGTGTTGCTGTCAGCATATTTTGTAATTGCTTTGTTTCTTGCTGCTGCTTTTTTTTTTTGGTGTTTTGTATTGACCCCACCACTCTAATCCAACAGAGATTATTTGCTCACAGTATCTGAATTTTCATTTCACCAGCAGGCCATTCTGGCAGATGCTTTTGAGACATCAAGAAATTTCTACTGCAGAAATAGTATTCTGTATTGGGTGTTCTCAAACCTGTTGCTTTTAACCCTTTCACTTTCTCTCCTGTTCTGTGCAGTGAGCCAAATCTACTAGTCCGTGCCTGTAACCAGCTAGGTCAGTTCTTGCAGCACCGAGAAACTAATTTGCGTTACCTAGCACTGGAAAGCATGTGCACGCTTGCCAGCTCTGAATTTTCACATGAGGCTGTGAAAACACACATAGAAACAGTTATCAATGCATTGAAGGTAAATATTTAAGTGTGCAGTCTGTTTTGAGTGTTGTCTTCTCCCCTGTCTCAGTGTCCTTTCCCCACTGCCCCAAGCCCCCCATCCCCAATTAAGCTAATAATACTTGGGGACCAAATGAGTTATTCTCAGAAGTCTGCTTTAGGTTTTTTCCTTAATCACGCAAAATCTTCTTGTGCTGGCAACGCCAGAGGTCAGCTTCAGTTTGTTTCTGCAGCTTACTAGTAAATCTGACACTTGTAGCTGTGGCCCCTGTAACATTTTGGTATCTCCTCAAGCTGTAGACTGAAGATGAATAATTCTTTCAAAATGGGGAATTTCAAAATGGAGAATGCTGAGAAGACTTTGTTTTATTACTGTCTTGCTGGTATCAGGCATTGTTCCTTCACTGCAGTAGCCTATGGGGAGCAGCAGAGCGTGTCAACTTCCACTGCAGAATCAGAAAGTCAAGAAACCAGAAAGACACATTCCCAGGCCATGTTTATGTGAAAAAGCAGAAGTTTGAAAGAGGAAGACTGATTTGCATGTAAATTTACTTGCACACTTCAGTGTTTACATGTATTGTTTTCTTCCGAGCTCATGCTGTAACATATTAATATGTTTGTCTAACTTTAAAGTACATATCTGTTATAGCTGGGCTTCTGTTAATACAAGGCAATCCCAACACTAAACCTGCAGGTAGCTAATTACCCATTGGCCTGGTGACAATTTGACAACTTCAGCCAGTTATTAGTGCATTTGTGGCCAGTGGTGCCAGTTACCCAGTGCACAGTGGACCACAAACTCATTCACTCTACTTAGGGAAATAAGGTAGTCCTCCATCCTTTCAGCACTTGCATAGATTTGAATGCATATACTACAGAAACAAAATCTGATTATTTGAATTTTTGTAATATTATCTAAAAGCAGGAAGCTGTCTGAATCTCCAGTTACCTCTTGCTAGGTGACTGAAAGTGAGAATAACATGAGAAACTCGTAGCTTATGTGAAGGGTATATCTCAGTTAATTCTGCATCTGAAAGATTATGAAAATAATGCATTTGTTCTAAATTTTACTATGGATTATAGTAAGTTTCATCTCTTCAGTAAGTTGCATGTGCTTTCCAGATAAAGATGAAACCATCTTGACCTTTTGCTGTGTGTCCTTTTGCAGACTGAAAGAGATGTAAGTGTACGACAAAGAGCTGTAGATCTCCTGTACGCAATGTGTGACCGAAGCAATGCCCAACAGATTGTGGCTGAAATGCTGAATTACTTGGAGACTGCTGATTATTCCATTAGAGAAGAAATTGTGAGATATTGCCTTAATTTTTTCATAGCTAGCTTTGGCACCATATGTATCATTTATTGATTGGGATGCTGGATAGTCTGTGGTGGAGATTCTTTTTCATAGTTGTTTAAAAAAAATCCAAAACAAAACCCAAAATCCTCTTAAGTTTGTAGTCTAATAGCAAAGAATGTTCTTCATTTAGGTTAAACTAACAGGGAAGAGGGGAAAAAAAAACAAAACCAAACGTTGGAAACTAGGAATTTTAAAAACAAATCTTGGTCTCACAGCATTGCATATAGAAAATGAAGTGAATTTTATCAATGCTTGAGCAAATACAATCTCTAGATCTGAGGGTTATGTCCTATTCTAGTCAACTGTTTAATAGCTTCAAAAATTAATGTGATAAATACTTACTTGTAAGTAGAACTTCATACTGTGTATGCTATGAGAACATTCTCTCAGTCTAAGGATTTCCAAATCCAATGCCTTATCAGCTGAGAGGCATATCTGTCTCCTTCCACCAAGCAGGAAAAAAATGCAGAAGTTGAAATAGTCACTTAATGACCTTCTTAGAATGGTAGCCACAACCTGTACTTATGGTAATTATTTAGCTTAATTAGGTGCTAAAGTTTCTTGATCAGAGAAGTTAAACATAGAATACACTGTTAGTTGATTTACCTCTTGTACTGTCTTGTTGCTGTTGGCAATGTACCCTGACTTGGCAGATAATCTGAAATTCATTCTGTTAATTTACTACTCCTAAAAGAATAGGTCAGTACAAATGCAACTGATAAATTATGTGGAGGTTTCTTCCTATTCTGATTGCTTGCTTCAGGATATAGGAATCTTAGCTGACTTTTTCAGGTCGTACTATATTTTGGTGACTCCAATCTGTCTCTGCTAGATTGAGTTTCCACTTTTTTTTTTCTTTTTAGTGGTCCCTGATTTCTTACTTGATCCTGTCTTGGTGATGGCTTAGTGTTTTTATAGCAAACAAAAAGTATTCGATAAATTGCTCTTGATCACTCAGGTAGACAGTTGAAAAGCCACAGATGCAACATTTGAATGCATTATAGGGAAAGCATTATGTACCTGGCAACTGGTGTGTTCTGGCACAGAATTTCAATGTTCGTCTTTCACCTTAGCTGTGGGAGCAAGTAAGCAAGCTGCCACATCTGAAACTGAGGCTTCTGGGCTACAATGGGGTATCACTAGGTATATATGAAAGTGAATCTTGATACACAGCTTATAGTAGAAGCTAGCCAACCTTCTTTATTCTCTTATGTGTCTTCAGGTTCTGAAAGTTGCAATTCTAGCTGAGAAGTATGCAGTGGATTATACCTGGTATGTGGATACAATCTTGAATCTGATTCGCATTGCTGGTGACTATGTCAGTGAAGAAGTGTGGTATCGAGTTATTCAGATTGTCATCAACAGGGATGATGTTCAAGGGTATGCAGCAAAGACTGTTTTTGAGGTGAGAATAACTGTTTTCAATTCACTTTCAAAGTGAGGTAGAAATTGAGTAAACACCACGTGATGTAGCATGTGTGTGTGTTTCCCCATGTTAGGGAGGAGTAAAAAATATCCTGAATATTTCAACAAAATGCTGCTGAAGGTTTCCATAAAACTAGCATAGATTTTTCAAAGCCAGAGACCGTATTAAGTTGATGAGAAGCTTGTCTGGCTTAAGTAATGTGGAATACACCTGGTACTGTTCTGGTTTTAGTGAGAGAGGGCAAGGTGGATTATGCTGGGTTTTTTGTTATTTCAGTGGATGGCATTGAATGGATGGCTTAGTAAGGAAATCATATTACCTGCAAAATTACTGAAATGTAGTACAAATAGAAGCCTTTTACAGGGTGGCTTTTTTTTTTTTAGTTTTCTGCATGCAGGAATCCAAAACACTCAAAATGATAACTTTATGATACTTCTGGAAGCATATACCCATTCCTTCTGTTCAGGATCTGATAAAACTGGAATTTCAACTCTTAAAGAAGAACACTTTCAAATGTCTGGCCTTGTTGCTTTGTTTGGCTGCTTCATATGGGCTTTCCACTTTTTTTCTAATTTCCTTTCCTGAACGTTTAAGCTGACTTTCAGAACTCATCCCTGCTATCTGTTTCTTCATAATCAATAAAGACAATATTTTTATCTTGGGCAACTTCAGTACATTCTTACAAGGTTTAAATTAAGTATGTTAATATCCTTCTGATACTACTAAAGATGTAAGGGGAAACCTAAGTATCTGTGTCTGTCCCCAGAAGTCCACACTGCTGCTAGATGGGCCTAAGAGTGCTCTTAAGCAAGTAATACTTATGTTAGAGATTCTTCTATGAAGTCATACCACCTATCATGCTTTTCTCATAAGTGCTCTATAGTGTCTAGATGTATGGTCTGCTCTTACAGGAAAGTAGACTAGGAAGCCGGACATGGAAGTGACAGAAAAGATCTTTTTTGATATGCTACAGATCAATGACTATTAATGTGTTGTTACAGGCCCTTCAAGCTCCAGCATGCCATGAGAATCTTGTAAAAGTAGGTGGCTACATCTTGGGAGAATTTGGAAACCTGATAGCAGGTGATCCAAGATCAAGGTAAAACACTTTCTAAAATACTGAATTGAAGTAGTAACACTTGCTGTAAAGAATCTAATGTCTATTTAATATTCCTAAAGGCCAGATAGCAAATGATTCAGCTCTTGCTAGTAATGCATTAAGAATTATCATGTCTACAAAAACTAAACAAATTATTTTTCTTCCTATCTTTTAAGTCCCCTTATCCAGTTCAACTTGCTACATTCCAAGTTTCATCTGTGTAGTGTTCCTACCCGAGCTCTGCTTCTGTCTACCTACATCAAGTTTGTGAACCTGTTTCCAGAAATCAAAACTACAATTCAAGATGTATTGCGCAGTGACAGTCAGCTAAAGAATGCTGATGTTGAGCTGCAGCAGAGAGCTGTTGAGTATTTGAGGCTCAGTACTATTGCCAGTACTGATATATTGGTAGGTACAAATATTTTTTTTTTTTTAATTATGCGGAACTCTTTAGCTGTGTCTTCTGTCAACAAGCAATCTCCACTAAACCTTACCTGGTTGCTCAGAAATCTTAATGCATGATTAAGGATCCACAATGTGGGTACTGATTCTCTTACTCTACCTAATTCAGCTGCAGTTATCTTTCATTTAGAGCTAAAATCAAACTTGTTATTGCTTTAGTGGGACAAATGACCGTTAAAGCATGCTCATCTGGAGCTGGGAAGCCAGTGAAAGCTAGTGTAGTACAGGGTCCTACAGTATTGATACCAAAAGGCTAGTGCTTTGTTTTGAGGACTGACTTGATGGTGGGCAGGAAACTTGTGATTGTGCTGAATTTTTTTTGTCTCCAGAAGTTCAGTGTTTTAACTTGATGCTCTCAGGTCTGGCCAGAGCATGGCACACTTAGTCTTGACAGCTAATAAATGCTTAGGTCTGACTAGATCCTTGGGTAATCTTCTGTGGTTTCAGTCTAGGTCTGCTTGATTTAAGGACTGTTAGGTCTGCTATGATCTTTTTTTTTTTTTTTAATAAATACACTGTACCAGAGAAGTGATATGCTCCTGTTCTCTTAAACAAGTTTTTTGGGAGCGCGGTTGAGCCGGCAATGTGCTCTCGCAGCCCAGAAAGCCAACTGTATCCTGGGCCGCATCAAAAGAAGCGTGGCCAGCAGGTCGAGGGAGGTGATTCTGCCCCTCTGCTCTGGTGAGACCCCAGCTGGAGTACTGTGTTCAGCTCTGGAGTACTCAGTACAGGAAGGACATGGACCTGTTGGAGTGGGTCCAGAGGAGGGCCACAAAAATGATCAGAGGGATGGAACACCTCTCCTATGAGGACAGGCTGAAAGGGCTGGGGCTGTTGAAGCTGGAGAAGAGAAAGCTGAGGGGACACCTTATTGCAGCCTTTCCATACTTACAGGGGGCTTACAAGAAAGATGAGGATAGTCTTTTTAGCAAGGTCTGCTGTGATAGGACAAGGGGTAATGGTTTTAAACTAAAGGAGGGTAGATTTAGACTAAACATAAGGAAGAAATTTTTTACGATGAGGGTGGTGAAACATTGGAAGAGGTTGCCCAGAGAGGTGGTAGATGCCCCATTTCTGGAAGCATTCAAGGTCAGGCTGGATGGGGCTCTGATCAACCTGATCTAGTTGAAGATGTCCCTGCCCATTGCAGGGGGGTTGGACTAGATGACCTTTAAAGGTTATTAAAGCATTCTATGACTTCAGAAAGTCTTAAATAATTTTTTTTAAAAGCAAGTCTACTCCATCACTGTACAATAAACTGCATAGTTGTTTTCTGTGTGGATAATTACTTCTGCTTTTGCATCATGCAGTCTATAAGGGTATATCTCTTTGAAGACTCAGAAGCTGGTTTGGCTTTTTCTGTAAGTTTAACTAATACACATATTTTTTTTTTCCTGTGATAAGGCTACAGTGCTGGAAGAAATGCCTCCCTTTCCAGAGAGAGAATCTTCTATTTTGGCTAAACTCAAGAAGAAGAAAGGCCCAGGCACAGTTACTGACCTGGAAGAGATCAAAAAGGAGAGGAGCTCTGATATGAATGGAAGCGCTGAACCTGCCTCTGTTAATGCCAGTGCTGTTGTGAGTCTAAAAGCTGCTATTTCACTGATTTAGATGGTGTGCAAGTGAAAAAAGAATGGTTTCCGTAAAGGGGCTTTTTAGGGATTTAAAACTCCTTATCTCAAACTTAAGACTATGGGTGTTTGCTGCAAAGTAACAGGGGAACATACAGCTGCTTTCCCCCCACTGCATGCTTGGATGCAGTTTTCCTTTGGAAATCTTGCGTAAATGGGGACAAACTGTCTGCAGCCTGAAAAAATCCCTTTTATGTTGTTACTCTGAAAAATATTGCTGTAAACTGAGAAATGGGAATTTCCTTGTCAGTGAAATTGCAGTGAAGGTGAGATGCTAAAATTAACATTTACAAGGAGTAACTTGAATTTTAAAGTATCAGCTGTTCTTCTGCTCTGTCTAACATGGTAGGTATCTTCTGTCTTGTTTTGGGTTATTGTTTTTACTACACGTGGACAACGCTTGACTTAACATGGATGTCCTTAAATCAATACAATCTTATTACTGTTTATTTGACAGTACTATTTAAGTTCAGTTATGGTAGATGAGGCCCAAAGTTGTGTTTCTTCTGAGCTGAAACTTCTCATTTTATTGTCAGTTAAAGCTGGGATGATGAATTGTTCCCATAATGTAATACTTGTTTCTGGTTTTAATGACTACCATAACTTGTAATTACATTTGAGATGTAGTAGATTACCTAAGAGGAGGAAATATTGTAGCACAGTTCCTGCCCAGTTTGTTAAAGCATAATCCTTTAACTCTTAGTCATTGCGGTATGTAAGAGTAGATGTTCCAAGTGCGACATCTTTGAATGGACAGAAATACCTTTCCAGCAGAAAAGTTGCCAAATTGACTGAGGTGACTGGCAGTTAAAATTGTTGCTATGCTTTATGAACTTTGCTGTATGGGTTGCAGTCATGTAAAACTCTGCTATGTTACCTTCATCAGCGGCTTTGGTGTGACCCTGGCTTAGATACCAAGAATATGTTTTCAGTAGTTCTTACCAATTGGCTTCTTAAAATTGTTTGCCAGGGAATTTTTCATTATACTGCATCAAATTCAGTCTTTGGAGTATATGATAACTTGAGTTGGCTTACAAAAACAACATTTCAGACTCAATCCAAATGCATATCATGACTCATCTTCTGTGTATCTGGCATATTGTAGGTTGCTAATGTCTAATACGTGAACATTTTGTTTAATAGTCTATGCTTTGTTTTTGCATGTGTCTTGGGCACATATATGCAGCCTCTATTGCATGATTCTGTCCTGGCTACTTGATTTGTTCTATTTGAGGGGGGGGAAAAAATTTTAAAGATCTTGCCTCTACCTTTAGCGTTTGCAGCTTCAACTGGCTACAGGCTCTGCTTTTTTGCTGGTTAGGTTTTACATTGTTTCTAAGGTTTTCTAAGCTTCAAAAACCTAGGACTAAACTGATAGTCAATTTTTAAAGCTCCTGTGATGTTTTAATTTAGGTTTGTGTAAAAGCCACTGCCTTTCTTGCTGGCTTCTTCATGAAAGAAAAGCAACACATTTGAATTTTATTCCCTACAGTACTTAATTTCCCTTGAAACTAAGAGGGGAGAAGAGAGGGGGAAAAACGTTGTTTTATTTAATGGTTAGATGGTCATAACTCTCTTTAAAGGAAATTAAAAGGAAAAAAAAAAAAGAAAACCACATCTACAAGTGACCTTAAGTTGAGATGCAATGTGATAACTGCATTCATGAAGCCTCCTACATCCATTCAAAGCTTAATTTGGGATGGGGAGAGGCACTTTGCCATAGCTTAGTTGTCTATGCAAAAGAGACAGCTTTGTTTTTAGTTTTGCTGTAGTGTAACACCAAAGTGTCTTGTTTTCCTTAGTCTACTCCTTCTCCATCTGCGGATCTGCTGGGTCTGGGTGCTGCACCTCTCACCAATTCGGCTCCCCCACCGTCCTCTAGTGGTAGCCTGCTGGTGGATGTATTTTCAGATTCAGCTTCTGCGGTTGCACCTCTTGCTCCTGGTTCCGATGACAACTTTGCGAGGTAATTAAGTCACCATGTAAGGAATCTGAAGAAGAATTTGTCTGCTAAAACAGTATTAGAGGAAAAAAAAATACATACAATAACTTTCAGTTTTGTTCCAGCTTATTGAATGCATTCCTGGGTGGTAGTTGTGCAGCAAGAGAGGTGAACTTTCTGCTGGATGCGCTACCTTTATTGAATACTTCTGCTCATGGAAAAACCGAGTCTGTAGTAATCAATCTGAGGATATTAGCCACACAGTATTGCCTAGTTTTCATGCTGGTTTTGCTTCTTTGTTAAACTAAGCTGCTTGTGCATCTCAATAAACCCCTCTTGAATTTGGGGGTTATCTGGCCTGATATGAATACATTTATTCTTATCTTATTTCCATAAAGTATTCTTGTGTCTCTCCACTTCAACTTGAAGTCTTGCCAACTTCAGTGGCAAGTTGGTAATGGAACAGTAAGATGGATTCTCTCCAGAGATACTGGTTCTCAGAATTTCAAGATATACTTAAATTGTTCTGCTACTGTCTGACAAACAAGTGTGAAAAAGGGAAAAAACAAGAAGTGTTTTTTTAACGGGATTTGATACAAGTATCTTCCTAATTACTTTACCAACTGTAGCGTAGATGCAATATGTTATTAATCCCTTAATATTGAAGCCACTGTGGCTACACTCACATGTTATTTGGCTAAAATTTTGGAAGCAAGTAGTATAAGATCACAGAATGTCTTTAAAAATCTGTCTTATTGGCCAAAGAACATGTTACTTTTGTCAAGGACCAAATATTGAATGATGTCATGACAAATTTGCAATGCATCTTAATATAAAAGACATAATTAGTGAAACTAATCTGCCTGGATCATTGAGACTTTCATCAAAATTTTTTATACTAGGCAATGCCTTGTTGCAAGTTTGCGGTGATTAAGACTTGATCCTGTGTTTCTCTTGGAAGGCAATAAGTGATATTTAATCATGCTACACAATACCAATGCTTTAAGAAGCTACACAAGCTTATTAGTTTTGTTTTTTTTTTTAAAGAGGGGGGAAAAAAGAAACCAATACTAGTAGCTTCACAAGCAAAAGTTACCTAAAAAAGATTTTTTCTTTCTGCAGAAGAAAGTGTAGCATTGCCCAACCCCTTGGTCTGTCTGTAGATGATGAAATGCTTCTCTAATGATACTGAGAAGTTGCTTTTTACCGTTTCCTGCCTCTTTTTAGTGCTGTTGTCAATTTTGTTTCTAATCTGTTACTTGGGTAAGTCATTCTGTGTGCCTGTATATTCTTGCCTACACTTAATACTTGTGTGTTTTTAAGAACTGATTGTGCAGCTGTAGTTAGGAGTGCCACTAAGGTTGATGAGGCCTCTGCTTCAAAGCACACATTTGTAGTAGTTAATGTACATCTACATTTAGAGTTTTGAACTAAAACTCTTTTGCTGTCACAATTAAACACCTAAAAGGACTTTGTTCTTTGAGATACAGATTTAAGCTACTGAACCCCTTCAGCTGTCTCCTGTCTTCAGGAAGAATTGCTGGTTCCTAACAATCAGGGAGGGGTGGGGTGGGGGAGAGAAGTGGGGGAAAACATTGCCTAATGCCTAAAACCTTTCTAGGTGTACTGAGCTAGGGCAGCTAATAAATTTTTCGTGCATTAACTCAGCAGTGCCATTTTTGAGGAAGGAGGTAAAAGAAATAACTAAGCACTAAGCTGTCTTTACTAACTCCTATCTCTGTCGCTACTGCCTTTCTTCCTTTGTGCTGCCTGAACTAGCCCTGACCTGGCTTCATCTGAGGTAGTTTCTGAGGAACCAGCTGATACTGTGCATGATGCTGATGAGCTTTTCCACAAGTAAGCAATACTAAAACCTTGCAAGGCTGGGCAACTTCCAGAATATAGTTATAAAGCAAAACTATATTGTGCATTAACTTAATACCAGCAAAACTAGGAAAACATGTACTGTCAGACTTGACTAAAACACCTCTGTAGATGCTGTGGATTTTATGACAAGCTCATGAATACACAGGTTAGAGTTGCCTTTATGAGTCGGTGCTATCACACACTGCTCTAAAATGAGGCAATGCCAGTTGTATGTGAATAGTTGCAAAACTTAATAAATAAAGGAAAAACATAAAAGTAAATTGACAAAAGTACTGACATTTGGAAGTATGTTTTAAGTGCCTTGTATGCAAAAGGCTGATGTTTGCTGACCACCTCTTCTAATTTTAAGTGAAGGGTGACAGAAAGGACTGAAATCACTGCAGAATGGGCTTCCTCTCTCAAAATGGAAAAAAAAAAAAAATACAGCTCTCAGTTGACTTATGTGATACAGAACTGATAAAACAAGGGATTCTTTTTTCTTTCAGGTTTAAACAGTCAAAGCTTCAAACTTTTGAAATCTACACCAACCTAATGAGTTTCAGAAGTTGTCAAGAATATGAATAAGAAAAATCCTAATCTGTTGCCTGGTCCTTTAGAGACCCTGTGTGTGTATATAGCATATTGTGGCTTCCTTCGTAGTTTCTCAGACATCCTATCAAATAAAAATTTCAGTTCTTTTAGTGTCCTACAAGTGGTGGTTTTGGTTGTAAAATTGTCTTTTCTAACTCTGCAGTCTTCTGCAAAGGCCTCTCCCTGACTGATGCACTCTAGGTTAACCACAATCTTCATCCTCTGTGTAAACCCTGAATTTTGTGGTTCTAAATATTGTTTAATATGACTCAATTTAAAACATGTTTTCCCTCTCTTCCCCTAGGTTTGTATGTAAAAATAATGGAGTCTTATTTGAAAATCAGTTGCTACAAATTGGATTGAAATCTGAGTTTCGACAGAACCTGGGTAAGATCTTTCAGGCCAAGTGGTTAGCTGTCTGCATTATCAACCCCAATGCCAGTGCGATATTACAGATAGGACTTATTTCAGCTGCTTAAAAGGGAAATGCGATTTCAGGCCTAACCTGTCTTAGGATCTTCACTGTTTGTGTGTCCCAGGCTTCTGTGTAGGTTCTTGTTTCCTTAACCTTTTTGGTTGTTTTGGTAGCTGAGATGAAATGGGAGTGTTAAGTGGTACCGTAAGCTCCAGCTCTTGCTGCCTAGTTGTAAGGCTGGTACAGCCAGGATTATAAAGGACCATTCTCCTCAATTTTTATATCTTACACCATAGCTTATTGTAATAATATGATACACAATACTTTTCAGACATGTTTATCATAATACATTAAGGCACAAGACACTGAAAACATCTAGGAAAGAGCTGGGAATTGAACACAGGCCAGCACTAGGATTGCTTGCTTCTCCCCTTCTGCATCACTTTTGGTACTGTAATAGCTTCTTACATAAAAAGTAATGTTCTCCGGAAACTGAAAGGCTTCCACTGATGATTTAACTGACTGTGTGACAGCTACTGTGGGAGAGGTCTGATGGTTTATTTTAATCTGGTTTTTTTTTTTTTTGAACTGTGAATATCTTGGTAAGATAAACCATGTAAATTACGCTATGTTTTTAAAAGTTGTTTTAGAGAAAGGTAGAAAGACAATGTGTTAGATACTTGAAGTACGAGTAGTTCAGTATGATTACATGTGACATACCTAAAAATTCTGATGTCTTTTATTCTTTTCTTTCTAGGACGTATGTTCATATTCTATGGCAATAAGACATCAACACAGTTCTTGAATTTTACTCCAACAGTAATCTGCTCAGATGACCTACAGTCAAATATCCTTAAATGTGGTAGCTTGTATCTGTTCTTACTTGGGTTTTGTGTTTTATGCCACACAAAATTATAATAAAGCTGTTGGATCAAGGCATGGTGTCCTTGAACATGAAGAAATGAGAAAAAGCATGCTGATAACTTTCTGAGGTTCTTGTAGAAAGAAAAAGTCTTGAGCAGGGATGGAAGATTGTCTCCTCTGGTTACAAACACAAATTTTAGTGTTGAAATAAGGAGAAATTAGACTGAATAAATATGTAATATAACTCTGTAGCTTTCTTCACTGTCATGAAGTAGCAGGGTTATAGATGTGGTGTCCTTCAAGTCCTGCATTAGCAGATAACCTCAGACTTGACATGGAGGTAGAAGAATACATGTACGCAAAGATGATGATACTTCTACAAATAAGGTCTTAATTTACAGTTTGTCCTTAATGCTTGGTGTATTGCAAATTGGGGATATCTGGGAGACTATGTAATCAAGCTTGATTGACTCAAAGCATTACTGTAATGTTCATATCAAAATGTGGTAGTCCAGTGGCTTTTATTGTGAAATCTGTGCCTTCATACCTTTTTGAGGGCATTTCTTTAAGAATATCTAAATAACTGAGAATTGTGGAGGTTATTGCTTCTAGGTGTATTAGTATGGAGAAAAGAGAAACCTTTTTTTTTTCCTGTACAAGAATTGAACTTTGAATATTCAGTAGCATATAGAGAATGAGTGGACATGATGGTGATTCCTCATGTAGCTTGTTGGAGGATTTGCTATTTTTTTAGAAGTTATCAATTCATTGATCACTTTCCTTAACTACTTCTTATGCCTGAATCTTCAGACAAAACCTGTTGACCCCACAGTAGATGGAGGTGCACAGGTTCAACAGGTTGTGAACATTGAATGCGTGTCAGACTTTATGGAAGCTCCAATCCTGAACATTCAATTCAGGTAAAACACAGGATTCAAATGCTAGTGAATTTATTAGATGAAAGATGTTAAATTTGTCCTGGTCCTCTGACTGAAGTGCAGAATACGGACACATAAAGCTGTCTTGGGTAGACGACTTGCTTGAAAAATTAATCTAAGCTTTAAGCTACTAGGCGAGGTGAGGAATCCACTTGGAACAATGTGGCTTAAATAAAAAAAACTAATCAAGAAGCAGCTACTGATAAAACGTCTTCATAACTTCTCTTTCCGCTATCCATATAAAACAGCAGCCTTTCTGTTTGCTTAAGAAATATACGCTTAAGAATATACGCAGTAACGTCTACCTTCTGGAAACCAAGAACATTTCTGCAAACAACTTGGACTGGAAATGCATGCAGCCAAAAATAGAATCTTGTTATGTCCACTCAACATCAGCCTTTGGGAAATCCTGATTTCTGGGCTACATTCTGTTGTTCTAGTCTAAACTGGTTCTTACTGGTATGTTTTCATAGGGATATATTTTCACTCCTTTGATGGGTGCTATCTAGAAGGATAACAACCTACGCTGAAACAGAGATCCTTATTATAAGTTCTACCAATTCACTCTTCACATGCCATCTAAGCAGAGCAAATAAATTTATTTAACAGTGGATTAAAACCGTATCTTAGAAATAACATTATCTGCAGTTGATGGATTTTAATAATAAACGATTGCACCTTAGTGTTCATCCTCAGTTGCTTTGTTGATTTGAGAGACTGCTGACACTGTGCTGCATACACCATGTTCTTTCAATTCCATATGCAGGTATGGTGGAACATTTCAAAATCTTTCAGTAAAATTACCCATCACACTGAATAAATTTTTCCAGCCGACAGAGATGTCTTCTCAAGACTTTTTTCAGCGTTGGAAGCAACTGAGCAAGTAAGACTTTGTCTATACTTGGGCTTGGGGCTCTTGTGGTGGGCCAAGGGAAGAAAAAGGGTATACTGTGAATGTAGCTGGTGCAGTGCCCCATCCCATACTTAATCTTGTGAGTTATAAACTCTTCCGATATAATTGGTTGCTATTGAACAATGCTGTATGTAATACACATCTTATACCATGTATTCATCTTGCCTTATCTTGCAGTCCGAAACAAGAAGTACAGAATATCTTTAAAGCAAAACACCCAATGGATGCAGAGATCACAAAAGCAAAGGTGGGTGGTAGTGTGGTATTTTTAATTCATAGTGTAAGGATAGTGGTATAAGCAAACTTTGTTCATCTTGGTCTGTATGGCATTTGGATCATCCTGTTAAAGCGTAAGTCCGTGTTGTGTAACAGACCCTTGGCAGTGCTGGGTTGAATGGACTGTTTCTCAGTGTGGCTTGAATTAGATATAGTCTTCAATAGCAGCTGGGAACTTGAAGCTATTTAAGAAAACACCAATTCAGTGCTTAAAACAGAATTGGAAGATACTTCAAGCCTTAATTTGTACTAGAGTTACTAGTTAGAAAAGAAAACAAGTGACTTTTTGTAGAACTGGCTGCCTTAGGCAAAACAGAAGTGACTAGCCTAAGACAGGAATGGCTTTATCAAAAACAGGAGACACTTGTTGAATCTAACTTATTTCTCAGTTGTTTTTGAGAGAAACCTTTTTTTTTTTTCCAGCAACAGCTCATTATCAGGGTCACTGTCACTTCAAAAATTTGTTGTAATAAAATTGGTACTGAATAACTCTATAATGTCTTGAACACTTCAAATAAAAATTAGTCTCCTACTTGTTTTGCTAGTTGCTGGTGGCTGTGCTTGAGTAGACTTGGTATTGGTGTCCTGCTGTCCCCACATCTAAATATTCTGGGTTTCTTTCATAGATAATTGGCTTTGGATCAGCCCTACTTGAGGAGGTAGATCCTAATCCTGCTAACTTTGTTGGTGCTGGTATCATACATACAAAAACTACTCAGATTGGATGCTTGCTGCGCCTTGAGCCCAACCTCCAGGCACAGGTATCTGTTTAAGTACCTACAGCTTAAATACAAATTCTTGTTTGAGCTGAATATCTGTGTACATCTGAAACTCTAAGGTATTTATGTAAAATCACTATTGCAATAGCTAATTGTGACTGCAGACTCCAACAAGAAATGAAACTGTAGCAGCTGGTCCTGGCCCAGTTTGGTAAGCTGCTTCTTCATAGCAATTCTCTTTCCTGTTGGAAGAGATCATTGTATTATTCCAGACTGTCCATGGAGTCTCATCTTCTCTTGAAGGCTAGAAATACTTAATGTTTCTGTTTTATGCACTTTGGACAAGATTAAGTATAATTCCCTTTGCCATTTCAAATTTAATAGAAGAATGATTAGCTAAAAGAGAAAACATAAGCAAACATACATAATGTTAAGAATATTTATCCTCTAGTATTTTGATAGAGGTTTTATCGAAGTTAATGAGGACTAAAAATAAGTTTTGGGTAGCAAGTCTCCTATTTTCTGAAGAAGTGGTGGTAGAGAGTCTATTTAGACTTTTCCACAACATTTTACTCCTTTTAAAGAAAAATTTTAGACAACACCTTGCTGCTAAAGCCTAAAAATAGTAGAACAATGGTAACTCTCAACAAGTGTCTGAAGATGTACTCCAGCCTATGGTTTGAAAAAAGCTGTTATTACTCAGTGGCTGGCTGCCTCTGAATGTTTTAACTTGAGGTCTTTTCCTACCAAATCTAACAAAACGAGTAAGAGGTAACTGGTAGTTTTCACTAGTTGACTATGCATTCATTTAATGCCAAACTGTGTTTAAAAAGTAAATAATATTTTATCATCTTTTTCAGATGTATAGGCTCACACTACGAACAAGCAAAGAAGCTGTATCTCAGAGATTATGTGAATTGCTGTCAGAGCAGTTTTAGTATTAACCATGTCAGTTTTGGTTTTTCCACTTATATCACTGTCATCATACTGCAAATAAATGTCTTGTACATCACTGTCTGAGTACTGCAATGTTAACCAATACCAGCTCCCTGCCTTAATAGGACTTGACCCTTCTTTGAAATTAAGACTATAAAATGTACAGTACAGGGAAGTGACTTTTTACATTAAAAATGGCTTTTAGTGTGTTACACAAAGGGTAGGAGGGCTGTCTTGTGCCCCTTTTTTTTTTCTTTGCAGAGGTCAGGCTTTTAAACTTACGAAAGGGAAATTGATTTAGATGTCGTAACCAAGGATTTCAACTGGAAATGGCTAGTAACATTCTGCTTTAGTGCCTTTAACAGGTACTCACTCTGCTCTGAGCTGAAAGAAATCAATGTAATGCTGCTCAGTAAGGTTAAGTCAGATAATGTAGAGTCAAAACTTTGTAAATTTGAACATTGCCACAAGTCTTGTACTGGATGGAAGGGCAGATTCCAAGATGTGTTTTGAATCTGATTCAAGTGAATGTTTATGTTGAGTGTCACCAATCTTTGTATTTGAAAAATGCCACAGGACCAGAGTCTTAAAGTATTAATCTTGTAATCCTTTACATCTTAATGTTTTCTGATCTTTGGAAAGTGGATTGAATACAAAAGCTATTCTTAATCCTTCTGCTTATCTCAAATAATGAGGTGAGCTTCTCTGGTACTTGGTGAATGAGTACATGCTTGTTAATTGTTAGTCAAACTGAAATACATGTTTTTTTTTCTCTTTCCCATCAGACTTAGCAAGTAATAGTCCTAATGATGTGATATAACTAACTGCGGAGTCTGGTATTGTAAAAAAGGAGAAGTGGGAAGAAATGGGCCCTTGAAGGGCTGTAAGGCATGCACTCTTTTTAGATGAAAATGTAATTTTAAACAATATTTTTCCCCAGTGTATGGTAATGTTAAAACTCAAGAGGCTGAATAACTGATATGTCTGTCAGTGGTGGTAAAAATATCCAACATGGTGTAAAAGACTTGTGTTGCGACTGAGAGTAGAAGGCCCAAAAATGTTCAGCTTTTATAGTGGTTTTCACAACCAAAGCATTTGTAACTTCTTCCACATCAGCAAATTCTTTGCAGCCTCTCTGCAGAAGTAAGTGGACACAACTTTGGCTCACACTCTTCAGGCCTTGAGATGCAACAAAGGCTGCTGAAACAACGCAGGTGAGGTAGTGCAGTTAGAAACTGCAGGCAGTTGTCAATGAGAATTACAGGTCACGATGAACAAAGTCAGCTTCTGCTGACATGAGAAGTGAACCTCAGATCAAGATTTCCTCAAGGTTTTTTAAAGGAAGCCTGGGACTGGTGTCTCACAACACATACAGCCAAGTATGCCCATGACATAAAGGTTTTGAGTGATAATGATGACATTGAAAATAGATTTAAATGAGGCTCCTGTCATGCTGGCCAGTGCACAGCAGGGAACAGGTTTCTACATGATTGGGTGTGCCTTGCTTTTTTTTTCTTTAGTGCTTTGAGTAAAATGATGGAACTGGGTGATTATAATTTGGTTTGGTTGAAGGCTAGCGATTGTACTTGAGTGCAAATGAAAAATGAGGAACAAAGGTTTGGCTGTGGTGTGTGGATTTTGGGAGATGTTTTTTTTTGTTTTTCCAGAAATGGCTGGTAACTACTGATGTTATGACTGAAAACTTGGCTATAGACCTGGTCTTTCTGTAAAAGTTCTCTTGAACAATTGACCCTTTATGGCCTTTCAAGTAGCTAATCAAGACTCTTTGATCACAAACATTATCTTTGAAAATCTTCGTGACCAGTTCCTGCAGTCAGGTTGGGCAGTTGGCAAAATACTAATGGACTACCTTAATGTTTTGTCCTTTGGATGCCATGTGTCTCTTTATTAATCCTGCTATCTTAACCATGCTGTTGGCTGCTACGTTAAAAATCTGATGAGCTGAACTAAAGGGAGTCTTAGAAGCTCCTCCTCTGTTTTTGCTATTTCATTTTTTCCAAAACCTGTCCCCCTGAAAATGTTCTGTTAAAGGACACCTTGAGACACTGCACTACTTTAGTTCACTTAGCTTTGGTTCAAGCTGTGCTAAAATGTGCATTAAAAATGTGGGAAGGAGGGGGGTAAGGGAGAGTGTCTTTTCAGTGGTGACTGTGTTAAGCTTATGACTGTTCACACTTGTGTTAAATGTCAGCTCAATGAAGTCATGAGCAGAAAAGTGAACAAATTAAGGACAAACACTTGATTATTTTTTGTGAATGATGGTTAACTTACCAAAGTGATGTATCCTGTCAAGCAGACAAAGTAATTTCTGCAGTAAACAGTGTTATTGTTTTTAAGTGCAGTATTTTCAGGCATTGACATGTGACAATAACTGAATAGCAAAACAGGTAGCGTATGTTCATTCTTGACCTACACTCCAGTATGTAACATTTATGGTGATTGTCTTATTTGTATAAAACAAAGTTCTGTCAAATTAAGTGGAGAATTTTCATATAGAAGACTATATATTAGACTATATTCATCAGAAGAACGTATTAAGATTAAATAAATGATTAGAACAGTAATCAAACTGTCCTTTTTTGTCTGGGGGCATGGAGGTGTAAAGAATACTTGCATGCAATGGTTGTTATGAACAACAATTGATGTGTAATGGTAAATTCTTTTCTGCAAACTACTGGTGAGTTGTGTTCAATTGAGTCGTACCTGGCCTTGCAGATCTCTGGTCCCCCAGTGACTTTGTTTATGGCTTTTTTGTTGGTGTGTTTGGTCACATGTTACAAATACTCTGCTGTAAAAAAAAAAAAAAAAAAAAAAAACAAAAAAACAACACCTTGATGTAAAATCTTTCTTCCTATAGTGTTTAACAACAGTAAGTGTATTAGCAGTACATGCTGCAGTAAACTGGTGTAACAGTGGGTTATGGTTGAGGCTATGAAGCACACACCTGTATTACACATTGGCAGGACTTGTAAAAAAGTTGATGTCGCTGTAAAAGGAGAGTATCTAAACTGCTAAATAACCTCACTCAAGCTTTAAATGTATGCTTCAGATTCTTAGTACTTCTCTAAAACTTGCTAAAAGAAAAAAATAAACCTGGGCACTATGAGCTTTTGTGCGTTCATTCATACAACTTTTTTCTTAAGTGAATTGCAAATGAAGTAGTAAAGCATACCCTCTGCTAGCAGCAAGTAGAAATCACTTGTGAATGAACTACCTGTGTCCTGTTACACTGATACGGTCTTTGATTTCTTGCAGAGAAATGCCCTGCAAACTTCTGCTTTGTCCAAAAGCCACTACATGTCTGTGTTAATGTTTCCAGAAGTGTCCCACCACTTTAAGGGTGCATGTAGGAACCTCACAATTAGCTTTTGGTTCATGTAGCATCTTGCTTTCTGACAGCAGCTGTGTATAGATGACAAGCACAAGTGCTGTGTCCACTTTCAAAAGAAAGGGAACAGGTCACATCAGTTGTCTCTTCTCCCAGTGAAGTAATGGGCTACTCCACAGGTCCTAGTTCAACTATAGTGAACCTAACAGACTATTTTCAGTTAAAATAATTGGTCAAATAATGAGAAATAAGTTAGCAAATTCAATTCCTTCTACTTTATTTGAAAGTCAAACTTCTGTTATTGCACAGTGCATAGGCCAGTTTTTTGCCTCTGGTTAAGTATCACCCTGAGCAAGGCCAGACGGTCTCTGAAATGGTCTTCCCTCCCAACCCCCACCCTGCCCATTCTTTTTTCTTTTTTTTTTTTTTTTTTCTTCCCCCCTCTGCCCTGCACCACCACACCCCCCTCAACCCCCTCCTGATCAGCAATAATTTATCAGTTAACTTCATTGACACTCCAGGTAGCTGCTCAGGAAGCCTCACTGCAAGGCTATCCGGTGTAATCAATACAAGAGAACTCCTACAATGAGCAGTCACTGTGGAAGTATTAAATTGATCAGTGTTTAATTAAAAAAAAAAAAAAATTGGTAGCTGAGGCCATCTGGAGGTCTGGCTAGTGTATGCAACTGTCAAAGTTACAAACACAGCCACTAAATACAATTATTTCTGTAATGAGCCTTTTTCCAGGGTTATCTGGGTCTTGGCATGGTAGTGGGAATTCCTTCTTAAGAAGTTGAAGTGGTCTACAGCAGCCGCATACTGTGTTGACCATCATCTTCTCAACATTCAATCTGTTTGGAGGAGAGGGAGGATCAGTTAGGATTTGTATACAGCATTTTAGGCTTATAGCTTTTCCAGTATTTGAACGTTGTTTTTTTTTTCTTATGGTGGAAAGTTTAGAGGAAAGCACAACTGTTAGAGTTTAACACTTCTGTCAACTACAGAACTACAAACAGTGCAGCAATTGACTCTATAGAGTTCTCATGATGAATACTGCAGGAGTTCAGGTGTGCTGGGCTTCTGTCTCCCTTTTTAAGACTGACTTTTCAAAGGATTTACAGCTATTAGGCCTCAGACCTCACTGGAAAACTAATAGGATTTGATTTTCCCATTCTTCTTTTGCACTTCTGAAAATCATGAAGTAACTATATATATTTTTTTTTTTAATTGGACTGGACTACTTGGAGTTTGCAAAAGGTCTCTGGTATGATCTCTTAAAGATGTGAAATTGTGCATGTTCCTTTTGCACAGTTCATGGAGGAAGGAAAATTCTTTTCCTCTGAACTGTTAGCGCCTGGATGCAAGCTGACGCCTGCATAACATCAGTTCTGGGATGTGAGGTCAGTTAACAAACTAGTAGTAGACTTGCATGGATCCTGTTGAATTAACAGGAATAAAGCACAGGTTGGTGAAGTGATAGCTTGAATAACAGGTGAGATTTAGATTTTCTTCTGATAGTACTGTTGCTCTGTTATACTGTTAGCTTTTCTGATTGTGTTCAGCCAACTGTTCTGCTGGACTTGCTCCTATCTTTGGGGTTTTTTTGTCAGTGGGAAGTTGTATAAATGTATGCTAGAATTCAGCTATAGGAACAAGAGAGTTATGGAATTTTTTTTTAAATTGGAGAAAAGTCTGCTTGGTTTCAATTTAAAAAGTTTTTAACCACAACTTTCTTAGTGATTGTGATGAACCTTAATAACTCTAAAAATCTTCCTCCAGGCTTCACAGCCCTTTTGAAAACTTTCAAGATACAGTGTCAGTCACTCAGTTTTCAAAATGCTGGGGGACACCTGAACTCTCTTTGAAGGGGATAGCTTTTAGCTTCAGAATTAATTTAAACTAGGTATGGCAAAAGCAAAACCCCTCACTGTTTTCCTGTCCTTGAGTATTGTATTTTCTTGGATTGTTGGGAATATAACAATTTTATTTTTTTCCCAAGTAACTGTGAAGTCTGTAATACTGCTGCAGCGTTTTTAGTTTTATTGAAGCCTTGATTCCGTCTGAATAGTCTTCTGATGAGTGAGCAGAATGGCACAGCCTCAGACAGCACACTTGTAACTAATAAAATATCCCTGAATTACACTATTAGGACAACATTATGAGATGATTCAAGCAACATTATGTATTTAGGTGAGATAAATTTATTTTGCTGTCTTGGCTATTTGAAAACAGGTATTTGTAGTCTAACTGACCTTTTCCATCTCTTAAACACCTTCCCCAACCCAAACCAAGCAAAAAAACGCCCAAAACAACAACAGAAAAGCCCCAAAAACCTGCAGCATTAATGTCTTTTTTTAATTTTTTTTTTAAGGGAGACATTTCTTGTTTAAATTGTAAATCCCTATGTACTAAATGACTTTATTAGCATTGTTTCTGGTGAGCTGGCTTATGCTGCAACATTATATTGCTGAGTAGATACCAACTACATTTTCCTCCCTGAATTATGAAGGAGTGGTAGTTAACAAATATCACTACTTACAGACAGCCAAATAAGAAAAAGAAACAAATTTAATACTATACAATCTCCTAGTTATCCTTACTTTGTTGAAGATGGACATGATCCTTCACATCGGCTTAAAGTGACATTTGTAGAACAGCCTTTGTAAGTTATTTTTTCTTCATATTCGAGTTCTCTACAATGCTCTGTCAAATGTAAAAAGAAAAAAGTGTAGCAGAAACTGATCTTAGTCTTTTCGAGTGACTTTTGCTGGATGCCAAAAGCCTCCATACTCAGTATCATAGAAAACCATTCCTATTGCATGAGACAATTAACAAGTCACCAGTGAGTAACACAGCAAGAGAAGGTTTTAAACTAGGCACTGAAGATGTATGAGAGAGTTACCCTGGAGGACAACTAAGAAAATGCAAGTCACTGGCATTACAAATAAGCAAAAAAAAATTCCTGTTAAGAACATAGTGCAAATTCAGTCCAGCAGGAAAAAACTCTAAACTACTGCTGAGAACACAAAGATGCAAATAAAACAACCAGCTGGCTAATTCTGGTGTAATTATTTCTGCTTCACAGACTTTGTAATAGATTACTTGAAAAATGCTTAATTTAGTCATTTTTAAGGATTTATTTATAGGTAGCCAGATGTTCACAACTTAACTGCCTGCCTGAGGTCTGTCTTTCGTTACTAGATAGAATGTGTAATGCTACCTAGCAGGTAATGATTATATGTACTGATCTCGCATTTTCTCCTGACTTGAAGCAAGGCACTAAGCACTTTATGAAGCAAAAAGCTGACTGAAAACGCAGGTTTTCCAATGAGTTTAGAGATTGTGTTTGAAGTTTATATTAAGGAGAACAAAGATGCTGAATACTATGAAGGCAGTTTATGCACCTCTCGCACTGCTCCTGTACAGTGCTCTTTTGAGCACATTCAGGTTCCCTGCTTGAAGAAAGGTTATGGATAAAACTTGAACACTGTTGCGGGGAAGGCTCAGTTAATGCTGTAGTAGGAATTTGGGAATTTGTCATTAGAAAATAAAGCAACTAATAACTAGACACTAGGCTAAGGTACTATACCTGTGTATCATAAATGAAGAGCTAGGAGCTAGGCCAGTGTTTAACTTTTCCTTCTGGACTGAATGGTAGTGTTAATATTCTGCAAGACTGAAAAGTACCAGAGTTGCTTAGTTTAGGGCTGAAAAACGTGCAGAGAAAGGAGAACAACTTGTTTGCAACTTCCTGAACTCATGAATAAATACTGGGAGGTACTGCCTGTTAACGGCAAGGAACAAGCCTGATAATGGTATCGTTAGGAAGATACTGCTTGAAAGCACTTCTCTTAGAAAAAGAACGTCAACAAAATCTAAATCAGGCACTAAAAACATAATTATGCTGGGGAAAATCCTGCTTGAGAGTTCCTACATGGATTCCCATTCTGTGAGGTGAAAATTATGAGGATGCAGGGAAAGCAGGGTCAAAGGGGGTGGGGCAAGAGAAAGAATCCCATCTCCTTGGGTCAAGCTGTCATTTCCGGATGCTCACGCAGTCAGTCGATTTGAGCCTTTTTTCTGCAAAAAAAAAAAACAGCAACCAGCCTCTTTGGTACTGCATTACTTGTGTAACAGTGGGAGGAAGGACAGACTGTGCATTCAGTCGCTTGCTCTGCAGGTAAAGAATTCTGTCATGCCCTGTGGCTGAGCTGAGTGACCCGTACAAGCTGCACTCTGCTGACAAGGCCAACAGTGAAAACAGATTAAAGGTTCTGCTACAGGTGACTATACCCGTTGTTATGTATTGATTCTCATGTCGCTCTTTGAGAGTAGTAGTTAACCACAAATACGGTTTTCTCAGCTGACTATTTGGGACCCTTTGTGTAAATCAGTCTTCTGGAGTAAGACTCAGTAGGTGATATCTTGGATTACTTGAGCATGGTGTTCTGCTTTGTTCATTTTTTATTGCTGTTACAGATGAGTTTCTGGTTCAGTTGATCTGATTGTAACAATGGAATGGAGGACTTCGTGTGAAGATTCACGACAACTAAGGAAATAGCATGTAGGACTGTGGAAAAACTTTGAACACATGCTTCAAAGATAAAAAGATGCAAATACTTATAATCTCATTATTAAGCAGGGTAGAAAAGGGCCAGCCTGTTAGGATGCCACATATCCTTCCTAATTCTTGAAAAAGATAAGGCAAGTGAGGGCTGTAACTTGTTGGAGGTGAGGTTGTTAGTTTCTTTAGGAATTAAACACACAGAAAAGGAGAACAAACAGTGAAAGTGGTATATGACAGTGGAGAAAGCAATAGGAAAGAAGGCAGTATGATATGGCTAAAGTACGCTTTCCAGATAGTTTCTCCGTTGTATGTTGAACTCTCTCAAAAGAGAATATAAAGTAGCTGAAATTGAGATGGGTCCTCAAACAGAGAACCCCACTGGAAATCCACCTTCCATTCACAGATCGAACAGTGCATATGCCGTTTACTTTAGAAATGTTAATCTATATCTGAGGAAGTGTTGAATAAAAACTGCCTGCCTCACTGTTTCTAAATAGGACTAGAAACTAGGCCTCTACTACCTATACAGAATCCAGTTAAAAATGTATAGATATCTCTTGTACATCCACACCAGTGTTCGTCACTCCTATACTGTAGACCCTAAAGTAGGACAGTTCCATCTAAACCAGTAGAGAGGACGTTGTTTTGTGTGCCTTCTTTTACATGAAATTGTGCAGAAATCGTAGAATGTGGTATTCCTTCAGTCAAAACATATTAGGCTTTAATTATGCACAGGAACCAAAAAACATCACTCTACCTTGAAAACTGACAAAACAGTACCTTGCAGAAGAGATGAAAAAAAATGCTCAAGTGTGCAGAAAGAGTATATGAGACCAAACAGGAGGACTGCAGGGTAACTCAAGAGATACCTTTTCTTTGGACAGGCTGTCTTTCTTACACTGCTTAACTGGGATTTTAAGATAAAAAACCAAACAATTCTGTGGCTCTTCCAATATGCATCCTATCAGCCTCCTTAACTCACACTAATTAATGTTTACATCAGCATAACAACAGGTTCCCTGCTATATAAAATTGGACTTCAGACAAACACTCTACAAAAAATAACTGTAGAAAGGACAAAAAGAAAGGATGGAGCCAATGCATAGAAATGGTATCATAGCCAAAGAATATGTAATGTAAGAATTCATACACTCATGAAAGAAAAGATGTGCTAAAAAATCCCCACATGATACAGGAAATGATATAGATATACTTTACCGTGTGACACTGTTAACGGTGCAACAGAAGACAAGGATGTCAAAAGTCTAGAGGTGAAAGAAGGAGATGACGTAGTGCGGGTAGTGGTTAATGTTGTTGTTTCCAAAGAAGTCCTTTCAACTGACTCTGTAGAAGCAGTAGTAATAAAATTGGGAGCAAAAGTAATTGATGTAGATAAAACAGTTGGAATGAAAACTGGAGAGGACTTGGCAGAGATATGGGTAGGAACTACTACAGAATATGTTTTGCCATGTGGAGTAAATGTGGTGTTTTGGGAGGAAAAGTATGTAGTACTCTCAGCAGACCTGAATGTGGAAGTAGTGAGGGGCATAGGTGTAGCCTTTGAGCTGGTGGTTGAGGCTGACGCGGAGGAGACTGTGGAAGTGGTGGCAGATGGCAGCCGGGTACCGAGCTGGTTGTTGGGGGCAGGCGGAGAGCGGGGACTTGGAGACGTCTTTATCAGAGGGACTTCTGTGCTGCTAGCGGGGCTGGCCTCTCTGGAGACAGAGGTCTTGGAGGTGCTGCTGGCGGAGGTGGTGGCGGTGGTCTTCTGCGTGGTGAGAGGCGGCACAATGTGTGGCACGGTTGTCCTTTTCTGGGTGAAGGCTGTTGGGAGGAAAGCACAGGTTGACTGAGGGGGCAGGCCAAGAAGGGAAGGTAAAGGAGGTGTGAGGACGCCCTGGGCTTGGGCCTCGGGCCAGAAAGGCAGCCCCGTGTAGCACTGAGTCTCGCTGGTCAAGAGGGAGGACCGGGCTTCTGGCTCCTTCCCTGAGCCTCCCCGTGCTGCTTAGACCCAGTTGGGGCCAATGTGCGCGCCAGTCGCCGGTGGGTTGACCCTGGCTGGATGCTAAGTGCCCGCCCAGCCACGCGCGCACTCCCCCTCAGCGGGAACGGGGAGAGAATCGGAAGGGCAAAAGCAACAATCGCACACGCGTCTGGATAGAGAGAGTTTTTGGAAGTGAAGAATCTAAAGGAAGAACAAACCAAAGACCACCCATGAGATGCAAAGGCAATCCCTCACCACCTCCCACTGGTCGCCAATGCCCAGCCAATCTCTGAGCAACGGCTACTTGGGAAAAACTGCCCCCCACCCCATTTTACTGCTCAGCATGACGTTCTGTGATATGGAGTATCTCCTCGGTCACTCACGTTGGGTCAGCTATCCTGGCTGTGTCCCCAGCCAACCTCTTGCCCACCCCTTGCCCACTCCCTGGCAGGCAGAAGGAGAAACAGAGAAGGCCTGCGTGCTGTGCTAGCACTCCGCAGCAATAGCTACAGCACCTGTGTGCTATCCAGACTGCTTTGGACACACTTCTAAAACACAGCACCAGACAAGGTGCTCGGAACAAAACTTCGCTCCATCCCAACCAGGGCCAGTACACAGGCCCAGGAGTGCACCAGGTCCCAGGCTGGCGAAAGGCAGCGGGAAGGGAGGGCCAAGTGCCAAAACAACTGTGCAAGCGACGTACGGTGCTTGGAAGGAATGATGGAAGGGTGGATGGAAGGAGGGAAGAGCAGGCAGAAGCAGCGGGAAGGGTAGGAGGGAGCCTTACCAGGCTGTGAGGAGCTCAGCCATGTTGAGGACACAGTTGAGGAGGGAGAAGATGCAGGCGACGGCAGCGTGCTGGTTTTGGCTGTGGAGGGCGCGGAGGACTCCGATGCAGGCAACTCTGTTGGAGCAGTGGTCCTGGGGGAAGAGGGCTTGGGCCTTAGGGTCGTAGGCGTAGGCTTTGGGCTGGTGGTTGAGGCTGACGCGGAGGAGACTGTGGAAGTGGTGGCAGATGGCAGCCGGGTACCGAGCTGGTTGTTGGGGGCAGGCGGAGAGCGGGGACTTGGAGACGTCTTTATCAGAGGGACTTCTGTGCTGCTAGCGGGGCTGGCCTCTCTGGAGACAGAGGTCTTGGAGGTGCTGCTGGCGGAGGTGGTGGCGGTGGTCTTCTGCGTGGTGAGAGGCGGCACAATGTGTGGCACGGTTGTCCTTTTCTGGGTGAAGGCTGTTGGGAGGAAAGCACAGGTTGACTGAGGGGGCAGGCCAAGAAGGGAAGGTAAAGGAGGTGTGAGGACGCCCTGGGCTTGGGCCTCGGGCCAGAAAGGCAGCCCCGTGTAGCACTGAGTCTCGCTGGTCAAGAGGGAGGACCGGGCTTCTGGCTCCTTCCCTAAGCCTCCCCGTGCTGCTTAGACCCAGTTGGGGCCAATGTGCGCGCCAGTCGCCGCTGGGTTGACCCTGGCTGGATGCTAAGTGCCCGCCCAGCCACGCGCGCACTCCCCCTCAGCGGGAACGGGGAGAGAATAGGAAGGGCAAAAGCAACAATCGCACACGCGTCTGGATAGAGAGAGTTTTTGGAAGTGAAGAATCTAAAGGAAGAACAAACCAAAGACCACCCATGAGATGCAAAGGCAATCCCTCACCACCTCCCACTGGTCGCCAATGCCCAGCCAATCTCTGAGCAACGGCTACTTGGGAAAAACTGCCCCCCACCCCATTTTACTGCTCAGCATGACGTTCTGTGATATGGAGTATCTCCTCGGTCACTCACGTTGGGTCAGCTATCCTGGCTGTGTCCCCAGCCAACCTCTTGCCCACCCCTTGCCCACTCCCTGGCAGGCAGAAGGAGAAACAGAAGAAGGCCTGCGTGCTGTGCTAGCACTCCGCAGCAATAGCTACAGCACCTGTGTGCTATCCAGACTGCTTTGGACACACTTCTAAAACACAGCACCAGACAAGGTGCTCGGAACAAAACTTGCTCCATCCCAACCAGGGCCAGTACACAGGCCCAGGAGTGCACCAGGTCCCAGGCTGGCGAAAGGCAGCGGGAAGGGAGGACCAAGTGCCAAAACAACTGTGCAAGCGACGTACGGTGCTTGGAAGGAATGATGGAAGGGTGGATGGAAGGAGGGAAGAGCAAGAGCTGGGAAGAGCAGGCAGAAGCAGCGGGAAGGGTAGGAGGGAGCCTTACCAGGCTGTGAGGAGCTCAGCCATGTTGAGGACACAGTTGAGGAGGGAGAAGATGCAGGCGACGGCAGCGTGCTGGTTTTGGCTGTGGAGGGCGCGGAGGACTCCGATGCAGGCAACTCTGTTGGAGCAGTGGTCCTGGGGGAAGAGGGCTTGGGCCTTAGGGTCGTAGGCGTAGGCTTTGGGCTGGTGGTTGAGGCTGACGTGGAGGAGACTGTGGAAGTGGTGGCAGACGGCAGATGGGTGCTGAGCGGGCTGCTGGGGGCAGGCGGAGAGCTGGGACTTGGAGACGTCTTTATCAGAGGGACTTCTGTGCTGCTAGCGGGGCTGGCCTCTCTGGAGACAGAGGTCTTGGAGGTGCTGCTGGCGGAGGTGGTGGCGGTGGTCTTCTGCGTGGTGAGAGGCGGCACAATGTGTGGCACGGTTGTCCTTTTCTGGGTGAAGGCTGTTGGGAGGAAAGCACAGGTTGACTGAGGGGGCAGGCCAAGAAGGGAAGGTAAAGGAGGTGTGAGGACGCCCTGGGCTTGGGCCTCGGGCCAGAAAGGCAGCCCCGTGTAGCACTGAGTCTCGCTGGTCAAGAGGGAGGACCGGGCTTCTGGCTCCTTCCCTAAGCCTCCCCGTGCTGCTTAGACCCAGTTGGGGCCAATGTGCGCACCAGTCGCCGCTGGGTTGACCCTGGCTGGATGCTAAGTGCCCGCCCAGCCACGCGCGCACTCCCCCTCAGCGGGAACGGGGAGAGAATCGGAAGGGCAAAAGCAACAATCGCACACGCGTCTGGATAGAGAGAGTTTTTGGAAGTGAAGAATCTAAAGGAAGAACAAAGCAAAGACCACCCATGAGATGCAAAGGCAATCCCTCACCACCTCCCACTGGTCGCCAATGCCCAGCCAATCTCTGAGCAACGGCTACTTGGGAAAAACTGCCCCCCACCCCATTTTACTGCTCAGCATGACGTTCTGTGATATGGAGTATCTCCTCGGTCACTCACGTTGGGTCAGCTATCCTGGCTGTGTCCCCAGCCAACCTCTTGCCCACCCCTTGCCCACTCCCTGGCAGGCAGAAGGAGAAACAGAAGAAGGCCTGCGTGCTGTGCTAGCACTCCGCAGCAATAGCTACAGCACCTGTGTGCTATCCAGACTGCTTTGGACACACTTCTAAAACACAGCACCAGACAAGGTGCTCGGAACAAAACTTCGCTCCATCCCAACCAGGGCCAGTACACAGGCCCAGGAGTGCACCAGGTCCCAGGCTGGCGAAAGGCAGCGGGAAGGGAGGGCCAAGTGCCAAAACAACTGTGCAAGCGACGTACGGTGCTTGGAAGGAATGATGGAAGGGTGGATGGAAGGAGGGAAGAGCAAGAGCTGGGAAGAGCAGGCAGAAGCAGCGGGAAGGGTAGGAGGGAGCCTTACCAGGCTGTGAGGAGCTCAGCCATGTTGAGGACACAGTTGAGGAGGGAGAAGATGCAGGCGACGGCAGCGTGCTGGTTTTGGCTGTGGAGGGCGCGGAGGACTCCGATGCAGGCAACTCTGTTGGAGCAGTGGTCCTGGGGGAAGAGGGCTTGGGCCTTAGGGTCGTAGGCGTAGGCTTTGGGCTGGTGGTTGAGGCTGACGCGGAGGAGACTGTGGAAGTGGTGGCAGACGGCAGATGGGTGCTGAGCGGGCTGCTGGGGGCAGGCGGAGAGCTGGGACTTGGAGACGTCTTTATCAGAGGGACTTCTGTGCTGCTAGCGGGGCTGGCCTCTCTGGAGACAGAGGTCTTGGAGGTGCTGCTGGCGGAGGTGGTGGCGGTGGTCTTCTGCGTGGTGAGAGGCGGCACAATGTGTGGCACGGTTGTCCTTTTCTGGGTGAAGGCTGTTGGGAGGAAAGCACAGGTTGACTGAGGGGGCAGGCCAAGAAGGGAAGGTAAAGGAGGTGTGAGGACGCCCTGGGCTTGGGCCTCGGGCCAGAAAGGCAGCCCCGTGTAGCACTGAGTCTCGCTGGTCAAGAGGGAGGACCGGGCTTCTGGCTCCTTCCCTAAGCCTCCCCGTGCTGCTTAGACCCAGTTGGGGCCAATGTGCGCGCCAGTCGCCGCTGGGTTGACCCTGGCTGGATGCTAAGTGCCCGCCCAGCCACGCGCGCACTCCCCCTCAGCGGGAACGGGGAGAGAATCGGAAGGGCAAAAGCAACAATCGCACACGCGTCTGGATAGAGAGAGTTTTTGGAAGTGAAGAATCTAAAGGAAGAACAAACCAAAGACCACCCATGAGATGCAAAGGCAATCCCTCACCACCTCCCACTGGTCGCCAATGCCCAGCCAATCTCTGAGCAACGGCTACTTGGGAAAAACTGCCCCCCACCCCATTTTACTGCTCAGCATGACGTTCTGTGATATGGAGTATCTCCTCGGTCACTCACGTTGGGTCAGCTATCCTGGCTGTGTCCCCAGCCAACCTCTTGCCCACCCCTTGCCCACTCCCTGGCAGGCAGAAGGAGAAACAGAAGAAGGCCTGCGTGCTGTGCTAGCACTCCGCAGCAATAGCTACAGCACCTGTGTGCTATCCAGACTGCTTTGGACACACTTCTAAAACACAGCACCAGACAAGGTGCTCGGAACAAAACTTCGCTCCATCCCAACCAGGGCCAGTACACAGGCCCAGGAGTGCACCAGGTCCCAGGCTGGCGAAAGGCAGCGGGAAGGGAGGGCCAAGTGCCAAAACAACTGTGCAAGCGACGTACGGTGCTTGGAAGGAATGATGGAAGGGTGGATGGAAGGAGGGAAGAGCAAGAGCTGGGAAGAGCAGGCAGAAGCAGCGGGAAGGGTAGGAGGGAGCCTTACCAGGCTGTGAGGAGCTCAGCCATGTTGAGGACACAGTTGAGGAGGGAGAAGATGCAGGCGACGGCAGCGTGCTGGTTTTGGCTGTGGAGGGCGCGGAGGACTCCGATGCAGGCAACTCTGTTGGAGCAGTGGTCCTGGGGGAAGAGGGCTTGGGCCTTAGGGTCGTAGGCGTAGGCTTTGGGCTGGTGGTTGAGGCTGACGCGGAGGAGACTGTGGAAGTGGTGGCAGACGGCAGATGGGTGCTGAGCGGGCTGCTGGGGGCAGGCGGAGAGCTGGGACTTGGAGACGTCTTTATCAGAGGGACTTCTGTGCTGCTAGCGGGGCTGGCCTCTCTGGAGACAGAGGTCTTGGAGGTGCTGCTGGCGGAGGTGGTGGCGGTGGTCTTCTGCGTGGTGAGAGGCGGCACAATGTGTGGCACGGTTGTCCTTTTCTGGGTGAAGGCTGTTGGGAGGAAAGCACAGGTTGACTGAGGGGGCAGGCCAAGAAGGGAAGGTAAAGGAGGTGTGAGGACGCCCTGGGCTTGGGCCTCGGGCCAGAAAGGCAGCCCCGTGTAGCACTGAGTCTCGCTGGTCAAGAGGGAGGACCGGGCTTCTGGCTCCTTCCCTAAGCCTCCCCGTGCTGCTTAGACCCAGTTGGGGCCAATGTGTGCGCCAGTCGCCGCTGGGTTGACCCTGGCTGGATGCTAAGTGCCCGCCCAGCCACGTGCGCACTCCCCCTCAGCGGGAACGGGGAGAGAATCGGAAGGGCAAAAGCAACAATCGCACACGCGTCTGGATAGAGAGAGTTTTTGGAAGTGAAGAATCTAAAGGAAGAACAAACCAAAGACCACCCATGAGATGCAAAGGCAATCCCTCACCACCTCCCACTGGTCGCCAATGCCCAGCCAATCTCTGAGCAACGGCTACTTGGGAAAAACTGCCCCCCACCCCATTTTACTGCTCAGCATGACGTTCTGTGATATGGAGTATCTCCTCGGTCACTCACGTTGGGTCAGCTATCCTGGCTGTGTCCCCAGCCAACCTCTTGCCCACCCCTTGCCCACTCCCTGGCAGGCAGAAGGAGAAACAGAAGAAGGCCTGCGTGCTGTGCTAGCACTCCGCAGCAATAGCTACAGCACCTGTGTGCTATCCAGACTGCTTTGGACACACTTCTAAAACACAGCACCAGACAAGGTGCTCGGAACAAAACTTCGCTCCATCCCAACCAGGGCCAGTACACAGGCCCAGGAGTGCACCAGGTCCCAGGCTGGCGAAAGGCAGCGGGAAGGGAGGGCCAAGTGCCAAAACAACTGTGCAAGCGACGTACGGTGCTTGGAAGGAATGATGGAAGGGTGGATGGAAGGAGGGAAGAGCAAGAGCTGGGAAGAGCAGGCAGAAGCAGCGGGAAGGGTAGGAGGGAGCCTTACCAGGCTGTGAGGAGCTCAGCCATGTTGAGGACACAGTTGAGGAGGGAGAAGATGCAGGCGACGGCAGCGTGCTGGTTTTGGCTGTGGAGGGCGCGGAGGACTCCGATGCAGGCAACTCTGTTGGAGCAGTGGTCCTGGGGGAAGAGGGCTTGGGCCTTAGGGTCGTAGGCGTAGGCTTTGGGCTGGTGGTTGAGGCTGACGTGGAGGAGACTGTGGAAGTGGTGGCAGACGGCAGATGGGTGCTGAGCGGGCTGCTGGGGGCAGGCGGAGAGCTGGGACTTGGAGACGTCTTTATCAGAGGGACTTCTGTGCTGCTAGCGGGGCTGGCCTCTCTGGAGACAGAGGTCTTGGAGGTGCTGCTGGCGGAGGTGGTGGCGGTGGTCTTCTGCGTGGTGAGAGGCGGCACAATGTGTGGCACGGTTGTCCTTTTCTGGGTGAAGGCTGTTGGGAGGAAAGCACAGGTTGACTGAGGGGGCAGGCCAAGAAGGGAAGGTAAAGGAGGTGTGAGGACGCCCTGGGCTTGGGCCTCGGGCCAGAAAGGCAGCCCCGTGTAGCACTGAGTCTCGCTGGTCAAGAGGGAGGACCGGGCTTCTGGCTCCTTCCCTAAGCCTCCCCGTGCTGCTTAGACCCAGTTGGGGCCAATGTGCGCGCCAGTCGCCGCTGGGTTGACCCTGGCTGGATGCTAAGTGCCCGCCCAGCCACGCGCGCACTCCCCCTCAGCGGGAACGGGGAGAGAATCGGAAGGGCAAAAGCAACAATCGCACACGCGTCTGGATAGAGAGAGTTTTTGGAAGTGAAGAATCTAAAGGAAGAACAAAGCAAAGACCACCCATGAGATGCAAAGGCAATCCCTCACCACCTCCCACTGGTCGCCAATGCCCAGCCAATCTCTGAGCAACGGCTACTTGGGAAAAACTGCCCCCCACCCCATTTTACTGCTCAGCATGACGTTCTGTGATATGGAGTATCTCCTCGGTCACTCACGTTGGGTCAGCTATCCTGGCTGTGTCCCCAGCCAACCTCTTGCCCACCCCTTGCCCACTCCCTGGCAGGCAGAAGGAGAAACAGAAGAAGGCCTGCGTGCTGTGCTAGCACTCCGCAGCAATAGCTACAGCACCTGTGTGCTATCCAGACTGCTTTGGACACACTTCTAAAACACAGCACCAGACAAGGTGCTCGGAACAAAACTTCGCTCCATCCCAACCAGGGCCAGTACACAGGCCCAGGAGTGCACCAGGTCCCAGGCTGGCGAAAGGCAGCGGGAAGGGAGGGCCAAGTGCCAAAACAACTGTGCAAGCGACGTACGGTGCTTGGAAGGAATGATGGAAGGGTGGATGGAAGGAGGGAAGAGCAAGAGCTGGGAAGAGCAGGCAGAAGCAGCGGGAAGGGTAGGAGGGAGCCTTACCAGGCTGTGAGGAGCTCAGCCATGTTGAGGACACAGTTGAGGAGGGAGAAGATGCAGGCGACGGCAGCGTGCTGGTTTTGGCTGTGGAGGGCGCGGAGGACTCCGATGCAGGCAACTCTGTTGGAGCAGTGGTCCTGGGGGAAGAGGGCTTGGGCCTTAGGGTCGTAGGCGTAGGCTTTGGGCTGGTGGTTGAGGCTGACGCGGAGGAGACTGTGGAAGTGGTGGCAGACGGCAGATGGGTGCTGAGCGGGCTGCTGGGGGCAGGCGGAGAGCTGGGACTTGGAGACGTCTTTATCAGAGGGACTTCTGTGCTGCTAGCGGGGCTGGCCTCTCTGGAGACAGAGGTCTTGGAGGTGCTGCTGGCGGAGGTGGTGGCGGTGGTCTTCTGCGTGGTGAGAGGCGGCACAATGTGTGGCACGGTTGTCCTTTTCTGGGTGAAGGCTGTTGGGAGGAAAGCACAGGTTGACTGAGGGGGCAGGCCAAGAAGGGAAGGTAAAGGAGGTGTGAGGACGCCCTGGGCTTGGGCCTCGGGCCAGAAAGGCAGCCCCGTGTAGCACTGAGTCTCGCTGGTCAAGAGGGAGGACCGGGCTTCTGGCTCCTTCCCTAAGCCTCCCCGTGCTGCTTAGACCCAGTTGGGGCCAATGTGCGCGCCAGTCGCCGCTGGGTTGACCCTGGCTGGATGCTAAGTGCCCGCCCAGCCACGCGCGCACTCCCCCTCAGCGGGAACGGGGAGAGAATCGGAAGGGCAAAAGCAACAATCGCACACGCGTCTGGATAGAGAGAGTTTTTGGAAGTGAAGAATCTAAAGGAAGAACAAACCAAAGACCACCCATGAGATGCAAAGGCAATCCCTCACCACCTCCCACTGGTCGCCAATGCCCAGCCAATCTCTGAGCAACGGCTACTTGGGAAAAACTGCCCCCCACCCCATTTTACTGCTCAGCATGACGTTCTGTGATATGGAGTATCTCCTCGGTCACTCACGTTGGGTCAGCTATCCTGGCTGTGTCCCCAGCCACCCTCTTGCCCACCCCTTGCCCACTCCCTGGCAGGCAGAAGGAGAAACAGAAGAAGGCCTGCGTGCTGTGCTAGCACTCCGCAGCAATAGCTACAGCACCTGTGTGCTATCCAGACTGCTTTGGACACACTTCTAAAACACAGCACCAGACAAGGTGCTCGGAACAAAACTTCGCTCCATCCCAACCAGGGCCAGTACACAGGCCCAGGAGTGCACCAGGTCCCAGGCTGGCGAAAGGCAGCGGGAAGGGAGGGCCAAGTGCCAAAACAACTGTGCAAGCGACGTACGGTGCTTGGAAGGAATGATGGAAGGGTGGATGGAAGGAGGGAAGAGCAAGAGCTGGGAAGAGCAGGCAGAAGCAGCGGGAAGGGTAGGAGGGAGCCTTACCAGGCTGTGAGGAGCTCAGCCATGTTGAGGACACAGTTGAGGAGGGAGAAGATGCAGGCGACGGCAGCGTGCTGGTTTTGGCTGTGGAGGGCGCGGAGGACTCCGATGCAGGCAACTCTGTTGGAGCAGTGGTCCTGGGGGAAGAGGGCTTGGGCCTTAGGGTCGTAGGCGTAGGCTTTGGGCTGGTGGTTGAGGCTGACGTGGAGGAGACTGTGGAAGTGGTGGCAGACGGCAGATGGGTGCTGAGCGGGCTGCTGGGGGCAGGCGGAGAGCTGGGACTTGGAGACGTCTTTATCAGAGGGACTTCTGTGCTGCTAGCGGGGCTGGCCTCTCTGGAGACAGAGGTCTTGGAGGTGCTGCTGGCGGAGGTGGTGGCGGTGGTCTTCTGCGTGGTGAGAGGCGGCACAATGTGTGGCACGGTTGTCCTTTTCTGGGTGAAGGCTGTTGGGAGGAAAGCACAGGTTGACTGAGGGGGCAGGCCAAGAAGGGAAGGTAAAGGAGGTGTGAGGACGCCCTGGGCTTGGGCCTCGGGCCAGAAAGGCAGCCCCGTGTAGCACTGAGTCTCGCTGGTCAAGAGGGAGGACCGGGCTTCTGGCTCCTTCCCTAAGCCTCCCCGTGCTGCTTAGACCCAGTTGGGGCCAATGTGCGCGCCAGTCGCCGCTGGGTTGACCCTGGCTGGATGCTAAGTGCCCGCCCAGCCACGCGCGCACTCCCCCTCAGCGGGAACGGGGAGAGAATCGGAAGGGCAAAAGCAACAATCGCACACGCGTCTGGATAGAGAGAGTTTTTGGAAGTGAAGAATCTAAAGGAAGAACAAAGCAAAGACCACCCATGAGATGCAAAGGCAATCCCTCACCACCTCCCACTGGTCGCCAATGCCCAGCCAATCTCTGAGCAACGGCTACTTGGGAAAAACTGCCCCCACCCCATTTTACTGCTCAGCATGACGTTCTGTGATATGGAGTATCTCCTCGGTCACTCACGTTGGGTCAGCTATCCTGGCTGTGTCCCCAGCCAACCTCTTGCCCACCCCTTGCCCACTCCCTGGCAGGCAGAAGGAGAAACAGAAGAAGGCCTGCGTGCTGTGCTAGCACTCCGCAGCAATAGCTACAGCACCTGTGTGCTATCCAGACTGCTTTGGACACACTTCTAAAACACAGCACCAGACAAGGTGCTCGGAACAAAACTTCGCTCCATCCCAACCAGGGCCAGTACACAGGCCCAGGAGTGCACCAGGTCCCAGGCTGGCGAAAGGCAGCGGGAAGGGAGGGCCAAGTGCCAAAACAACTGTGCAAGCGACGTACGGTGCTTGGAAGGAATGATGGAAGGGTGGATGGAAGGAGGGAAGAGCAAGAGCTGGGAAGAGCAGGCAGAAGCAGCGGGAAGGGTAGGAGGGAGCCTTACCAGGCTGTGAGGAGCTCAGCCATGTTGAGGACACAGTTGAGGAGGGAGAAGATGCAGGCGACGGCAGCGTGCTGGTTTTGGCTGTGGAGGGCGCGGAGGACTCTGATGCAGGCAACTCTGTTGGAGCAGTGGTCCTGGGGGAAGAGGGCTTGGGCCTTAGGGTCGTAGGCGTAGGCTTTGGGCTGGTGGTTGAGGCTGACGCGGAGGAGACTGTGGAAGTGGTGGCAGACGGCAGATGGGTGCTGAGCGGGCTGCTGGGGGCAGGCGGAGAGCTGGGACTTGGAGACGTCTTTATCAGAGGGACTTCTGTGCTGCTAGCGGGGCTGGCCTCTCTGGAGACAGAGGTCTTGGAGGTGCTGCTGGCGGAGGTGGTGGCGGTGGTCTTCTGCGTGGTGAGAGGCGGCACAATGTGTGGCACGGTTGTCCTTTTCTGGGTGAAGGCTGTTGGGAGGAAAGCACAGGTTGACTGAGGGGGCAGGCCAAGAAGGGAAGGTAAAGGAGGTGTGAGGACGCCCTGGGCTTGGGCCTCGGGCCAGAAAGGCAGCCCCGTGTAGCACTGAGTCTCGCTGGTCAAGAGGGAGGACCGGGCTTCTGGCTCCTTCCCTAAGCCTCCCCGTGCTGCTTAGACCCAGTTGGGGCCAATGTGCGCGCCAGTCGCCGCTGGGTTGACCCTGGCTGGATGCTAAGTGCCCGCCCAGCCACGCGCGCACTCCCCCTCAGCGGGAACGGGGAGAGAATCGGAAGGGCAAAAGCAACAATCGCACACGCGTCTGGATAGAGAGAGTTTTTGGAAGTGAAGAATCTAAAGGAAGAACAAACCAAAGACCACCCATGAGATGCAAAGGCAATCCCTCACCACCTCCCACTGGTCGCCAATGCCCAGCCAATCTCTGAGCAACGGCTACTTGGGAAAAACTGCCCCCCACCCCATTTTACTGCTCAGCATGACGTTCTGTGATATGGAGTATCTCCTCGGTCACTCACGTTGGGTCAGCTATCCTGGCTGTGTCCCCAGCCAACCTCTTGCCCACCCCTTGCCCACTCCCTGGCAGGCAGAAGGAGAAACAGAAGAAGGCCTGCGTGCTGTGCTAGCACTCCGCAGCAATAGCTACAGCACCTGTGTGCTATCCAGACTGCTTTGGACACACTTCTAAAACACAGCACCAGACAAGGTGCTCGGAACAAAACTTCGCTCCATCCCAACCAGGGCCAGTACACAGGCCCAGGAGTGCACCAGGTCCCAGGCTGGCGAAAGGCAGCGGGAAGGGAGGGCCAAGTGCCAAAACAACTGTGCAAGCGACGTACGGTGCTTGGAAGGAATGATGGAAGGGTGGATGGAAGGAGGGAAGAGCAAGAGCTGGGAAGAGCAGGCAGAAGCAGCGGGAAGGGTAGGAGGGAGCCTTACCAGGCTGTGAGGAGCTCAGCCATGTTGAGGACACAGTTGAGGAGGGAGAAGATGCAGGCGACGGCAGCGTGCTGGTTTTGGCTGTGGAGGGCGCGGAGGACTCCGATGCAGGCAACTCTGTTGGAGCAGTGGTCCTGGGGGAAGAGGGCTTGGGCCTTAGGGTCGTAGGCGTAGGCTTTGGGCTGGTGGTTGAGGCTGACGCGGAGGAGACTGTGGAAGTGGTGGCAGACGGCAGATGGGTGCTGAGCGGGCTGCTGGGGGCAGGCGGAGAGCTGGGACTTGGAGACGTCTTTATCAGAGGGACTTCTGTGCTGCTAGCGGGGCTGGCCTCTCTGGAGACAGAGGTCTTGGAGGTGCTGCTGGCGGAGGTGGTGGCGGTGGTCTTCTGCGTGGTGAGAGGCGGCACAATGTGTGGCACGGTTGTCCTTTTCTGGGTGAAGGCTGTTGGGAGGAAAGCACAGGTTGACTGAGGGGGCAGGCCAAGAAGGGAAGGTAAAGGAGGTGTGAGGACGCCCTGGGCTTGGGCCTCGGGCCAGAAAGGCAGCCCCGTGTAGCACTGAGTCTCGCTGGTCAAGAGGGAGGACCGGGCTTCTGGCTCCTTCCCTAAGCCTCCCCGTGCTGCTTAGACCCAGTTGGGGCCAATGTGCGCGCCAGTCGCCGCTGGGTTGACCCTGGCTGGATGCTAAGTGCCCGCCCAGCCACGCGCGCACTCCCCCTCAGCGGGAACGGGGAGAGAATCGGAAGGGCAAAAGCAACAATCGCACACGCGTCTGGATAGAGAGAGTTTTTGGAAGTGAAGAATCTAAAGGAAGAACAAACCAAAGACCACCCATGAGATGCAAAGGCAATCCCTCACCACCTCCCACTGGTCGCCAATGCCCAGCCAATCTCTGAGCAACGGCTACTTGGGAAAAACTGCCCCCCACCCCATTTTACTGCTCAGCATGACGTTCTGTGATATGGAGTATCTCCTCGGTCACTCACGTTGGGTCAGCTATCCTGGCTGTGTCCCCAGCCAACCTCTTGCCCACCCCTTGCCCACTCCCTGGCAGGCAGAAGGAGAAACAGAAGAAGGCCTGCGTGCTGTGCTAGCACTCCGCAGCAATAGCTACAGCACCTGTGTGCTATCCAGACTGCTTTGGACACACTTCTAAAACACAGCACCAGACAAGGTGCTCGGAACAAAACTTCGCTCCATCCCAACCAGGGCCAGTACACAGGCCCAGGAGTGCACCAGGTCCCAGGCTGGCGAAAGGCAGCGGGAAGGGAGGGCCAAGTGCCAAAACAACTGTGCAAGCGACGTACGGTGCTTGGAAGGAATGATGGAAGGGTGGATGGAAGGAGGGAAGAGCAAGAGCTGGGAAGAGCAGGCAGAAGCAGCGGGAAGGGTAGGAGGGAGCCTTACCAGGCTGTGAGGAGCTCAGCCATGTTGAGGACACAGTTGAGGAGGGAGAAGATGCAGGCGACGGCAGCGTGCTGGTTTTGGCTGTGGAGGGCGCGGAGGACTCCGATGCAGGCAACTCTGTTGGAGCAGTGGTCCTGGGGGAAGAGGGCTTGGGCCTTAGGGTCGTAGGCGTAGGCTTTGGGCTGGTGGTTGAGGCTGACGCGGAGGAGACTGTGGAAGTGGTGGCAGACGGCAGATGGGTGCTGAGCGGGCTGCTGGGGGCAGGCGGAGAGCTGGGACTTGGAGACGTCTTTATCAGAGGGACTTCTGTGCTGCTAGCGGGGCTGGCCTCTCTGGAGACAGAGGTCTTGGAGGTGCTGCTGGCGGAGGTGGTGGCGGTGGTCTTCTGCGTGGTGAGAGGCGGCACAATGTGTGGCACGGTTGTCCTTTTCTGGGTGAAGGCTGTTGGGAGGAAAGCACAGGTTGACTGAGGGGGCAGGCCAAGAAGGGAAGGTAAAGGAGGTGTGAGGACGCCCTGGGCTTGGGCCTCGGGCCAGAAAGGCAGCCCCGTGTAGCACTGAGTCTCGCTGGTCAAGAGGGAGGACCGGGCTTCTGGCTCCTTCCCTAAGCCTCCCCGTGCTGCTTAGACCCAGTTGGGGCCAATGTGCGCGCCAGTCGCCGCTGGGTTGACCCTGGCTGGATGCTAAGTGCCCGCCCAGCCACGCGCGCACTCCCCCTCAGCGGGAACGGGGAGAGAATCGGAAGGGCAAAAGCAACAATCGCACACGCGTCTGGATAGAGAGAGTTTTTGGAAGTGAAGAATCTAAAGGAAGAACAAACCAAAGACCACCCATGAGATGCAAAGGCAATCCCTCACCACCTCCCACTGGTCGCCAATGCCCAGCCAATCTCTGAGCAACGGCTACTTGGGAAAAACTGCCCCCCACCCCATTTTACTGCTCAGCATGACGTTCTGTGATATGGAGTATCTCCTCGGTCACTCACGTTGGGTCAGCTATCCTGGCTGTGTCCCCAGCCAACCTCTTGCCCACCCCTTGCCCACTCCCTGGCAGGCAGAAGGAGAAACAGAAGAAGGCCTGCGTGCTGTGCTAGCACTCCGCAGCAATAGCTACAGCACCTGTGTGCTATCCAGACTGCTTTGGACACACTTCTAAAACACAGCACCAGACAAGGTGCTCGGAACAAAACTTCGCTCCATCCCAACCAGGGCCAGTACACAGGCCCAGGAGTGCACCAGGTCCCAGGCTGGCGAAAGGCAGCGGGAAGGGAGGGCCAAGTGCCAAAACAACTGTGCAAGCGACGTACGGTGCTTGGAAGGAATGATGGAAGGGTGGATGGAAGGAGGGAAGAGCAAGAGCTGGGAAGAGCAGGCAGAAGCAGCGGGAAGGGTAGGAGGGAGCCTTACCAGGCTGTGAGGAGCTCAGCCATGTTGAGGACACAGTTGAGGAGGGAGAAGATGCAGGCGACGGCAGCGTGCTGGTTTTGGCTGTGGAGGGCGCGGAGGACTCCGATGCAGGCAACTCTGTTGGAGCAGTGGTCCTGGGGGAAGAGGGCTTGGGCCTTAGGGTCGTAGGCGTAGGCTTTGGGCTGGTGGTTGAGGCTGACGCGGAGGAGACTGTGGAAGTGGTGGCAGACGGCAGATGGGTGCTGAGCGGGCTGCTGGGGGCAGGCGGAGAGCTGGGACTTGGAGACGTCTTTATCAGAGGGACTTCTGTGCTGCTAGCGGGGCTGGCCTCTCTGGAGACAGAGGTCTTGGAGGTGCTGCTGGCGGAGGTGGTGGCGGTGGTCTTCTGCGTGGTGAGAGGCGGCACAATGTGTGGCACGGTTGTCCTTTTCTGGGTGAAGGCTGTTGGGAGGAAAGCACAGGTTGACTGAGGGGGCAGGCCAAGAAGGGAAGGTAAAGGAGGTGTGAGGACGCCCTGGGCTTGGGCCTCGGGCCAGAAAGGCAGCCCCGTGTAGCACTGAGTCTCGCTGGTCAAGAGGGAGGACCGGGCTTCTGGCTCCTTCCCTAAGCCTCCCCGTGCTGCTTAGACCCAGTTGGGGCCAATGTGCGCGCCAGTCGCCGCTGGGTTGACCCTGGCTGGATGCTAAGTGCCCGCCCAGCCACGCGCGCACTCCCCCTCAGCGGGAACGGGGAGAGAATCGGAAGGGCAAAAGCAACAATCGCACACGCGTCTGGATAGAGAGAGTTTTTGGAAGTGAAGAATCTAAAGGAAGAACAAACCAAAGACCACCCATGAGATGCAAAGGCAATCCCTCACCACCTCCCACTGGTCGCCAATGCCCAGCCAATCTCTGAGCAACGGCTACTTGGGAAAAACTGCCCCCCACCCCATTTTACTGCTCAGCATGACGTTCTGTGATATGGAGTATCTCCTCGGTCACTCACGTTGGGTCAGCTATCCTGGCTGTGTCCCCAGCCAACCTCTTGCCCACCCCTTGCCCACTCCCTGGCAGGCAGAAGGAGAAACAGAAGAAGGCCTGCGTGCTGTGCTAGCACTCCGCAGCAATAGCTACAGCACCTGTGTGCTATCCAGACTGCTTTGGACACACTTCTAAAACACAGCACCAGACAAGGTGCTCGGAACAAAACTTCGCTCCATCCCAACCAGGGCCAGTACACAGGCCCAGGAGTGCACCAGGTCCCAGGCTGGCGAAAGGCAGCGGGAAGGGAGGGCCAAGTGCCAAAACAACTGTGCAAGCGACGTACGGTGCTTGGAAGGAATGATGGAAGGGTGGATGGAAGGAGGGAAGAGCAAGAGCTGGGAAGAGCAGGCAGAAGCAGCGGGAAGGGTAGGAGGGAGCCTTACCAGGCTGTGAGGAGCTCAGCCATGTTGAGGACACAGTTGAGGAGGGAGAAGATGCAGGCGACGGCAGCGTGCTGGTTTTGGCTGTGGAGGGCGCGGAGGACTCCGATGCAGGCAACTCTGTTGGAGCAGTGGTCCTGGGGGAAGAGGGCTTGGGCCTTAGGGTCGTAGGCGTAGGCTTTGGGCTGGTGGTTGAGGCTGACGCGGAGGAGACTGTGGAAGTGGTGGCAGACGGCAGATGGGTGCTGAGCGGGCTGCTGGGGGCAGGCGGAGAGCTGGGACTTGGAGACGTCTTTATCAGAGGGACTTCTGTGCTGCTAGCGGGGCTGGCCTCTCTGGAGACAGAGGTCTTGGAGGTGCTGCTGGCGGAGGTGGTGGCGGTGGTCTTCTGCGTGGTGAGAGGCGGCACAATGTGTGGCACGGTTGTCCTTTTCTGGGTGAAGGCTGTTGGGAGGAAAGCACAGGTTGACTGAGGGGGCAGGCCAAGAAGGGAAGGTAAAGGAGGTGTGAGGACGCCCTGGGCTTGGGCCTCGGGCCAGAAAGGCAGCCCCGTGTAGCACTGAGTCTCGCTGGTCAAGAGGGAGGACCGGGCTTCTGGCTCCTTCCCTAAGCCTCCCCGTGCTGCTTAGACCCAGTTGGGGCCAATGTGCGCGCCAGTCGCCGCTGGGTTGACCCTGGCTGGATGCTAAGTGCCCGCCCAGCCACGCGCGCACTCCCCCTCAGCGGGAACGGGGAGAGAATCGGAAGGGCAAAAGCAACAATCGCACACGCGTCTGGATAGAGAGAGTTTTTGGAAGTGAAGAATCTAAAGGAAGAACAAACCAAAGACCACCCATGAGATGCAAAGGCAATCCCTCACCACCTCCCACTGGTCGCCAATGCCCAGCCAATCTCTGAGCAACGGCTACTTGGGAAAAACTGCCCCCCACCCCATTTTACTGCTCAGCATGACGTTCTGTGATATGGAGTATCTCCTCGGTCACTCACGTTGGGTCAGCTATCCTGGCTGTGTCCCCAGCCAACCTCTTGCCCACCCCTTGCCCACTCCCTGGCAGGCAGAAGGAGAAACAGAAGAAGGCCTGCGTGCTGTGCTAGCACTCCGCAGCAATAGCTACAGCACCTGTGTGCTATCCAGACTGCTTTGGACACACTTCTAAAACACAGCACCAGACAAGGTGCTCGGAACAAAACTTCGCTCCATCCCAACCAGGGCCAGTACACAGGCCCAGGAGTGCACCAGGTCCCAGGCTGGCGAAAGGCAGCGGGAAGGGAGGGCCAAGTGCCAAAACAACTGTGCAAGCGACGTACGGTGCTTGGAAGGAATGATGGAAGGGTGGATGGAAGGAGGGAAGAGCAAGAGCTGGGAAGAGCAGGCAGAAGCAGCGGGAAGGGTAGGAGGGAGCCTTACCAGGCTGTGAGGAGCTCAGCCATGTTGAGGACACAGTTGAGGAGGGAGAAGATGCAGGCGACGGCAGCGTGCTGGTTTTGGCTGTGGAGGGCGCGGAGGACTCCGATGCAGGCAACTCTGTTGGAGCAGTGGTCCTGGGGGAAGAGGGCTTGGGCCTTAGGGTCGTAGGCGTAGGCTTTGGGCTGGTGGTTGAGGCTGACGCGGAGGAGACTGTGGAAGTGGTGGCAGACGGCAGATGGGTGCTGAGCGGGCTGCTGGGGGCAGGCGGAGAGCTGGGACTTGGAGACGTCTTTATCAGAGGGACTTCTGTGCTGCTAGCGGGGCTGGCCTCTCTGGAGACAGAGGTCTTGGAGGTGCTGCTGGCGGAGGTGGTGGCGGTGGTCTTCTGCGTGGTGAGAGGCGGCACAATGTGTGGCACGGTTGTCCTTTTCTGGGTGAAGGCTGTTGGGAGGAAAGCACAGGTTGACTGAGGGGGCAGGCCAAGAAGGGAAGGTAAAGGAGGTGTGAGGACGCCCTGGGCTTGGGCCTCGGGCCAGAAAGGCAGCCCCGTGTAGCACTGAGTCTCGCTGGTCAAGAGGGAGGACCGGGCTTCTGGCTCCTTCCCTAAGCCTCCCCGTGCTGCTTAGACCCAGTTGGGGCCAATGTGCGCGCCAGTCGCCGCTGGGTTGACCCTGGCTGGATGCTAAGTGCCCGCCCAGCCACGCGCGCACTCCCCCTCAGCGGGAACGGGGAGAGAATCGGAAGGGCAAAAGCAACAATCGCACACGCGTCTGGATAGAGAGAGTTTTTGGAAGTGAAGAATCTAAAGGAAGAACAAACCAAAGACCACCCATGAGATGCAAAGGCAATCCCTCACCACCTCCCACTGGTCGCCAATGCCCAGCCAATCTCTGAGCAACGGCTACTTGGGAAAAACTGCCCCCCACCCCATTTTACTGCTCAGCATGACGTTCTGTGATATGGAGTATCTCCTCGGTCACTCACGTTGGGTCAGCTATCCTGGCTGTGTCCCCAGCCAACCTCTTGCCCACCCCTTGCCCACTCCCTGGCAGGCAGAAGGAGAAACAGAGAAGGCCTGCGTGCTGTGCTAGCACTCCGCAGCAATAGCTACAGCACCTGTGTGCTATCCAGACTGCTTTGGACACACTTCTAAAACACAGCACCAGACAAGGTGCTCGGAACAAAACTTCGCTCCATCCCAACCAGGGCCAGTACACAGGCCCAGGAGTGCACCAGGTCCCAGGCTGGCGAAAGGCAGCGGGAAGGGAGGGCCAAGTGCCAAAACAACTGTGCAAGCGACGTACGGTGCTTGGAAGGAATGATGGAAGGGTGGATGGAAGGAGGGAAGAGCAAGAGCTGGGAAGAGCAGGCAGAAGCAGCGGGAAGGGTAGGAGGGAGCCTTACCAGGCTGTGAGGAGTTCAGCCATGTTGAGGACACAGTTGAGGAGGGAGAAGATGCAGGAGATAGCAGCGCGCTGGTTTTGGCTGTGGAGGGCGCGGAGGATTCTGGTGCAGGCAACTCTGTTGGAGCAGTGGTCCTGGGGGAAGTGTGCTTGGGCCTTAGGGTCGTAGGCGTAGGCTTTGGGCTGGTGGTTGAGGCTGACGCGGAGGAGACTGTGGAAGTGGTGGCAGACGGCAGATGGGTGCTGAGCGGGCTGCTGGGGGCAGGCGGAGAGCTGGGACTTGGAGACGTCTTTATCAGAGGGACTTCTGTGCTGCTAGCGGGGCTGGCCTCTCTGGAGACAGAGGTCTTGGAGGTGCTGCTGGCGGAGGTGGTGGCGGTGGTCTTCTGCGTGGTGAGAGGCGGCACAATGTGTGGCACGGTTGTCCTTTTCTGGGTGAAGGCTGTTGGGAGGAAAGCACAGGTTGACAGAGGATGAGGGGAAGAGGGGAATGCAAACGAGGTGGGTAGTAGCCCCGGGCTGTGGGCATGTGCAAGAAATGCAGCACTGTGCTGCACTGAGTCTTTCTGGTCATGAGGGAGGATTGGGCCTCTGCCTCCTGCTCTCAGCCTTCCCGTCCAGCTTCTCTCCTTAAAAGGAGGGTCAAGGACAGCACCTGAAGGGTGCTCCCCAATGAGCAAGCACCCTCTGCCTCTCCCTGGGAGAGGAGTCTTTCTGTATGTGCGTGTCTGCCTCCAAGGAACAGGCAGACTGTGCCGTCCGCCTCCTCCCAGGCAAGCCAGGCTCCGTGGGAGAGAGCTGTGCTCAGGCCCGTACCAAAGGCAGCCCATAGCAAAGTGCTGAGGCTAAAGGAAGTGGGAATGGAGGAAAAGTACCAAAGCAAATGCCCGAGCAGCCTGTGCTGCTAGAAAGGAAGAAAGGAAGGAAGGATGGAAGCGTGAGAGCTGGGAAGAGCAGGCAGAAGCAGTGGGAAGGGTAGGAGGGAGCCTTACTGGGGTTTGAGGAGCTCAGCCATGTTTAGGACACAGTTGAGCAGCATCCCGTACGCTGTCCCAGCCTCTGGTGTCATTTGCTCACCTAGCAATTCACGTTGTCATACAGCCTCAGAGGAGACTGTCCTTGTTGGCATATGGTGTACCTGACATCCCAAAGTGTAATTTTCTTTTTTTAATATTTATTTTTGGGAGAATTTGTTAGAATGGCTAGTCAGAACACATATTCTCTCATTTGTGAGTTTTCAAGAAGTCACTTTTAAACATAGAGAGATTTTGCCTAATTTTGGAGGAAATGTAGAGTATGACCTTGAAGAGAAATGTTAGGTTTAAGATGATATTTGGATGTCAGATACTTGCTCCATTGGGAAGACACAGATTTCCATTTTTATCACACTTCAGTTATCCATGTTCTTTCCTACCTATTTGCAATTTTAAGACAACTAGTAAGAATGCTTGTTTTTTTTAATAAGGAGTACATTGACATGTGTCTTTTGAGTGATGGCTTCACCTGGCAGATATCAAAAAGTGATATTTACCTACTGTTGTTAGTTTAGGCTTGCTGAAAGTTGTGACCTGAGATGTAGTTTGAGTAGGTTTTGAGGTGGTTGTCACTTCCTTTGTGATAGCGGTCTTGAAGGGTGGTGTGGTGAACCTCACTTTTTCTGTCTCTGTTGAAGCAGCAGTTGATGAGGCAACAGGTGTAGGCTTTGGTTTAGTCGTCATGGTTCTTTTTGTTGAGGTAGTTATGGAGGTGGTAGTGATGGCTGTAGTCATGTTTGGTGTGGTAAAAATTGATGTTGTATGTTCTTTTGGAGAAAAGGTAAATAATATAATGTGAGTAATCAGTTCATAGAATAATTAAAAATAGATAAATTATGAAGAGCTATCCATGTTCCAGAGACCCAGTTTTCACCCTTGATCTTTTGAATATTTTCTTCATTAATTGTTTGTATTCAGAGTCTCACAAGCTTGCCAAATCTTTTTCTACTTGTATTTTGTTTCTGTTGTCCCAAATCTTTCGTTGTTCTAATTTTCTGTGTTTTTCCTGTATTAGATTTTTTATGTAATTTGTCTAAGAAGTTAGCTTTGTTGTCACTTATTGGCTAAAGTGTGTATGAACTTTGCCCAAATGACAATTTCATTGGCTATTCTCATGTTCCAAATCAGCCACAGCTTCAGCTTTCCACAATTTGTATTACAAAGCTAAATAACATCATACTGTAGGACTTTCCTTGTCCCAGTGGACAATTAATCTGTCACAACGGCAGCCTTTGAAGTTGTGTTTTGACTCCTGTGGGACCTCTTTTTAACTCTGCTTTCCCTGATAGCCTGGGTCCAGGATGGCTTATTAGTTGAAGTGCATGTTGGTGGGAACACGTTATTATGAGTCTCCACAAGCCATAGAATCAGAAAGTAATTTATGTTGGAGAAGTCATCCTCCTGAGAGCAGGACTCTAGAATCCTAGACAAAGCTGCTGCACTGGTACCTGTGTGATTCTGCTTTGGAGCCTGCTTACATTATTCAGAGTTAATAGGTTGGGTGCTCCTTGAATATGACCACATAACTGAACCAGTTGTGGAAAAGAGGTTGAAGCTGAGCTAATAAATCCAACTGGAGCTGAGCTGGGTCACTACTTATAGAACTTCTAATGTGCTTCTCAGATGAGTCACACAAGTGATTTTTGGTTGTATTTTTAACCTATTGTCTATATCCTTTCTCTTTCCATGAACTTTTGATCTACACTTCTGAACATTTCTGGTTTACAGACACCTTTCTGGAAGCCTGCTCTGCCTAATTCATGATTTGGATTCTTATGCTTGGATGTTGAGACAGCTTGCAATGCTTTCCTAGTAGGATGATATCTCAGCTATGTATAGAGTGGGTTTACTGTATTTTAAACAGTAACACTAAAAACCTACCAGTTGTTGACTTTATTGTGACAAGAGGTGATGCTGATGAAGTTCTTGGAACTGTGATTTTTGAGGTTATTGTTGGATTTGTAGTCTCAGTTGATATAGTAGCTGCAGAAGAAGAAATACTAGGTACTCTTGGTGGGGTACTTGTGGTAGAGCTTCTCGTTACTTTAGGCTGCACTGATGTTACTAAGAGGAAAAAATAACAAAATTAATGGATATGAAATAGTTATTGATAATCTATTTATAATATACCTATATGAATTTAAAATTCTTTTTTGAAGTAAAAACACTGTTTTAATTACTATTAGTAGTAACTACTATTTAAAACCGTTACCTTTTAGGTGAAACATTTGAGAGAATAGATATCCATCTATTCCTTTGCTTTTATGTGCAGTGAATACATTGAACAGGAATTCTTGTAGAAGCTTTTATACCTTTTTCTTCATCGCTTTAAAGTGAATTTGGCATGAATGCTTGTGCATAGCAGCAGAAATGGAATTGTGTTTCATTATTCATGCAGTCGACAGTGTAACATTTTCCCAGTACCGTCTGTCTTCAGGGAAATTGATGGAAATTCTAACAAATTTAAGATCAGTATATATAGATTCCTTTCCTGGATCAGGCTATAGGAGTTTGGTATACTCAGTCATACACTTCCATGAAGACCATCTTAAATTGTTGAGGTGTTATACAGCCAGTCGCCACAAAGAATTGTGATGAAATTTTTGTGGGATTTTGTACATCATAGAATCATAGAATGGTTTGGGTTGGAAGGGACCTTTAAAGGTCATCTAGTCCAACCCCCCTACAATGAGCTGGAACATCTTCAACTAGATCAGGTTGATCAGAGCCCCATCCAGCCTGACCCTGAATGCTTCCAGGGATGGGGCATCCACGACCTCTCTGGGCAACCTCTCCCAGTGTTTCACCACCCTCATTGTAAAAAATTCCTTCCTTATATCTAGTCTGAATCTACCCTCTTTTACTTTAAAACCATTACCCCTTGTCCTATCGCTACAGGCCCTACTAAAAAGTCTCTCCCCATCTTTCTTATAAGCAAGCCCCCTTTAAGTATGGAAAGGCTGCAATAAGGTGTCCCCGCAGCCTTCTCTTCTCCAGGCTGAACAACCCCAACTCTCTCAGCCTGTCCTCATAGAAGAGGTGTTCCATCCCTCTGATCATTTTTGTGGCCCTCCTCTGGACCCACTGCAACACGTCCATGTCCTTCCTGTACTGAGGACTCCAGAGCTGGGTGCAGTACTCCAGGTGGGGTCTTGCCAGCGGGGAGCACAGGGACAGAATCACCTCCCTCGGCCTGTTGGCCCACGCTTCTTTTGATGCAGCCCAGGATACAGGTGGCTTTCTGGGCTGCGAGTGGACATTGCTAGCTCATGTCCAGTTTTTCATCCACCAGTACCCCATGTCCTTCTCTGCAGGGCTGCTCGTCAATCCCTTCATCCCCCAGCCTGTCTTGATACCAGGGGTTGCCCCAACCCAGGTGCAAGACCTTCCATTTGGCCTTGTTGAACCTCATGAGGTTCACATGGGTCCACTTCTTGAGCTTGCCCAGGTCTCCCTGAATGGCATCCCATCCCTCAGGCATGTCAACCGCACCACTCAGCTTGGTGTCATCTGCAAACTTGTTGAGGGCATGCTTGATCCCACTGCCCACCACAGCCAAGACAGAAGTCCTTATTCACTAACAGAGGTATTTCAATACTGATATCTGGAAGTGCCTAAGTATGCTGAGGAAACACTGTTCTCTCAATATTTTTTTTTTCTTAAGATGTCTAACAAATATTTCAAATATTTCTATCATTTTCTATGAGACCAAGTTATTTTTCATCATTGCATCTTATGCATATGAAACTGGTGATGCCACTATATCACACAAAAAAGTATTTTTCTTACTTCATAAACACATATCAGGACATATATCAGTGTATAAGTACTAGTTTGGTCAACTACATAAACTAACCTGTTGAAGGTGAAGATGTTTCAGGTGTGGTACTAATGCTTTCATTTCCTGTTGTGTAAAGGTAGAACAGGTTAAGTTTGTGAATGAAGGCATATTGAAATATTCCAAATAAGGCAAATTTCAAATTGGATTCAAAGGATTGTGTTAATTAGTGAGATATTCCTGAAAATCCTTAATATTACATATTTCAGAGGTAAACTTCACATTAAAGGACTTAAACAATGACAAAGAAAGAAATACATCTCATAATAATAATGAACATGAGTAAGTTTTTGCTACCTTTCTTATGATTTTTATGCTTAAGGGCACCTCACTTTTCAGGGATATTGGAAACATTTTTGTATCTAAATGAGATCACTAGATGAGATCCTGGTTACACAGGTTAGAATTTCGTAATATGAGAAAAATTGTCCTTGAGGTTTTTTTACATCTGCATGAAAATCCAAACTGTGCAGCTAGAGTCTATCCAAACCATTATTTAATAAGATAGCTTTTCATAGAAGTAAACCATATGGTAATAAACCTGAAGTTAAAGTATTTTATTAAAAAAATCTCTATAAAGGGATTTGCTAAGTAAAGTCCATTAGCTAGGTCTGATCCTATTCTATATGTTCTCTTTTTTTATGAAAGGTGTTGAATATATCCGAGACCCACAGCTCTGCTGGGGCAGCCCCTCACACAGATCAGAACACCAATACACTTTCAGGAAGACCCACATTTTGAAAAGTACTCACATTTACAATGAACATAATTTTTCATGTTGCTAACTAAAATCAGTTAGGGTCATCCAGCTTCTGTATTATAGCATTCCCTAGCCTAATCCTTCTTTTAATTAGTTGTCTTCATTCCTTTGTTTACCAACTGAAGTTTAACACACTAGCAGTAGAGTAACAGGGTTATTTTGAAGGAAAGTTATGTTTGGATGAACACTCATTATTAATTGAGAGGTACTAGGAACAATGCCTTCTTTGAGAATATACAAATGTTTTAGTATTGTTTTCCAGTTACTGTAGAGAAAGAGAATGAGTATATAGGTCACTGCTTACCACATGGCATGCATCTTCCCTTCTCATGGTCAAAGTATTCATCATGAGAGCAGTTGTAACAGCCTGAAGAAAGGGGAAGAGAAGTTGTTTTAAATTTCTCAGAGAACAGCATTTAATTTATACTACTTATAATCTCTTACATTTCTGTTATTAAAAAAAATGTATCAATTGCAACATCATCTATTCAGGTAAGCATTTCCAATGTCATCCTCAGAATGGCCCACCTATGTAGTAATTGTTTTGGTTTCTCCAACTATATCCATTTGTCTAATAAGAATATTAACTGCTCTCTCCATGTTTTCTTCCCGAAGTATAATGTATTCTTTTGATTTGGTGCAAGTCAGAGAATTTCTCCTCAAGACAGGCTGAGCGCAATATAAAGCTAGATGTAGTACAGGTACTGAATTTTTTTATGTAGGTAAAGCAGTAGTAGTAAGGTAAAGATCAGCAAAACTGCTTCAAAGATAGCATCAATTAGAATACCATTATTTAACTGTGGTATGACTTACTTAAAAAACAGGATTGAAAATAATTACTGTGTTACTGTTTTCTGGTTTACACTAGTATAGCTTATTACCTTCAATGTTGACATATTTGTAGTTTTGATTTGGACAATTACAAGGTCTGTAATGCCAGGTGCAGTTGTCATTGTCGTAGCCATTGGAATAAGCACCACCACTTCCTGGTTTTTTATGAGAATTGTAATACTCACAATAGACAGCTAAAAAAGGTAAAAGCAAGAAAGAAATCAGAATTTTTCAAATTAATGGCATGTTATTTTCAAAGGACTAGAGGGAGGACAAAATTAATAAACAGTTTGAATCAAAGATTTTGTCCTGAAGTTATGAGCTTCTGATGTAAATTGAAATTTACACTCCAGTGAGGTCAGTTTCTTTTTTGCTAATGCACTATGCAGGCATTTCCACAATTTTTAATGCATAATTTAGTGAAATGTTGAAAAGAAACCATCAAAGATGACAACTCTAGCATTGATTTTTAACACACTCATCCTCTTTTTTTGTCCATATACGGTGTTCTGGAACACCTCGATATCTTTTTCCTGTTTTACAGTGTTCCAGCCAACACAGCTGTCTTTATTTCCTTCACATCCACACAGAAGGTGATTTCATCATAGCTAAAATGAAACATTTTTTTTTATAATTTCATACTCCCTCTGCTGACAAAATGACAGTTCACTATACAGTGGCAGCAGAAGAAACAGTCTGCCTTCTGTGACGACATTATTTTCTCTCTCATTACTCCATGGTAAAAAGAAATATAATATTTTGGTTAATTTAGCACAAATTCAAACTACAGATTTCAAAACCCAGGTGACTGAAGTCAACTACTTGCCCACAGAGAAAATGCAACTTAGGAGATGCTTATTAAGCAATTACCTATGTTGCCATATTAATATACTCACAGTAACAGTAATAATCTCTTAAACCTCTTTAAAGAGAGCTTAAAGAAACTTACGACAGAACTCGGGAGTCCTCCAGTCAATGCAGATACCTTTATCTAAGCATGCCATGGCATATACTGCAATGGCATCGCACATGCATTCACAGTCCCCTCCAATGTCACAACCACAAGAGTCTCGAACACAGGCCTCATAATAGGGCATACGATTCACCTGCATTGGAAAATGAAGTAATGAATTTTATAGGATTCTTTTGTGCCTATTTGTTAAGAAGGTGCTTTTCGCTGGGCTAAACAATATGTGTTCCATTAAGTGAGAGTAGCTAGTATTTCCTCTGAACACTTGTCAAAGCACTTACAATCCCACCTCATACAAATCTTTTTAGCAAGAACGTAGATGTCTCCACATCAACAATAGAAACTGATGATGTTTTACCAGATATATATTTCTAAATTCATACTATTTCTGAACACATTATGTATAGTCAGCTAAAAAAACTCCCAAACCCCCACATCCACTCAGGCACAAGTGCCTAAGTTCGTCAGCTGTACACCCTCCATGGATAGGGATGAGCACTGCAACATTATCCACATTTCTCAATTGTTTTCCCCTCCTGAAAATGGAGATTTTCCTTCAGAAGGCCTGGTTTTGATGAACCTCACAATATTTTCATTTCCACAAAGTGAGCAAATGAAAACAAATAGGAGGGTTGATGATATCTTGCTCTCGGGTTGATCTGCATCTTCTAAGTAATGCTGTTGATTTACTGATGAGAACAAGTGTTTTCAGGCTTTTCTTAAGTTTGGTTTTCTAACAAAGGCTAAAAGGTTTCAAAAGAGTAAACAGTGCATTGATCAGTATCAGGCATCATCAACAGACTGACTGATTTCTGATACATAAGTGTTCATTCTTTTTTCACTCTGATATTTTTAACGCATCTGTTAATGCCATACTTAGCTTTTGTGCTTACAAAAGGGCTGGTGAAGTGCAAATAAGAAAAGACAAAGATTAACATAAATGAGAGCCATAAAACATTTTATATATATTTTATTAAAACATTTTGGGGAAGAGAAAATCAAGTGTTTGGAAGAATACAGATTATCCCTATAACTAAAAAGAAGGCCAAATCGATTCTTACCTTATTGTGACAGGCAGAAAAGACTTGGCTGTTGATGACGGAACATGTCTTTTCTGCCCATGCTTTACGATAAGGGTTCTTGCTACAGGGGTCCACTACAAAATATACATCCCCACAGAGAGGATTCTCTTTCCAAGAATTGACAAATTCCAATTCATTTGATGCCACGTACTTGCTTCGAGTTTCAAAATCATCCTTCATATTGCCATTATAGTTCCCACATAAACCGCATATAGTTTCCTAGGTTGAATGAAAGCAGCAATGTCAAATCAGCAAGTTACAATTACTCGCCTTCCCTTTCGATTACTGACAGTTTCCTGTGCTTTAGTAGTGAATGTGATCTACAAATACTCTCTCATACATTCTTAGCGTCTTGTGCATGAGGGTCTGTTCATCAGTGAACAAATGTGTTTCTCTTCTAAACTGTAAGCTGTCATAATTTAGAGATCAAATTTGACCATGCAGTTGTATAAAATAAAAGCACTTAGCACAAAAATTTCCTGAATGCAGTAAGGTAATCAGTTAAAAATCAGCCTCTAGTGAAAATCTCTGCTGTTTTGGAGATAATGATGAAAATGAATTGCTAGTAGCATCTCTGAAAAACCTTTGCTATCATAGAGAGTCAAGGCAATCATCATCAAATGTGCCGTTCAATCTGAATTGAAGGACAGTTTACTAGAGGAAGTTATTCTGCAATACCTGTGTTTCTCTGGAGATCCTGATGAAGAAGTTCATGTGCTTATTCCAGATAAGGGTCATGTTGTATTTTCCTGGGATAATGATATCAAACATCAGGTGAAGGGCATTCTTTTTCACATTATATCGTATTCCAGGATTTTCCCCAGAAATAGCGAAGGTTTCATCTCGCAGTATGAATGTCAAATTCTGGAAGAAAATTTATCTCGATGTTATAACTTATCAACTTTCAATATTTCCCTTACTCTGTGTCACATTCCTGAAGATCTGATGTTGTGCTACTACAGAATGTCTTGACATTCCCACTTATTTTTGAAAAGTCATGGCAGTCAGGTGAAGTCCCTGGTGACTGGAAAAAGGGAAACATTGCACCCATTTTTAAAAAGGGTAGAAAGGAGGACCCTGGGAACTACTGACCTGTCAGCCTCACCTCTGTGCCTGGGAAGATCATGGAACAGATCCTCCTAGAAGCTATGCTAAGGCACGTGGAGGACAGGGAGGTGATTTGAGACAGCCAGCATGGCTTCACCAAGGGGGAGTCTTGCCTGACCAACCTAGCGGCCTTTCTATGCTGGAGTGACTGCATCAGTGGACAAGGGAAGAGCTATGGATGTCATCTGTCTGGACTTCTGTAAGGCCTTTGTCATGGTCCCCCACAACATCCTTCTCTAAATTGGAGAGATATGGATTTGATGGATGGACTGTTTGGTGGATAAGGAATTGGCTAGATAGTCGCATCCAGAGGGTAGTGGTCAATGGCTCGATGTCCAGATGGAGAACAGTGAGTGGTGTCCCTCAGGGGTCCGTACTGGGGCCAATGCTGTTTAATATCTTCATCAAAGACATGGACAGTGGGATCAAGCATGCCCTCAACAAGTTTGCAGATGACACCAAGCTGAGTGGTGCGGTTGACATGCCTGAGGGATGGGATGCCATTCAGGGAGACCTGGGCAAGCTCAAGAAGTGGACCCATGTGAACCTCATGAGGTTCAACAAGGCCAAATGGAAGGTCTTGCACCTGGGTTGGGGCAACCCCTGGTATCAAGACAGGCTGGGGGATGAAGGGATTGACGAGCAGCCCTGCAGAGAAGGACATGGGGTACTGGTGGATGAAAAACTGGACATGAGCTAGCAATGTCCACTCGCAGCCCAGAAAGCCACCTGTATCCTGGGCTGCATCAAAAGAAGCGTGGGCCAACAGGCCGAGGGAGGTGATTCTGTCCCTGTGCTCCCCGCTGGCAAGACCCCACCTGGAGTACTGCACCCAGCTCTGGAGTCCTCAGTACAGGAAGGACATGGACGTGTTGCAGTGGGTCCAGAGGAGGGCCACAAAAATGATCAGAGGGATGGAACACCTCTTCTATGAGGACAGGCTGAGAGAGTTGGGGTTGTTCAGCCTGGAGAAGAGAAGGCTGCGGGGACACCTTATTGCAGCCTTTCCATACTTAAAGGGGGCTTGCTTATAAGAAAGATGGGGAGAGACTTTTTAGTAGGGCCTGTAGCGATAGGACAAGGGGTAATGGTTTTAAAGTAAAAGAGGGTAGATTCAGACTAGATATAAGGAAGGAATTTTTTACAATGAGGGTGGTGAAACACTGGGAGAGGTTGCCCAGAGAGGTCGTGGATGCCCCATCCCTGGAAGCATTCAGGGTCAGGCTGGATGGGGCTCTGATCAACCTGATCTAGTTGAAGATGTTCCAGCTCATTGTAGGGGGGTTGGACTAGATGACCTTTAAAGGTCCCTTCCAACCCAAACCATTCTATGATTCTGTTCTATTCTGATGATTCTATTTTACAGGCTTTTTTACCCCCTTGGAATTATTTTGTATGCATATGCAAATCTTCACTGGAAACAAAAATATCTGTCATTGTTCCACCGTCATTGTTAGGTGCGCTAGCACTTTGCATTTGGTGGAAATAATAGTCTTCTACATGCAGCCAGCAGAGTAGAGGAAGTATTTTTTCATGTGTTCCCAAGAATAATCAAAAAGTTATGGAGAAAATAGCTCTCTGTCTTGAGCTCTTTTACTGTCTCCCACTCTCATGTGTACTTTTACAACTTTACTCCTGCCATACTGAAGTGTTTCAATGTCTAGATAATCAACAGAAAGGTTTGGCTGGAACATGCATTTATGACACTGGATCCTAAGCTAACAAACTTTTTCACCACAGCACTAACCAGCTGAAACTGCCAATATTTAGTCAGTAACGTGGCAAATGTGTACTGCTTGTAGTGACTGTTCCTTGGGATAAAATCTCGTCTGTCCCTGTTCCTCTCTCTGTTAGATAATGAAGGACTGTAATACTGATCTGATCTGATAGTACTAGGCATTGCTGCCCCATAGAACTGAGAACAGTAAAACTTATCCAATTCTGGAAGCTGTCACACAGCAGTGGAAATGAGGATAAATGCTCATTGCTATAGTTTCATGGATATATCTCAGGTAAGATCTGGATATATTTTGAATTGCAGATATTACCTGGACTTAGAGAAATTTGGAGAGATTTTTCTCATCATCCATGATGAGAATTCCTCAATTTTATAATATTGTTTTCTTGAGTTTGGCGGGGGTGGATGGGGTGGGGAGGATATCAGTATCTTTTGACTGAGCAATTCACTGCTAGGTCAGTAAAGTTCAAAATTTTATGGCTTGTATGTAGGCAAGAAGTTTGGGGACTGAAACATAGACATGAGAATTGAAAAAAAAAAACTGATGGCAATTCCTAGTAAAACTGAAGCTCTAGGTTTAGCACATAATTTCACTTACAAGACATCACTTCAAAGACACAGCTAAAGCTTCCAAAAGGGAAGCAAACATGGGCTTAAAATAGCTATTCAGCTGGATAACAGCAGAATGAAGATCTTACCCCAAGGTAAATGCTGATGGATCTGGAGCATGTAACCCCTGATTTCCCACAGATGACATTCTCAGTAACAATTTTGAAAGAGGAAACAGGTCTATTAACACTGCAGCCATCCTAAAAAAACCAAACCAAACAACAAAAAGCACAAAACCCCAATAGACTCTGTGTCTGGAGTCTTCCAACTTGAAACATAAAAGGATAAAAAAGTAAAGAAAGCTTAAACATGTCATGACTGATTCTGCCTGTTTTGGGAGGTGATGACCTCTGATTTGGTAGTCAAACTGACATCACTTCCCTAAAAGATATAGTTGGCTGGTACAGAATACATACGTATCAGTGACTATTTAAACATGTTATTAAATCTAAAATTTGTTGTAATTGCATAAAAAACTGTGTTTTGAGAAGTAAAGTCTTTTCATCTTAAGTATTGAAATAAGCAGAAAATATAAAAACACATCAAGTGTTTATAAAGATTCAAAGTGCTCTATTGGTTATAGATGCATCCTAGGATATTTTCATTAGCCATTTAAATCAAGCTATTTCTTGACCGTAAGATACTGCCAAAATAAGCTGTAAGAGGCAGGTTACCATAGCTAATATGTATTCACAGTTGCCATCAAACACAAAACGCTGTCCATCAAAAGTGGTGATGTGGCCTTCTCCATACAGATTACACGTTGAAGAACACTTTGATTTCTGAACACATTTCCATTTGCCTTTTGTGCAAGTGCTGGGAGTGAGAAAAGAAACCATACTCAGATTTCAAAGAAATGCCACCTTAACCTGCTTCTTTTTATATACATGCACTTTTATAGATAAGATGTTCATTTAATTGACTTGTGTACACTGTGACCAAGTTACAAGTAATATAAGAACCATAACTAAAACTTACGGACTGCCTAGAAAATTAATTAATGATAAAGAAGAAATCTTAAGTAATTTTTGCTTTCTTTTTTCATGGAAGAAAGAATATAAAACTCATTTATTTTTGCTCTTAATGGGATCAGATGTCACTGTTCTGTGTAGTTTGGAGGGGGGTGGTTTTTTAATACTAGATTGGTAACTGGAAAGGGAATAAAGCACTTTGAGAATGCTGCTAAAGAGATGTGAGCAATCTTTTGGGGGGCTTGCTTTTATCTACAGAAAAGAAGGAAGATTGTGCCCTCATCATTATTTACGTGGAGCTGTTAATCCTTGACCTTATGTAGTTTACAGTTACAGGCCCTGCTGGATGCCCTTATTCCTGGATATGTATGTGGCAGAAATTATCCCTGAAGCCAGTACCATGACTTTTTTATCTGTACGTATATATTATCAAATGCTAAGCTTCTCTTTATCACCTCTGTGCTTTGTCACTGTATTCCTTCCATTCAGCTGTTGCCATTTCCTATTCTCCCGTCAACTAAACGCTTTTGTTATGTAGTTGTACAGTTTAGTGAAACAGAGGTTCTGCAACGAAAAACTGTGTGATTCTTACCAGATCTCACATTCAGTTTGGATCTGTTCACCTTTTCCGTAAGCAAGACCACCATATTCACATGGACACTCATCAGCTGGAACACACCTGCCATCAAGATTTTCATATAGCCCATCAGCACAGACACAGCCTGATTCACATTTAGTGGGTATCTGGTAAAGACCAACAGATTGCAAAATGAAAAGAAATGTGAGATGCATTTTATCTTGTATGTGAATGGTGTCAAGAGTGAACCTGTGCTAAGTTCTGGTTTTGACTTGATTTCAGTTTTGTGATTTTCCTCATACTAACATACTAGTCAATTGAACTGGTTTCACTGAAGTTGTAAGATATTCCTGCTATGGTGAGATATTAAACATACTTGAAGACTCTGAAAAATTTGTCTTTCATTGCTACCAATCTTTCAGACAAAGTACAACAGAAGTTTCTTTATATCAAGGAAGTTTATTACAACTCTTCCAATTAGTCTGTTTCCTTAACATAAAGGCATAAGAAAAGCCTGTCAGGACAGACCAGAAGTTCACCTAGCCTAGGTCTCCTGCCTCCTGTGACCATCAGCAGCAGATAGTTGGGAAAGAATAGACCAGGAAGCATAAACCACATGTTCTAGCAGTTTCCAGTGACATGCAGCTTATGGAGTACCTGAGCCAGTGGTGATAGCCATATAGTTAAGAATCCTTAATGGATTTTTATTCTAGTAATTTACTAGAATTTAATTCATTAATTCATGCAATTTAATTCCTTTAATCACTTCCTGAATATATGTAAATTTTTAGTGTCCACAGTCTGTGGAAGGAAGACTGATGTTTAACTGTACAACGTTAGAAGAAATATCTCCTGTCATTTCACTAGAAGGAATGTAGTCAAGTGCTAAGTAACAACTAGAACATTCTTCCTCTCTCAATGAGATAAGTATCCCAGAGCTGTGAAACTCACACATTCAATTCCAGTAGCCAGCATCTGACAGGTAGGGGCACATGCAGCTCCATACTTGTTTTCTAAACGGTCAGAACATGATATATATTTCTTAGGAGCTTTGCAGCTTTCTAGGAAAAAGGAAGAAAAGCAAACATTGCAGAGATTGTGAAGTAGCAATTTTACAACATAGGGGGAAAGAATACATTTCTAAATAAACCATATCAGACCCATACCTGCAGGATTTTGAGGTTTGCCTGTGCAACTTAGCCTTCCATTAATGCAGTAGCTAGGGGGAAAAAAAAAAAAATCAATGCAATTCTCTCTTAAGGAAGATATTTTAATTTTTTGCAAAATGGCTTCATGTTTCTCACCATTGGAAATGTTTCATTTATGTTACCAGCTCCTCCCCATCCTTCAAAATGGAACATGAGTCAACTTGCCTCTCTTTACTTTTTGTAGTATACAGTAACATCAGTTTTGAAAGTGAATAGTAGGCCATTCACTATTATGATGGCCTATCAAGTCATTCTTGAGGTTTGTATATAGCTGTCTAGATACTCTTGACAAAATCTCCTACTAGGAATAATCATATCTTACCTATTATTTTCTAATTTTTTCCTTAACATTTCCAAGCTTAAGGTAAGTCAAATGCTTTTTGTTCATAAGATGTCTTAAAAAATAAACCTTTGCTATCGAGTGAAGGAGATAGTACTAGTTTTGGCTGGAATGGAGTTAATTTTCTTAATGGTACCTCAATAGTGCTGTTTTGGATTTGTGACCAAAACAGCGTTGATAACACGATGTTGTTTTAGCTATTGCTGAACAGTGTCAAGGCCATCTCTGCTTCTCATGCTGCCCCGCCAGCGAGTAAGCTGTGAGTGCACAAGAAGCTGAGAGGGGAAACAGCAAGGACAGCTGACCTGAACTGACCAAAGAGGTATTCCATACTATACAACATCATGCTCAGCAATAAAAGCTCAGGTAAAGAAGGAGGAATCATAGAATCATAAAGGTTGGAAAGGACCTCTGAGATCATCGAGTACAACCATTAACCTAACTGCCAGGTCCACCTCTAAACGATAACCCTAAGCACCACATCCGCATGTTTTTTTGAACGCTTCCAGGGACTGTGATTGCACCACTTCCCTGGGCAGTCTGTTCCAATGCCTAACCACTCTCTCCGTGAAGAAATTTATCCCAATATCTAATCTAAATCTCCCCTGGCACAACTTGAGGCCATTTCCTCTTGTCCTATCACTTGTTACCTGGGAGAAGAGACCGACCCCCACCTCACTACAACCTTCTTTCAGGTAGTTGTAGAGAGCAACAAGGTCTCCCCTCAGCCTCCTCTTCTCCAGACTAAACAACCCCAGTTCCCTCAGCCGCTCCTACACAGTATTCAAGATGCGGCCTCACCAGTGCTGACTATAGGGGCACTATCACCTCCCTGGTCCTGCTGGCTGTCCTATTTCTGATACAGGCCAGGATGCCATTGGCCTTCTTGGCCACCTGAGCAAACTGCTGGCTCATGTTCAGCTGGCTGTCAACCAACACCCCCAGGTCCTTTTCCGCCAAGCAGCTTTCCAGCCACTCTTCCCCAAGCCTGTAGCGTTGCATGGGGTTGTTGTGACCCAAGTGCAGGACCCAGCACTTAGCCTTGTTGAACCTCATACAGTTGGCCTCAGCCCATCGACCCAGCCTGTGCAGATCCCTCTGTAGAGCCTTCCTACCCTCCAGCACATTAACACTCCCGCCCAACTTGGTGTCATCTGCAAACTTACTGAGGGTGCACTCAATCCCCTCATCCAGATCATCAATGAAGATATTGAACAGGACCAGCCCCAATACTGAGCCCTGGGGAACACCACTTGTGACCGGCTGCCAACTGGATTTGACTGCATTCACCACCACTCTCTGGGCTCGGCCATTCAGCCAGTTTTTTACCCAGTGAAATGTGCACTTATCCAAGCCATGAGCAGCCAGCTTCTCCAGGAGAATGCTGTGGAAGACAGTGTCAAAGGCTTTACTAAAGTCCAGGTAGACAACATCCACAGCCTTTCCCTCATCCACCAAGCAGGTCACCTTGTCATAGAAGGAGATCAGGTTAGTCAAGCAGGACCTGCCCTTCATGAACCCATGCTGGCTGGCCCTGATTCCCTGATTGTCCCATTGTGCGATGGCACTCAAGATGACCTGCTCCATGACCTTCCCCGGAACTGAGGTCAGGCTGACAGGCCTGTAGGAAGGAGGCATGTTCGGATTTATACTGCTTGTCTTCCCAAGTAACCATTATGCATGACAAAGTCATGGTTTCCTGGAAAGGTCTAAACATCTGCCTGCTGATTGGAAGTAGTGAATTAATTCCTTATTTAGCTTTGATTGCACATGCTGCTTTGCTTATTAAATAAGCTTATTTTTGCTTATTAATAACAAAAAAAAGTTATTAAACTGTATCTCAACCCACAAATTTTCTTGCTTTTGCCCTTCTGATTCTCTTCCACATCCAGCTGAAGTGGAGCGAGCAAGTGGCTGTGTGGTGCTTAGCTTCTTACTGCCATTAACCCTCAACAGAGACAAATGAAGACCCCTCGTCTCCATTTTCAGTTTGTTAATCTTTAAACTTGATACACTTACCAGGTAATCCCACCACTTATTATTGACTGGTCAGGCAAGATGTACTTTCTATCTTCTAAATAGCAGGGACAATGAGATTTACGAACACACTCATTCTTGTGGTTCAAGTACATTCCTTTAGGACAATGGCAGCCTTCAATAGGGATGTCAGTTGGATGACATTCCAGGGCTCGGTTGGAGAGTGACAAGCATGTCCTGTCACATGCCTGAGTGTTGTAGCTGAATGTTTGATTGCCAGTACAAGTAATGGCTGTAAAACAAGACAAGAGGGTATGTTAAACTTAATTTACTTGTCCTCTTCCTTGTGAAACATAATCATGTTCATAATGTGCTGCATATATTGTGTTAAAGGCTTCAATGCTTAACGCTTCCTATCGCTTCTCTTCCTGTGGATGTGGCACTCTAGCAAAAAATATTGCAGACCAGGGCTTAACACCAACCATATAGCTGTTTGGAAGTTTTATGAAGGTTAAATATCTTATTGCTTCTTTGTGTATCTTGGAATAAAATAATGCGAAGAGAAGCTTTGCAGAAATACCAATGTATTTCTGAGTAACCGTGAAACCTGTGCCTATGCCTAAGCTGCATAATAGCAAAATCACATCTGCAACCAGAGTTTTTCCTAGTTCTTTCTCATCTTATGGTACAGTATAGCTTTATTTATGTGTCTATTCCATCACTAAATTATCAAGTCCTGGAAGCATCCACATGCTCACCTTAAAGCATAAGAGTAATCTTTTTCATGTAGTCTTAAAATAAAAATCCTTTTCTGAAACAGACTAGAAGGGTATTCAGAAGTTGGATATCTGTTATCCCATTTCTGCTTTTCTCTTCTTTCTGTTCACTACTTTCCTCATTACTCTTAAGATGATTTGGACATTGTTTAGAATACTGCTTTACCATTTATGTTTTTTGTTGTGTTATGACACATCTGTGAAGTCAGCAGCTCCTGGGAATATGGCTTTTATACCTGCTGGTTGGCCTACTTGAGCAATAAGTAGCTACTTTCTAATGACTGACAAGTAGTTTTAAAATATGTTCTTGCTCTTATTCAGTTTTGTCATAGGTGAATCAAACATGGGAATATTCTAAATGGAAAGAGATAGACCCGTATGCATGCATTCCTCTGGTGGCAGACTATTAAGAGTTGGTTCAGTTACTTACTACAATTGTCCATACTGTTTCTCCAGTTCTCAAGGATTAAACCCATTGAACTGCATGTTCGTGCATACGATCCCAGAGCAGAACAAATATAAGGAAAGGTCTCTTCGTAATTACAGGCTTGGTAGACACATCTCTGAAACCCAATACATGGAGAGTACTCTGTTACTGGGGAACAGACATTTGGAAGTGCTAAACCCTGGAGGTATTTAAAAGACGTGTAGATGTGGTGCTTAGAGACATGGTTTAGTGGTAGACTTGACAGTGTTAGGACTGTTGGATTCGATGATCTTAAAAGTCTTTTCCAACCTAAATGATTCTACAATTCTATGCTGAATTGCAGAGGTAAGTCATGCAAAATACATATTATTGCATAACTAAAACTGATGAAAAAGATCAAATTAATTGCCTGATTGACATGAATAAAATATACTTAGTACCTAAAAAATGCCTTTATTTATTCGCTGATTTTAATTTTTAATTTTCAAAATGTTTTGTGGAGACTGGCAAATTGAGCTCAGTTATGCACATGGGAAAATCAATACTTTGCATAATTAAAGTTGTCAACATGGAGAACTGCAGCATGAGTAAAAATACCTTCTGATTCATAGGGATGGGACTGGTGCCTATGAACAGACTTCTAGTGTGGTGGAGACATAATTTTCAAAAACACACTTGTTCCTTAGCTTCTATGCATTGCTGATCCAAATGAGTGGGATACTGTATATGAGTACATTCTGGTTCATATTTGGACTCCCTCTGTACACCGTCTATCATCATTTCCTACCTTGTAGAAAGGAATAGGGTTCACCACAGCATGGCATTTCTCGAACACTGTACCCTTCTTGGTAAGAATGGAGCAATGAGTCTCAGCAGATATTTCTAATGAAAGTAAATCATGGACATTAAACAGAGAAAGTTAGGAAAAAGAAATGACAAGATGAAAAAGAAATGAAGAAACCCCTGGACACACTGCTCTAGCTGAGCTTTCGCTAAGGATGGATTGAACAAAAGGACAGCTTAGCGTGTTAGCTTGCAGACTATACTTTTGTTCAAACGGCTCAGTAGGGCTTGGTTTTTTTTGTTTGTTTTGGTTTTTTTTTAAGACCAACAGCAATAGAGACTTGAGAAGGCAAAGCCTGGATTTCAGTCACAGCACAGCTGAACAAGTCTGAGACATCCATGGACTTCAATTCACTGGAAATATCACCCAAAACCTCTCATTGATCATCTCAATCTCAGATCTCTAGAATGGGCTCTGATAAGCTTTCACTAGATATGTATTCTAGAAATCAGAAACGTCTTGTTGGTTACAGAATTTGTGATGTTCAATTGTCTCAGTCTCTGGTTCTCTCAAATTCTCTCATTACCCTGGTATAGGCTTATGGAAGTGTCAGACAAAGCCAGCTGGAGATCAGTTACAACAGGATCATCTACTTACTGTTCAGTTGACTCAAAGCACAAGGGTCAGTATCTCTCTCTAAAGCAGGATGGCAATTTCCTGCCCTCCAGGAATCTACAAACAGGGAGGCTGTCCCTTCAGTGATATCCATGCTAGTCATGAAGTCATCTGTAGTGTCTCCATTGTAATTCCCACACAAACCTAACAACATCAGAAATCAACGGATGGCTGAAAATTAAAGACTCTGTACACAATGGTCTATGTTTCATTCTAAAATAGTGAGAAAATTGATTCAAAAGTTCTGCATGGAGTGTCAATGAATGCTATAGGTCAAGTAGCCAGAGAATCTTGATTATGAACACAGTCACTAAGCCTCTGCCTTCTTAAGTTAAGATTGTCCACTTCTATTCAATGACAAATTCATACAGAAGTTTTTGTCTTGTTTTTAGAAAAAAGGCTTTTTCAGTGGTTTTAAATCATGTAAAAGAGAAAGGCCATGAAATACTTTTGCAGTTACATGTGTTTTCTTATGTATATAAAATCTGTAATGACAAAGAATATACATTTAGACTTCTTTAAAAGCTGAAGCCTCTCTGTAATTCCCTATAGATAATTAGAATGCAGGATATGCCTTTGTGGCTAATGTTGCTGTGCAATAAACATAAACACCTCCATCTGGTGCTTATCTACTGAGAAGCTTTTAGATTCTTAGGCTTATTGTGTTTACAGTGATCATGCACTGCATTCAAAGAACCAGGTGCTCCAAGATGTAGAGACCACACAGACCGATTTGTTGCCCCTTCATTGTGTAGTAAAGCACATACTGAAAAAGGCACACATCATAAAACACGTGAAGAACAGTATTATATTACAGATGAAAAATGTCACCCATCTAATTTCTTTGATTCTTTTTAAAGTTATTAGCGAAAAAAAATCCTTAGCACATTGGTTTTCCAATGTAGGTATTTTTGTTTGAATCCAGAGAAGAAAGTTTATTCCTTCAAGGATGAGTACTAAGCTTTCAAAATTACACTCTCTATGTTTTTTCCTTCACATGGGGACTAGATTTCTTACCTAGGGTTCTGCCTTTGAATTGTGATCCAACTTTCACATAGGCCTGGAACACAGGTGATGTTTGAACTACAAGTTCCAGCCCGAAGGTTGTATACATTTGAATGTACATCGAGGACTGTCTGAAAATAGTGATGTCTCCTAAAAGAACAAGGGTATTTAGAAGTAGAGATTTTGATGCATAGGATATTGCAAAGTAATGATTTTAATGCATATGTAAGTGTCCTAGCATTCTGTCTACAAGTCTTCTCCTTCCACACACAACTCTCCACAGAGAGACAGATGCAATGGGAAAGATTTTAACCTTCCTCTAAAACCCCTGCTATTGGCAATTGTGAGAGAAAAGATGCTGGGTTGTGTAAAACAGATTAATTAACGTAATTTGGATTTTATGTGTATTCCCTTTTCTTTACCTGATCTGTAAGGTAGCCGCTTGAGTTCATCATCATCAGTAAGGAGTTCATTCTGGGAAATCACAATTTTGTCCTGTAAGAAAGGGACGTGGAATCAGAAATAATTATCTGTACTGATGATATTCATATGTTCTTTAACATAAGCAACTGTATTGTCAATGACCTATCTAATAGGAAAAGATTGATTCAAGCTTTTTCTCACATGTTATTCCATAGTGCTTTCAGTTTTCACTTTGAAAATACTCTAACTTTCTTAGTTGATGTGGCAACTGAGATCTTTACTGTGTACGCATGAACTGGAACATATCTTTAGTATCTATTCCCCATAATTTTTCAGTTCAGGCTACTAGAAATAACTTTAAGTATTTATTTTGTTAACCTGGTTACTGAAATGCTGGATAGAACCTGAGGAGGCAATACTTACCTTTGTAGATATGTAAATTACAGCACTAAGTGACGTCTCAGAATGAGAATAACCGGACTTTTCATATACAGCCATTAGGGTTCCATTGTGTGGCAGGCTGGAACTCTGGAGGAAAATAGTGAAAAAGGAAGTCTGTGACAGAATAACAATGATTTGTAGAATAAATGTGTATCATAGGAAGACCTCAGTTTGTGTTCCAATGGGAAACCAAAGACAGAGTAAAATATATCCATTTGATATTCTGTGTTTCTAGAATGCAGGAAATTACCTTCATAAGAACATAAGTGCAAACCCCATGGAACCTGTATGATCTAGAATCAAATGTGGTAACAAAGGAGCCTCCTTCCAGTGAACACCTTCCAGGGCAGGGCAAGTCTTTGCAATTCCATTGACCCATCGTACATTTACTGAGGAAAACAAGAAATTCTGTGTAAGGTTATTCTCATACTAAGGCACTAATTACCAGAAGAGGATTTGATCCTCCTGTCTGGAGGTTTTACTGTAGCTGATCAACATCCAAAATTGGTTAGTGAACACAGTGTAACATACATATACATTCTGAACTTTCATTTCCACTGTTTTGAAATATCTTTTCTTTACGCTTTAAAAACACCACTACTTCCTAGTAATGGAAGATGTCATTTGTGTCACTTTCCCCCTTATACTTTCTATGCTTTGATTTTCTTTGTCTATCTATGTCAGTTGAAGTTGTTCATCTTAATTCAAAGTTGCTGAACTCTTGTGTGAATTGTCACTAAACTTTCCTGAATAGATTGATCATGAAAAGTGCATTCATTGTTACAGTCCTGAGGATTAATGCCATTATTTATCCTTTACTTTATTTATTAGAATTATGATAGCAAGAGAAGTAACAACAAAAAAAATATTCCACTTTTTTTCTGGAAAAAATTTCCAAATTTAAAAAATATTGTCTTAAGTAATGATTTTCTGTTGCAAACCAGAAATGTAGTTTTCAGAACTGATTTGGTGATCGGCAATGCTGAGATTGCTAGAAAGAAATTGTAAATACTGGATATTTGTTTTCTGCTAATTTTACCTCCAGTTTCACAGAGGAGATAAAAATGCTACTGTTTTGTGTGGCCTGAAGGAGCACTTACACAGATTAATCAGGAAATGAGACATGTACATCTTCAATTACAAATGTATGATTTGTGGCACTCGAAGGTAGCCTCAGAGATGAGGTGGCCACCATGATGATTTGCAGCTGCCCTCCGAAAAGTTAGGCTAAATTTTCCAATCGCTTGGTGAGGATACTCTCCATCCTCTCATGAAAGTACCTGTCGCTACTCACCAGGTTCTACACGCTGCTTTCATTGTCTCACCAGGAGCGTATGTTTTCCCATTCAGTGTACATGGACACTGCTGAATGTGAACACATGTTCGATTCTTTGAGATGTCATCAAGAACAGTTCCTGCCAAAAACGATAAACAACAAAAATATTTTTCTGTATCCTTACTTAGCACTAAAGCTATTATAGCTTGAATGCCTTCCAAAATTAGCTTGAGAATGCTATTCTTGCACAGCCAGTGCCCATAGTTAGAGATATAACGTGCAGGACATTTTCTCTTAATTAAAACTGACTCTTTACAAGTGATAACAGAGTTTGGCTACTTTGTTATATGAAAGTGCAGACAATTGTCTTAATTTGAAATTTGAACTTAATTTGAAATAACAGTAAGCTTGAATGTTATTTTTCAAACTTTTTTTTTGCTATGACATTCTGATTGAGTTGTGAATTTTGAAGAAAGAACATATTCTATTTCCTAGAGTACTAAGTCTAGTTTTAAATATGTAACTCACAACATGTTACTTTTGACTACTATAAAATGGTGATGATATTGATATACTCACATCACAGTAACCCTGGAGGATATTTCAGTTCTGAAATGTCAAGAAATTATGCAAATGATAGTCATAATTACAATTTTTGTAGGAAGTTCATCTTGAACTATTTTAAAGGGATTTTACAAAATGCCCATAATATTGCAGAACTTCTCTGAGGTATGCTACCTCTTGCTGGTGCCCTGGAAGGCTAGATACCTGGGACAGGAAATTAATTAAGCTTACTCAGTGTTTATTATAGTACAGAACTTTAAGCAGGTAACATTTAATTATCCCATCACGTATCACAGTCTTGTGGGGAAAACGCTTTCACAACTCTGTTCTTGCAAACAGTGACCAAGAATCTTTAAGGACCATGACTATTCAAGACTCCAGTTATATTATGTTACCTGAGAAGTGGCAGTTCTAGCAGCACAATGCCCTGAAATGCACTGCTAATTCATTATTAAGAAGTCTATTCCACTTGACTCAATATATACCAAAAACATCTGTATGGGTCATTTAGGATATGATGAATAGAGAAATGATACCTTCAGGACAAAAGCAGCCATAGGTACAGTGACTGGAACAGCTGTACTCTGGGTTGGAACAGGTTTTAATACATGGAGAACCACATTCCTCATAGATTTGGTTAGCAGAACATTTTCCCACAGCTGCAACAAACAGTGAAAGTGTTAAGATCTTTAAAGTGTAAACATAGAAGAATCTCTCATCTACCACCTAGCATGGAGAAGACCTTGTGATTTCTGGCACTAACGTTCTCTTATCCTGCCTCAATACTCAATTAATCATCTGAGTATTCATCATTACCATCGTATTCACTCTAGCTTTTATTCATTTTTCATGCCTTATTTATTAGAAACTCCTTTCAGAAGCCTGAAGAATGGGAAATATGCTATATTGCAGCCTAATAAGCTACCAAAAATCAGATTTTCTGTAGTACTTGAAGGATTTAAAGAATATAACTCTTGATTTTCTGTATAGTTCCTGCTTCTCAGGTGTTATCTGCTTTTCAGAATGCAGCTACCTAGCAATTCTAATATATGGAACTCAGAACATGCTTTATTATGTGGTAAATTCAAGCAGAGATTTTTCCTTATCTGAAAAAGTAAAAATAAGTGAGGGAGGGAAATAGAGGTACTTAGAGATGAGGCTGATGAAGAAAGACAGACAACTAAAAAGTTCATTACCTTTGTATATTTGGCATTTATTTGCAGATTCTTAGATTCTTAGCTTTGTTTTTTTGGGAAACAAGGTTCCCATTCCCTTTTTTTTTCCCCCAACCTTTTCCTTTTATCACTTTACTACCAGTCCTAGCAATGGTCGACTGACAACAAGAAAACTGCTGTGACTTGGAGAAAACGAGGCTATTATTTTACTGTGATTAGTAAGAATTATTGTACAGTTCTGTGAATGCACACAGTGACTTACTAATATTTATCTGAATCTATAAAATGCTACAAGGAGACTACAATTTTGAAGGATTAAAAGCAATTGCAGACCAACCAAAGAATAAAATGGGTTACCAATTTATGTAAGGTCGATAACCTTGGAGAAGAGCAGGGGAAAAATTATTTTAGAAAGAAGTGCAATTTTAAAGCATTGGGGATAGTAATGGAGCTTAGTATGGAATGTTTTCAGTAAGTATGAGGAAAGAACGAAAGAAAACTCAATGTTAAATACAAAACAAAAAATGAAGAGTGGCACCAATACATGAAGACCAAGAAGAGAATAGAATATGGCACTGGAGATGCAGGGAAGGCAAAATGATACAAGGTCTCGTAAGTAACAATGGTGAGATGATAGACTATGGCAAGTTAAACAATGACTTCAGGAATATAATTCAACTGCGATTTCACTATTGCTATACTAAAATCTAAATGGTAGCCAATCTTAAAGACTTTTGAAACAGAATAAGAATCAAGGGATAAAGAGAAATATATTCCTGTCAAAGCAATTTATTTTATGAATTTGCTACCCATGACCATATATTCATATAAAGGATAAATAAAAATATGATTAAATTATATGCTTCTGAAGGACAATATCATATTAAGCAAGGCCATTTTGAAAGCTCCTCTTTTTTGACATGAGCTGCATCTCTGGTAATTTAATGTGCAAGTTGGTTTAGAAATAACAACATAAATTTAAGTTACTTCTGACTTTTTTTATGATCAGCATGTTCTCTTATAAAACAGTGAATCCTGCTACATAACACTGACTATAGATTGAAGTTTCAGGTGGATTCAAAAAGACCGCAAAAAGTGAATCAGAACTTTGATAACAAACAGACACTTGAAAAAAAGTGTGTCTAATCATGTACAGCTTGGAGAGTAATGGAAGATTTGCTTCCTCTTTACTTCCAATCAGTAGTTGCAATTAAGAAGGTTGAGCATCTGAAAATGAACTGCTGAAAATCTCCTGTGAATAAAAGGGGCTATGGCAATTGTAAGCAAAAAGGTTTAAAGACTTCAGAAGCCATTTAAAAGTTCTCTCTCTTCACTGGCTAATTTGCTAAGTACAACAATGAAAAAATGTACTAAGAGAGAACAGCCTCCTGTTGGAAGTATGAGAAATTCAACAGTTTTCACGTGGTGGATATTTTTCTCTCTTATGGTCACTGTTCTAGAGGTAGGAGCTACGTTTCATGCTTCCTCTTTCTCCTTTGAGGTTTCTGTGTTCTCCTTCTTAATGCTTTACCAAAGACCACTGCTGTTGTCTTAAGAAAACAATTTGTTTGATTCAAGACAGTAGAGACTCTACTATCAATTGATTTAAATTCCAGTTAATCATCATTCTTCCTCTATGTAAGATATAGCAAGGTTAAGTACAATCTCCTATGAATAAAACTTTTGAACTTACAGCAGAAGTTTTCAGTTCTCCAGTTGAACACCATTTGATGGGACATAGCACATTGCCTTGAATACTCTGACAGTGTAGAGCAAGTGCAGTTGTTTTGTCCTGGCTCACTGCAGTCCTGCATATCAAGCTGGCAACGAATGACAAACCCATCCTTTGGCACGCTGCAGGTTGGTGACACTGAGTTAAGTAGCTGAGAGCAGATCATGGCCTAAATAAAAAGAGAAAGAAAATTGTTCCTAGTAGTGTTTCCCCCATGTGAAAACCACAATAGAATACCACTGCGAGTTATAATTTTCTTACTGGTTTGTTTGCTTTTTTTGCCCTACAGTTTAGTGATATGTATTTTACTTAAGATGCATGAGAAATTCATAAATAGAAAGGAATACAAATGCATTGTATAATAGAAGGATCTTGATATGTTGAATTAGCTCCACTTCTCATTAAGTTGAAAATTAAGTCATTCTTTCAGTACCATCAATCCCCCTAAAAATGGCTGAGAAGATTACAGGCAGGGAGTATGTTGTCTCATGGAGATTCAGTTCCAGGACAAACATCCCCCATATGAAGATAGCAACATTCATTCCCTTTTGAGCAAATATTTGATATGTTTGTATTGTCTATCATGTTGCCTACTGCAGTATAAGGTCTCAAAGAGAAACAATGTAAAAAGGTTAAACCTCCCAGCCAACAGAAGTTCTCCACCAGATCATAGAATCGTAGAATCATTAAGGTTGGAAAGGACCTCTGAGATCATCGAGTACAACCGTTAACCTAACTGCCAGGTCCACCTCTAAACGATAACCCTAAGCACCACATCCGCATGTTTTTTTGAACGCTTCCAGGGACTGTGATTGCACCACTTCCCTGGGCAGTCTGTTCCAATGCCTAACCACTCTCTGTGAAGAAATTTTTCCCAATATCTAATCTAAACTTCCCCTGGTGCAACTTGAGGCCATTTCCTCTTGTCCTATCACTTGTTACCTGGGAGAAGAGACCGACCCCCACCTCACTACAACCTTCTTTCAGGTAGTTGTAGAGAGCAACAAGGTCTCCCCTCAGCCTCCTCTTCTCCAGACTAAACAACCCCAGTTCCCGCAGCCGCTCCTTATAAGACTTGTTCTCCAGACCCTTCACCAGCTTCGTTGCCCTTCTCTGGACACGCTCCAGCACTTCAATGTCTTTCTTGTAGTGAGGGGCCCAAAACTGAACACAGTATTCAAGATGCGGCCTCACCAGTGCTGACTATAGGGACACTATCACCTCCCTGGTCCTGCTGGCTGTACTATTTCTGATACAGGCCAGGATGCCATTGGCCTTCTTGGCCACCTGAGCAAACTGCTGGCTCATGTTCAGCTGGCTGTCAAGCAGCACTCCCAGGTCCTTTTCCACTGGGCAGCTCTCCAGCCACTCTCCCCCAGTCAAGACCAAACTAATTTTCCAGTGTGAATACAAGTAACATTTACAATCCTCTTCTTCAGAAAAATATGTTCATCACAGGACCCACAGAAACTCCTGGTTTTTATTCCTGCTCTTCTTGTTAAAGAGATGATACAAAACTAATGTTTCCCTTTTTTTCTGTTCTGGGAAAAGGAGAATCTCAGAAGAATTCCAGCTGGCTCTTCTTCTGTAGTATCAAAGTTAAACTTTATAGCAAGAAGAATGTTTTCTATGTTCAAACTAAGAGATCCTTGGGTTGCTAGAAAAATAAGATGAAACTATTAAGGAAAGAAGAAGAAAAATTGCCTATTTCAAGAAAAAACTTTTTAAACATTCTGTAATTACTAGTAATGCATATACTGTGTACAAATAAGTACATGAGAATTGCGAAGTAAGATCATATTCTTGTGAGGCAGTACAAACAGAACCAAAGAGCATGATCATTCTATGTAAAGTGAGATGCTTTTTAGACGATAGCAATGAGTGCTTGCCATTAGGTATATGGTGACTTTATGACCTCCTAGGTAGAAAAAAGAGCAGGTTGCTGAGAGAAATTATGGAGTTTCCATCTCCTCAGCCTCGAAGATCTGCCCAGGAGATACTCAAAACCTACTAGGACATTGTCCTGGACAACCTGCTCTAGCTGACCCTGCTTGAGCAGAGGGTTGGTCTACATGATCTGAAGAGATCCCTTCTAAGCTAAACCATTCTGTGATTCTGTAAAACCTGTGTGGGAATGCAAAATTTGAGTTTCCCTGGTGAAAAAACTTAACAGGATCAACCTAAGTAGGATTCGATTCCTGTAGCTGCAAAATCTAATAGAAGACCTTCTGTTCTTTGCTGCTACCAAGCTTCCTCTTTCGACCGTGGTTACATGGATGCATCATGTTTCACGTACACTGCTTTTCTTGTCATCTAGGACTGGAAGTGATAGCAGTTGATAGTTGTTGGCCCTGTTATGACCACTGTTATCTGGCAATATGTTTAAAGCATCATTGAATGTCTTCAAGTCTGCACAGCTTATAATGTCAGATCTCTAGTTATTGAATAAAAAGTTCTTTAAAGCTTCACTCGTTTCCATGAATTTCCTGCGATGACCTGCATGAAATTTCAGGAAGCTGTAAGCTAAATGCTGGGTTTATATGAGCAATATAGGTCCAGACTCAAAAATGCCCATGGGCCTTTTTTAAAATGCATTTTAATGCAAAGAACTCCTTTTCTTTCTCATATCATGCTATGCAAATTTTGACTTTATCCATTTTCATGGAAGTTGGTTTTATGAAACCACTGCCTCTCTCTTGTTGGTTTCTATCTATCTTTCCACCTCTGTTAAGAATCATGCTGCAGAAAAGCCAAGAAGATCTTTCTTACGTATTTTTTGTGAGGAATGGTGGTAACTGATATCTCCTCAGACAGGCAGATCTCTGATGGATCATCCATTTTTTGTAATGCAGCAAATTTATACGTATCCAGCAATTTACCTGTAAAATGAAGGGTTATAATTTGTCAGGAAAAAGCCCACATGGATTTGTTTAATTGTTGCTGTGATGTAGCAAAACTCAGATCCTTCTCTTTGACTGTGCAAGGTCCTACTAATTACTCCTCCTGATGATAACAACTACCTCTTTTGGCCTTTACCTGGAGTTTATTCAGTAACGTATACTTTTACCACCTTGACCATTTCTCTGAGCTATTTCCTAATCTACCACATCTACTATCTTACATGATACCAGCTGCTATTGTTTTTCTGCCAGCCGTGTTATCTTTTGCCAACTGGTAATTCACGCCTCTTCTCCTCATCCCCCATTCTTATATTTTCCCCTACACGTGGGGTTAAACTCATCACAACCCAAAAAATATTGTATACTTTTTAGAAATCTTTTCTGTCATGTGTACAGAAAACTGTATCTGGCTGTGTTGATCTGACATTAGTTTACTGTGCAATTTAATGTCTCCACACTAGCACTGTAGTTCAGATTAGCAGTGTGTTTTTAGAGCAAATCTTCCAAACATCCCCATTCCCTACTATTTGATTTCCATTGTGGAGTGGTTTTGGCATACAGAGTTCCTTTAAGATGAAACCAAGCCAGAAGATGTGCTCTAAGAGCATGTGTAATGAGCTCCAACTGCTAATGGGCAGTTCAATAGACCAGATTACAGTGACTCTAGAAGTGAACACCCTAAACCACATATAGCACAGATGTTGAGTCCTCAGCACCAACTATTTTGTTCTAAAGATCCACCCTTATTGGGACGCACTACATGTTAATATTCTTGTCCACTATGTTCTTTTAATTATAGCCTCATTCTTGCTTCTACCTAATGTAATCATTTCCCACACTGTGCCTTGTTATGAACCTGGACTGTTCTGAAAGTTAAGTGAGAGAGTGATCCTTGCCACCTCTTTCTAAAATATAAGAGAGTCCTTATAATTTGTCTGAGGAACCCACAATATTATCATCATAGCAAATAATAGCGTGTAGCATAATCATACGATAGGTATGCTGGTGACCTCTGAAAGTGCTTTACTTAATTCTGAAACTGAGTGAGCAGTCAGAGCAATGTTAGTACAGTACTAAATTTCCACGTTGACTCAGTTTAACCAGTTCTCCTTCCATCTGGCCTGTCCTTAGATCTTACCTTCACTCACAAATTCATTCAATTCATAACCATCATAATTTCCACACATTCCACAGGTTTTCCCCATATATTTTTTTTCAGTCAAAACCTAAAATAAAATAAACCAAAACATTTAAAAGGATCACCCCAAGTAAAATCATCTATACAGCATTACCTTTCTCGAACAAATTCAGTTCAAGGATCTAATTAAAGGTGATCCTTCTCATTAATTTCAGTGACTTGATTGGAAGAAAAGTTTTGGAAGCAGTAACTTCTTTTCCCAATAGGCAAATAGTGATTGTTGTAATTTTTTTATTTAATAAAAGAATAAGATTCTAAGACATTTGCAGAGAATTGAGGGGGGATAATATTCTAAGCAGCCAGAAAAAAATAGAAAAGGAAATGATGCTGTTTCCTTGCTCATATCTTTGTTGGCGAAGCACGAATTTCAGATTTGTTCTCTTAAGAAGGTTATTCAATTATCTATTGCTCTGGAGAGTAAAGTGGTAATATTACTACTGGCTACAATTGATGAATTATTATGAAAACCTTAGATCAGAGGAAATAATTTGACTCTACACAGAATACAGCGTGTACCTATCACAGTAGCATTTCCTGTTATATGCGTGATAGTAATGCTGGTAAATCTCCCAGACAATTTATTACATAACAATCTCCCTGTTTTAGCAAACTTACCAATTCAGAATTTGGTGTATTTTGTGGCATTAATATCACAGGTCATGGTGAGAAAATGTATCCTGTTCCCTAAAATATATCAAGGATTTTGGAGGGAAAAGATGAAAAGATTCAGAAAAAGGAAAGAAACAAAGGAGCTGGTAGGAGCACTGTATGTTTGAAACCAAAAGATGTCCAAGCACAGCAGAAATGACAAAACTATGGCATACACTATTAAATTCCACACAACTTTAAACAATTTCAAACAACTTCAACATCCCTTTAGCAAAACATTGTAGCTGCTGGAATAGCCTGAGGAAAGTTTAAAATCTGTGAAAGCGTCCACAAATCTCAACAGTGGTGGCTTTAGTTAACTACCAATGTTGGAAGTGAAAGGAACATGCAGGTATAAAAAGCAAAGTTTATTTCAAGAGGAATGGATGAAGCAGGAAAAAAATAAATATCCAAATAGTAAACACATGCAAAAAGCACCCATTAAGTCTAAAGAGATCTTGTCATTCCAGTAAGTCAGGGAGAATTTTCTCTTCTGCTTTATGAGAACATTCTACTAACCATGAGATAGTCATCATTGTTCCACATGACAACTAGCTCCATCTCCATCAGCTTAGCCACCAGACGGATGTTGCGTCCATAAGGTGCTATTTGAATTCCATTGCTAGTGTAAGGCAACTTAATGACACTGTAATAAGGTGACAAGAGACATTGACCTTCTCATACCAATATTATGCAGGTATTAGTTATCTTTTTTAGATATAATAAACATACAATCTGAGTTCTTGCAGCAACATGAAATAGAATTTTTTCCTTTGTAACTGTAACATTTCGAGATACATTAAAATTTCTGTTGATTGATTGAAAATCAATGTCAGCAGTTTCATGGAAGAATCACCAGGAGATGGTTGCATCCTGATTATACTAGTGAAAATGATTGCACAGGACTTAGCATCTTCACTTGGTTTGGTTTTGTTAGGGTATAGTTATATGTTTCAAGAATTTGTAACAATACAGTTTGTGTGGCAGAACTATTGTTGATTATCCTGAAGAGCTTCTATGGACGACAGCCTGTTAATATAGGAAGTATTGCTAGGACTGAAAACTGACAAGGTTAGAGAAAGCCATGATGGGACTGTTGTAGCAGAATTAGGTTTCCATCCTTACAGATGAATTCTAGTGCTACAGACTAACAACAACATTAAAGAACAAATATATTTTGCTAAGTACTCAGTAAGTATGTGACAATCATGGAAAAGTTGGTTGGAAGGGACCTTCTGAAGTTGCCCAGGCCAGCCTTTCACCTGAAGCAGGGCTATGTCCAACGCTAGACCAGGTCAGTCATGGCATTTGGTTCTTGTGAATGTAGGACAAAAATTTAAAATGCGGATCATTGGGTTAGACCCATAGATTTACATAATTTTTCTGGAACATAAACTAATAAAAGAAGTCTTTTCTAAATACAGTTTACTAAATTAAGATATAGCTGCAAGTTGTCTTTTTGTCGTGATGGTTATTGTACCCAAGTAAATATAATAAGATACAGACAATCCACAGTCAATTATTTCCTGTATCCGCATGTACTCACACACAAAAATTCAACACTGCCTATCTGATGAAAATGCTGAAAACTTCCCTGGAGAAATTTCCTTGTATGGGAGCAATTTGTCTAGAAGAATGATGAAGAACCCAAAGGTTCCCATCAGTGTAATTCCTCAGTAAAACAGCTGTTCTCTGGATATAGTAATCCTTGGAATAATGTGCACCACCAGTGGTCTCATGTACAAGGACTTCTTTGTAAGCCCCTCCAATATTTCTCTGTTGGTTGTAGAGTTCAAAGTTTCTCTTGTTCAAAGTTTCTCTTGTACCCTATATATCTGTTATCTTTTTAGCACAGGGGGTTCAGAGTTATCTGTCTCAAATCAAATGAATTCTAAGCAAAACACAGGAATTTCAACTAGTATCTACTAAAGAGTATAAGCCGTTCCATCTGTGCTTGTAGTAGAGATAAGCATAAGCAGACCGGTAGTATCTAGGAGACTGTAGTTTCAATGTAAGAACTGTTTTGGTCTGAGAAGGTTAGTTTATCCCTTTGCCTACACAAATGTACTCTAAGCTTGATTCAAATAACTGCAAATGAAATACTTATCTACAGAGTGTGAATGTTTGATAGGAAGAAATGAGTAGAGTCCAGTTAGGTGTGCTAACTTCTGTAATTTGTTAATTCATTTTTGATACAAAGTAGTCTTCTTTAGTGCAACTGCTGTATTAGTGCAACTGCTGTATTAGTGCAACTCCTTGCTTCCTTTAAACACTTTTATCCCATTCATCGCAGAATCTTACCCAACACTCCTGACAGAAATGCTGCCTTTCTCAACAATGACAACAGAAGGTCCCAGCTCAATAATGATCCTCGCAATTTTTTTGTCCAGGCCACGGCGGAACTGAATGTTGAAGTCTGGGCTGGTTTCATCACAAACAGTTGCAAAGATATAGTTGCAGGTCCCAGTGAAGTCATACTGGTATTTATCAAAGGTTGAAAAATGCCCTCCGCCCCAGGTAGAACAGGAATCCTTGCTCAAAACTATAAAAGTGAAAGAGAAAAATGGATTTAGGTCTCCCAACAGCATATTTGCTCATTCAGCTTGCCATTTCACATATAAATAGCAGGAAAAGCTAGTAAGTTTCTACTCAGATTAGTTATGTAAACAACATCCTAGCCATTTGTATTTTTGTAAACTCAAAATTTTATCTCATGTCAGGAAGTGAAAAAGTAGTTGGAGTTAAAGCAATATTCCTATTTACTGTAAGCAGAGGAGAGCTCCTTAACTTCCTAGCTTGGGAAAAAACCTTCCATGTCCTTTGTGGGTAATATAAAGGTTTACCTTCTTATTTCAGTCTGCTCAATCTGCTTGCAAAGGTGACAGCTTGCTACTGGAGAGACCTTTAACATCTTGGGCACAACATTTACAAAACTGTCTATGTCATTACTGTATCATGATTCATTGCACAGTCAGATCATTAGATATCCAAAGACAGTCTTCAAAGCTCAACTTGTAAGTAAGTCCCCACTTTTTTTGGCTCTGTGTTTGTGTGACAAAGTTCCAGCCAGCTTTGTAAATATATAGAATGCTTTAATTAGTTTTCATTTTTAAACAGTAATCACTTTTCATCTGAATGGACAGATTTTAGGAGGATGAAATGAATCATATTAAAAGAGATACAACTCCAGCGTTTGATGTTAGATATTTCTATACCTACTTAAAGCATTTGAACAGTCCCTCTGAAGTTGATAGAACTACTGAAGTAAGTAAAATCATGTCCTTGGTTATATATTTCCAGCCCCAGATTGTTACTTTTAATTTTTTATTTATTTTTGCTATATGAAGCTCAGGTATCTTAGAATATACCTTATAAGCACAAAGTATCAGGTAAGTTTAGCAAAGTCTACCTGCAATTTATATTCACTGCTTTAAAGCCAAAACATTTTTTTTACTCTTAAAGAGTGATCAAGTGACTAGAGAATGCTACTGTTTTTATTCAAGTCATGTAGAAAATACTGTTTCCCAATAAGCTGTTAGCTGTTGGCAAAAAGTACTCCTCTTCCGTACTTCTGTGCTGTCCAGAACGTCTGACTGGAAAACAGGAATTGGCTAATTGTTGTCATTGATCCTTCAAGCCTGATTCCAGCTAGTTTAATATATTGCGCTTAAGTGATACTGACCAGCAAACCTCAGCTTTTTTAGAGTGTGCCAAGAAATGCTTACCTGGGGTTGCACAACGGTCAGAGTGCAATAGGTGCCCCTTTCTATAAATATAGGAGTGCCTTTAGTGTATTTGTTTTTATTTAAATCTTATCAGAGAAAAATAAGAAATAGGAATGTCAATAACTCAGGAAAGTTTAAAACTACATTATATATTTGTCTTTTGAGTTCAGTTTTTATTAAGTGATATCTAGGGATTTTCTTTTAATTTGTGTATATCCATGTCCTACTGTTCCTATTGTTGTAAGAGCAAACAGAAGACAGAGATGAGTTGCTGAATATTTATTTTTTGGCTGATCACAAGCACTCAACTATTTTTACCTTTAGGATGAACTTCATGTAGCTTTTCCATGCTTATGCTGAATGAGAATTCACCTAATTCAAGCCACTCTCTGCTGCTTCTGCCTAAAGAAATGCTTCTCGTCATAATAAATATGCATTTTATATCATTCTTTTTGTTCTACACCTCTGGATTTTCCCCAAACTAGATTAAGAATTTCATTGTCAACCACTGTAATGCAGCAACTTTGGAGTACACAAAGTTGCTTTTTAACAGCATGTAACAGTAAAGCACAGTATTTTAATGTAAAACATTAAGATTATGGATTACTAGAAAGAATACAATTTAAATACAATATGACAGAAAAATTGTTCAGAACACTAGGACTGATACCCGTATTTATTTTAGAAGGGATCTAGTGAAAATTGTGTGTTTTCAGAAGGGTTATAGCCTTCTGTATCCTGTCTTAGCAGAGGAACAGCATGTCCTGTAAAATACAGGATATCAGGTTAGCATGATATATGCTAAACATTTATTCATTCTTGGCATAGATGTGGAAAACTAAATGTATAATGAATGACATTTAAATTCAAAAGTCAGTGCCTCACATTTCTTCAGAAAAGAACATGTGAAAAGGTGTATTGGTTCTGACCAAGGATTGATGTAGCTCGGTATTTTATTTCCAACAGTGATCGTTAAAAGACTGCCCAAGGGAAGAGTATCATCAGGTCAAGCACTTATACTTCCCCAGATACTCTCTCAGTCTCCAATTATTTTCAATGCAGGGGATTTTTTGAGGCTGTTGGGATTTGTCCGCTTACCCACCTTGTGCTCTGGCTTCCAAGTACTTGTTTAGCCTCCTTTTGAACTGAAATGAAACTTTCTTTGTAACAGAAAATACCACAATCACTGCTGTCAAAAGCTACCATTTTAAGAGTTAACATTTTAACAATATCCTTTCTAACAGTACTTCTGATAGCTAATATTTGTAGTACTTTAAAGCTATAGTATGCTAATTATTTTGTGCTTTGGCATGGCACACATTTTTATGCAAGTAAGATAGTGTTATCTTACTATCTTTTGTATTTCTTCGACTCAGAAGGACTAGCACAAATTTGCAGTAAGTAGGTGGCTGGAGTTAAGTTTGCTTACAGATTTGGGTGCATGCACACAAGCCATTTTTAGGAGTTAAGGGAAAACTGAGAAACTACCAGAACTGTGGCAACAATAGCTTCAGCTGGCACAGCTGGATGTTGAAGCTGAGATCTGTCCATACCCTGACTCCCCACTGGCTGCTGGCTATAAAGGTGAGGAAGAACTATTCCATGTTCCGATCTTTCACTTGCACATAAATTTGTTTTAACCTGCAGCCTTTAAAATAATCTCATAGACCTAGCCTCTATGGAGAATCAGCTTTACTTCATTTCCTTGATTTTGCAGCATTAAAAGAATCCATTTCCTAAATTCTTAGATAATATTAGGCAGTAGTCTGCAGGAATGAAGATCAAAGAGATCACACAAATGACCTCAGTAGCAAATTTCTAAATGTGGAAGGTTACTAAACTGCTCTCAGTTTCTATCCTTAGGCATCAAAACCTCAGCATGGTACAATAAACCACTTTCCAATTAGTGTAAAACTTATCAGAGAAAGACAACATATTTTATTGTCTTTTTATAGGCAAACTCTTCATTAGGAATTTCTAAAACTAATGCTTTAAAACATATGCTCCTTGAGGCAAGGACTTATTTTTATTATATGTTTTGTACTGTATCTTCTGCAATATGGAATTGATGCTGAATGGAGTTGTTACTCATAGTTGCAACATGAACATTAAATACCAGGTCAGGTACTTACTTCTTTGCAGAGATTCTTTCTGTTTTTGGAGAAAAAATTGGGGCCAATAATTTCCTTCAAAAGCTGTGAAAGGAAAAAGACAACAAGAAGAAGTTATCCTCTGAGCACAAGGAAGTTGAATATTTGCATATTTATTTATTTATTTTTAAACATGGTACAAGTCAAGGCAGGGTTAACATATATAAATTGTGTCCTGCTACACAAAACTGAATGGAAACTATAGTGAAAAACCACATAATTCAGCTTGTAATAAAAAATTTTTCTACGACTGGAAAAATGTTACCAAAAGGTGCCAGAAATCCTATGCAATATGAGATTTCCTGTACTTCATCCTCAAATCCTATGTTCCTCATTAGAAAAATGTGGGATAAGTCTTTCCTCATGTTTTTGAATTCTTATTCCACCGTCTGGGTAGAAGTAGTGGCAGGAACAGCCAAAACTGGGAAAATATGGGAAAAGTAATGTCCCATGTATTCTTCAAAAGAATCACGGGATCTGTAGCTGAAGAGTGGGAAATCCCCAGGCCTCATTGTTGCTTTTGCTGCTCATGTTAAGGCAGAATGATGAAAGTTGTTACCTGCTCCCTTCCACACACCTCTTCACAAAGCCTGTTCTGGTTATGAGAAGCCAAGGAATGTTTAGCAAATGTGGAGTACTGTATGGTTGCTCTTCCATCACAGACCCAGACCTACTGCATGTGCACAACTGCACCATGTCCTCATACACGCCCAAAGGTTCTTTCGCCTAGCACCTTGCTTCCTGCCCAAAGTGCGAAGAGAGTAAGACAGATGTTGAAAAGGGCTGCCACAGCCAATCTACAAGCAGTGAGCCCTGTGCAGGGCCAGAGGGGGTGCATGCATGGAGTGAGTTGTCATAGAGTCAATCGCTGGGTGGTAACAACCAAAGCAAGCTGTAAGAAAAAGGACTGGAGGTGCTTCAGAAATGTGCTACGCATTTTTAAAGTTTGTCAGGTCCAGTATTAGATAGCAGGAGCAGATATCCTGTGGAAACCATATAATTCTCTATTATATGTTTAGGATCTTTTGCAACAGAGAAAACAGGAAGGCATGTTATGGCAGAAGGTTTCTTTAATCACATTAACCAGGCCAAGTCTACGTACATATCTATATATATATATATTACAGCTCTGCAGGCTTCTGTTGCTTCCTCATATACTGAAGACAATAAAAGCCCCTAGGGAGCTCACCAACTGTAACAGACTCTCTAGCCAATTCCACGCTGTGCTGCTGAATGTGAGATAATATTTATCATGTGATATCTCAAGGATTGTAGGAAAACAGGTGAGGCTCTGCCTTATATGTGAGGCTAGATTAAGGCACAAGAGGGTGATTTGGAGAATAAGAGTTTCAGCACATGCCCTTACTTTGAATCTGAGATATAGACATCTCCAACTTCCCCATCAGTCTGTGTTTCAGCTCTTCTCTGAAATAATACTTATTGAAAAAGATGTTATCTGGATAAACTAATCTCAGCTTTTAAGAGCTAAAATACTACACTGGTGGAATTGTATACAATGAATACCTAGACAGAAGGGAAATAAATCAAGGATGTAAGTTCAATGACAGAAGTGCTCCCACCCCAAATGTTGTTCTAGTATCTTTAAATGACATTCTTCTCAGCCAGTTGTCTAGACTGTTTTCGCAGGCTGTGAAAGTAAATACAAATTTGCTGAGTACAATTTGACTTGCAAACTATGTGTCTAACATGGAACAAATGGATTATACACAAAAATTCTATTCCTCTCCACTGGTGTAAAGGAAACCTTAGGTGACTAGCTGTGGTGTAAATGCCACAGCAGAAGTTCAGTGAGATGTATTCCCTCTATCATTCTTCCTAGATATTGTGTCCATTTCAATGGGACGGTGCTCTGCAAACAAAAAATGAAATTCAAGAGTACAATATAACATAATTTTTCTAAGTTGGAGTAAGTTACCAGCATAATAACTTCTTGATAAACTAAACAATAACATTTCCACAAGAAAGAAACAGCACAAAGCGATCTTATTAGCTGTTGAGTTGCAAGCTGCTATACTCACTGCGTGGCCAGCACTTCAGCTTCCACAGTTGTCTCACACACTCATCAGACAATCATTGTAGATCCTATTCATGCTAGCAGGCATCTCTAGAATACAGCATGCTGCTGCTTCTGTCCTTCCAAGTTCCTAGTGAGCCACACATCACAGTAACACAGCACACCACAAAAAGAGTCAGTTTGTGTGGCTATCGAGCTAACACTCTTTACACCCAGAGTTGCTGCTGCCTTTTCTGAGCCCCTTGATTTTGGTATCCCCATTGGTTAAAAAATCTATTATTGTTGGTTTAACAGTTTTGCAATCACTACAGTTCAATCCCAAACTACAAACCCTACATTAATGGGATTTAAAAGTGTGTAACAGCTGCCTTCAGAGGATACTTGATTTGTAGGAGTTGAAGATATGCCTAAAACAATATTTCAAGTGATATCTATCTAGAGAGCTTGATGTAAAACAAAAAGTCTAATACTTTATGGGCAAATATTTTAGACCAGAACAGACAGTTTGGTTTACAAAGCTTATTTGTAAGCTTTTCAAACACAAAATTCACAAGTCTAAGCATGCCAATCAATTACCAAATGTTACAAATACTCCAGGTTTGGTAATTAGATTAAAAAATTGAATGTAATAATCATCCTGGATTGCATGGAGCTGTGCAAGAATTATACTGAAAATAACTAAGGATATGAAATCCACTTTAATATTTTCCTCAAAGAACGGCTAGTAATACAAATACAGAGCCATTTGCTGACTATCTGTCAGTCTGTATCCTGTCAGATCAAACTATTAAACTAGTTGCAGTACAGTAATTATTCTCAGCATTTACATTCTTCTTCTCACATTTAACTCTGAAGAGATTAATAAAATCATCCTGGCAATTTTATTAACCATTCACAACCACATGAAATGGTGGATTGTATAGATGCAGCCAGTGCTATGGCCTCATGTAGAAGTTGTATCTAGCAACCATTTAGGAATTTTTCATTGAAAAGCCTGTTCTAGTGGTAAATGAGATTTCTAAACTACTGAAATCTTCCTTACTGACATATTACTATTATTGCAAGTATTGTTTTCCTTTGAGAAATGGGATGATTTTGAGTTGACATGAAATACTTAATTTTGAATTAGCTTGACAGAACTTTAGACAGACTTTCACTTTTCTTAGATAAAGGAAGTTTGACTTTCAATTCCTACTCTACTCTAGTTGGCCCGACTTCCTTGAGAACTGTATCTGTCAAAGTGCAGCTTCTGTGTGGTCAGTCTGTCTAGTACATGACAGCAATACAATCCAGACAGGGAACTTGACTTACTGTGAAGAAATAAGTAATTATTTTCCTATACTACAGTTGCTATGAGACATCCCTATGAGAAAATATAATTTTATGTTGTAACGACTTCAATCAAATTATTTCACATCAGCTAAATGAATGAAAGCAAAACATTTCCATTTAATGTAAAACTTTGAAATGAAAAGATTTTTGTACTTCCAAATACAAATAATTTGGGATTTCTGACCTGTAAAGAGTTCAGTTTTTATCTTCTTGTTTGGAACAAAAAGAAATGTTGTAATGTCAGAAGTTCTGGAAAAGACAAGAGCTTTAAAATAAATTATATAAGCCTGCAATGAAATTTAACAGCAAGGGTAGTGCTAGAGTCATAGCTGTAAGACTAGTAGTTGCACATGTTCATGATGATTTCTCTTCAATATGGAATTATTAACTCCCTTTGTCTCTTGCAAAACAAGATGGCTAAACAGCATAAATCAAGGTAACTTCATAGTTACATACTTAGTAAGAAAAAATATCACGACTGTACATAAACATCTTTGATCCATGCATGCAGTTTTGACTGCTGAAATATCTAAATTTAATCAATGAATCAGCATCTCTTATTAACTAAAACCTAGAACTAACAGTTTTAATCTAGTTTTAAACTTCTGTAGGTTTTTAAAATGAGGCTACTGCATGTTTACTGGTTTTTTTTGAGTTATCAAGGGAAAGAAGAAGTGGGTTTGCCAGTTTCCATCAGACTTCATATAAAATATATGTTCTTCCAATGAATATTTATATTTCTAGTTAGAGACAGACTCAAGGTATGGAATTGGGATGCAGATCCATGATGAGGAGAACTGGAGCCCTTGCTTTGATTTAACTCATTCTAAAGAGACAAGACTTGGGTCTAGAGTTCGAAACAATAACCATCCCGCATGTTGGCCAGTTTTAGAACATACAAATCAACTTCGTATGGTTCAGATATGCCTCCAAAAATTGTCTGATTTCAAAATCTTACTTGACAGAATGAAATCTCTATTTGTTTTCATAGTCTCCAAACTTGTGTGGCATTTCAAGGCCCCAAAATGTTGATACATCCCAAAGTGAGAAGACCACTCTGTAAGAATCTTCTAGATCCTACTTTTAGGCTTTTATGTTTAAATTCAACTGAAGTTCCATCCTAGACAACACAGCCCTTTATAGATGAGGCCCTATTTGCAATTGCCAATTTTATACATAAAGCTTGTGGCTGAGTGGGGTCAACAGTAATTTTCCATTTGATTGAGAATATTAGTATATATAGTAATACATCTACTCATCTAACACATGAAGTCATGTAGATTAAGAACTTGCACGCATCTGCATTTGGGGTTAGGACCCACGTTCATGTACTTGACTTGATCTTGGTTACAATAGTGCTAATACAGTGAATGGAGTTATACTTGATTTATAGCAATGTAGTTGAGATTAGAAATTGGCTCTGAGAGTCTACAAAAGGGTTGAGTTGCTTGTATTTTATTTTTTTTTAGTGCTACCATTTAAGTCAGTGATTTAAGAGTAATACATGTCCTTGCGCAATTTGAACTATATGGGTCATTAAATGTAGTAAACACAATACAGATGAAATAAATTTAACTTTGTCCAAGCTAAAGCAGGTGAAGTATGCTTTTTAGCAGCTTGCAACATGTTCTTGAAATCAGAATGGTAACAATTGATAATTACAGAGAATATACAGAAGAGATAAAAAGAAACCGTTATCTTAAGCAATGTCAAACCATGGCAAAATAGGCTCACTCTCAAAGAATCCACTGAAAACACTACAGGAAGAGGAATGAGTAAGAAGGCAGAGTAGCTACAGAGTCAATGAACTTACTTGTCATGTCTTTTTAAAAAATTACAGTGTCATCTGATATTCAGATGGGTTGGATCAAAAAGTAAGACAGAGCCCTTTAAAAGACTAAAGAATTACATTGAATAATGTATGGAGGAATACTTTAAGAATCATGTAAAATTTTTAGACTGGAATCCTTTGCCTGTTTTCCAGCACAGGATTCTTTCTATCACATCATTCTTCAAAAAAGTAATGCCATCCCATAGCTCATACTTAATACTTTTTGCAGTTTGCATAACAAAGGAAAAAGGTTTTGATCATCACTCCACACAGAAGATATACAGCTTCCACAATGACATCACTAGAGCACTGCATCAAGAACATGCCCAAGATGAAGGCACTTGGCAGCTTGGAAATGCAACAAGTCCATTAAAAAAAATATTCCCTGTATCTAGGGAACTAATTTTAGGGAATGATCCAACAAATCAGTAACCATGTTTCTAAAAAAAGTTAAGAACAAATAGTTCTATTTCAGTCATGTATTTATTAAATATGCAGTTGTGTTTTAAGATGCAGTGAGGGAGAAGAAAATGTGTAAACTTAATTCTGATGGTTATGGGAAAGGAGAGCAAGACCTGAACCTCATGTGTGGTAAAATTACAACGGAGTCACCCACTTTTTGTTTCAATACATGCATATTTCCCTTCATATCATATACCAAGATGAAGACAGGCATCTTAGACTTACCGGCAGATTGCAGAAAACTGCAGAAGATGAGAAGTATTACTGTCGGAAACATGATGCATGCCCTAACTGGAGAGTTTTTTTCAGTACTCTCCTCTGTTCCAAATGGGCAGTGCCTCTGCTGCCACTTTCTAGGCTTACCTCTTCAAGCTTGGATGCTTTATATATGGAACTGCAATTCCCTCCCTCATTCCCATGGCTTTCAGAAATTGCAACAGCAGAGCACCCGCCAAACAGGATCTCCTCTTTATCAAGTTCAACACACCTAAATGGCATTTAGAAAGAAAAGAAAAAAGAAAACACAAACCTCCTCCAGTTCATTATCATTCTTACAAGGTTTTTATAATGGCTTCTATTTGTAACAGCTCAAACACATTTAACTTCATTTACTGAACAAATTCGGGATTATACCCAAAAGCAATATGCAACAGACAAATTATACACAAATTATGATCACTATCTGATTAGGAGAGGAATAATATTGGACCAGTACACAAAGTGGAAGAATGAAGTGCAGGAGTTTTGGAACTGCTGGAAAGAATGTCTGGATAAAAGATGGTAAGGCATGAATGGAAATGGCCTCAAGCTGTGCCAGGGGAAGTTTAGGTTGGATATGAAGAAAAACTTCTTCACCAAAAGGGTAGTCAGCCATTGGAACAGGCTGCCCAGGGAAGTGGTTGAGTCTCCATCCCTGGAGGTATTTAAAAGAAGGGTAGACGTGGTGCTCGAGGACATGGTTTAGTGGTGGACTTCGTAGTGATAGGTTAATGGTTGGACTCGATGATCTTAAGGGTCTTTTCCAACCTTAATGATTCTATGATTCTATAATGAATAGAGATACAGATCTCAGATTTTATTAACTCTTCTTTCATCAACTTTTATTCACTCTCCTGGGTGACTGTGTTCATCTCCTCCTTGTGTGACTTTTTAAGCAAAATGATAAACTTTGCCTCAGTAAAAAGGGCTGTCCATGGTACAAGCACGGGAATAATACAGCTTCTTTGCTGAGTTTACAGGGGAGCTAAGTAAGCTCTTGCCTACCACCTTAGCACTGCCAAAGGCAGAGGGCAGTCTATGTTACAAAATGGGAAAGGCTATTTCATTGTGGTACTTTGGCAACTCTGACAAGTTCATTTCCACCTTCCCACCAACATCCCAAAAGATCAGTTCCAGTTCTGTTACAACACTTGGATCTCTCCACATCAGAGGTGAAGTGCTGAATGCACTGGATATGTTCACGGTATTATTGCCACCACTGAACTGACACAACACAAGAAGAACTTTACTTGCTTGATCCTGTCACTTTTCACTAGCACATTAATTACTTCAGGAAAAAATAGTCTAGCATTCTTTTTCTTAAAAACTGGCTCCTCACCATGTTCTCAGTTATTCCTTCTGAGTGGTACAAAGAAGCACAGGGGAGACAGTGACCTTCCTTTAATGGAATTTCAGTCCTGGCTCAATCTGGTTGTAATTAAAATAAAAACATTAAATTTTAATTGAAATGAAGGTCTGCCTTATTTCTTTTGCCTTTTCTTCTCTCCCCACTACTCCCCCAGGCAACTGAAGGGTAAAGTATATGGTTGTTGATAATAGAATTGTGATCCTAATTCCAAAATTCCTGTTGAATTAGGCATCTGCCTTATAACAGAACAAAGTAAATCAGCAAAATCAAGAAAAATTACTTTTGGTGAGAAAAAAAATCCATTTAGTTAAACCCCAGACATTTAAGAAAGAATTTTACAGCAAGTATTTGACCACATCTACATACTGATCATTAGCATACCCTATGGTTTCAACTGGATTGTGAAAATTTAGTATTAAAATCCTCCACAAGATAAGACAAGAACAATCTCATCACCTTTGATGCTGTTGCACTCGATGCATCATTTTTTGTTTACATATCCTTTTCACAGATTTCACCTTAATGTAGTTAAAATAATTGAACTTTTAAAATTAAACGTAATAATGTGAGAATTACCATTTGACTCCAATATGTAAAAATTGTATGTGACTTTTACATAGCTCCCTTCTGGGATGCAGGAGTTCATATACTTTAAAAGTGCATGATAACTGCTCAGTACTTTCTGAATAAACAGGACCTTCTTCCAAAAGCTGTCAACATAAATACCCATATCACATGTCACTTCTGAAAATCTTGGTCAAAGTGCAAAAATATTAAGTCCTCAAAACAGCCTGAATAATTAGATTGATACTACAATAAATCTACTATTAAGGTTTCACAATTGTATATATTACATTAATTTCTGGCAAATCAGCTCTAAGTTCTTATTAATGAAATCCAAAACAGAATTTCATTTTTCACACTTTTAGGAAATAACTGCTAAATGAAGATCAGGAACAGTAGTGCTCCCTAACAACTCAAACTTGATCACTGATAGTGTCATACAGAAATTTACTTTCCTTTGACAGAAAAGATGAAGAAAATTTCATCACTGTTGTCAAGTAGGTATTTATTTTCATTTGTTACATTTCTACATAATCTTTCTGTCAAGCAGTAATAAATTAAAACAGCTGATATCAAAGAGCATTCCATGGATTGCTCATTTCCAGAGCTGGGCACTCGAGAACAACATTTTTGCTATCAAAGGTACCAGACTGACACCTCATGGAACTAAGATTACTGGTAATGTGTGAGAAGGTACCAAAGCCTTTATACTTACCGAACAGCTAATTTTCCTCTTCTATTACCATGCCTTCAAGCTTTTCTCTGTAGCCTTCATGTTTACCAAAACCTTTTATGCCTTTATTATATGAACATTAAGAAGAACTCATGAAATGCAAATACTGGCAAAAGTTATTACAAATACTTATCCAAAATATTGTTGTTTTCAGTTCCCCATATTTGTAGCACTGTTCTTAGCTGACACTTATTCTATCCGAGAAGTCAGGATAAAGATTTTACCTTCAGCTATCCTGGAAGGAATTTCACTGAATTAGCCTAAATACTTATGATTCAGCAAGTAACTTGTTATTTTATGAGGACATCCAATGATGACATAAATACAATTAATCAAAAGCAGCCATCTACAACTACATTTAAGTATACTTACTTACATACTCCAGACCAAGATAAAAGCATTTGCAGCAGAACTATGAGAAGTGACTAAGTTCGCAGTACATAGACAATTATTTTATGCGGAAGAGCTTTGTGAAAAATTGTCTATCCAGCTGCAGTGAGAGAATGATGCCTCTAATCAATGGGGGTTTTCCATGTCATAATTATAACTGATTTAGTAACATCATTAACTGTCAGAAACTGGCATTCTACAGGTGAGCAGAGGTTATTCTGGCCATATACATTATCCAGTAAAAGTTTCTCAGTATTTAGGTATAGTTTAGTTTCCAGCATCATTTATACTTCTTGAAGATTTTGAAATGTCAAAGGAATTTATGTTAAGCCAGAAATTATGCATATTGAGAGAGTCATAGCACTTTAACAGACCATCTTACACAGTTTAATTCATCTAGGAAATTATAGGTATATCAATTCTAGAATATTTTGATGCTTTTATGAAGATCCCTAAGAAAACATTCCACTTCCAGTAATATACTCCTTCTTTGTGTATGATTTTAGTGGCCTTGCAGATATTTGGATAAATAGCTATGTATCTTCATAAAGAGTCAAACTAAAATATAGCATTTGATTAGCCCTAGGCCTTGTGGGTGTTCAAGTAACTTCCAACTTTTAAAGCTTGTGCCTGTAAGATTCCTTTGCTCTTTCTGGTATGTGAAGATACTGGCTACAGCTTGATAGCAATCTGACACAACAGCTGATCTGTTTTTTTTTTTTTTTTTTGAGCTCCAGTATTTGATTTTTTATCTTATTCAAATTTTAGATCATTATAAGATATATTGGTTTAACATGAGACTATTAAAAACATACATTCTTTAACTTCCAAATTATTGTAGGTGACTGGCCTTCAAACAAACTTTTTAGAATATTCATAATAGCATCATTGATGTACAATGAATATAACATATCTTAGAAATGCTGTATCAGAATTAGGTAAAATAAGGCTCTTGAATACAGCTGGGTTATTGTTATGACTGAGACATTCACTGTGACTGGCAGGGCAATCTCAGTTTCTATCTGCAATCAAATGGACTGTAAAATTTCAGCAGGAAGGTTTGACATTCCAGGGAATAGTATAGACTGTCTCAAGGTAACACTGTTTTGTTTCTATTAGCATATCTTAACTATATGCATATTTGAACATATCTGGTATGAATACAGACATGGAAAGAAGTTTGAAATCCTTTGAACATGAAATTGGAAAACAGGATTACCACATGAAGGAGATTTCAGGCCAATTTTTATCCAGTATCCTGTTCGAAAAAGCACCACAAATTAGCCTTAGAAATTTCACAATAGGTATGACAGAATGTTTCCTTCAGTATCTAATCCATTTTTAAATCTTCGTGAGATCACATTGTGGAAAATTAAACACTGTGCAATAGTCGCAAATGGGGAAGCTCCTCAGAAATATCAGACTTTTCTTATAGAATTCTGCATTTGACAAGAGCAGGGGCACATCCGTATCACTCAAGATTTTGACTGAACGGTAGTACCTCTGCCGTATAAGGCCAAAACACTAAATTCCTATACGGACAACTGAGTATATCTGACTGCATCTTTCATGCAAAATTTTCAAATTATTTATATAAACAGAACTTAGCTACAGGCTGAACAAAGCTTTAAACAATGAATGACTGAGAATTTTCTCCTGGACAACCAAAAAAAGAACTGAGCAAGCTTTTCTCTGTACTGTTGTGGAAGAAAGTTTGAATTCTCCACTACAGTGGAAAGGAGTGAAAAGGAAATATTCCTATGCTGTAACACATACTGAATATTTTATGTCCTGGTCTTCTGTTCTCACAAAAAATAGCTTAAGTGAAAAATTAAAGAAAGGCAAGTAGTTAGTATTGTTTTTTTTACATAAAATCCTTTAAATAAAGGCCAGAAAATCCAGTATTGTGAACATATGACAGGAAGGAAAAGAAGGATGGATGCAATGACTAGTCAAGTCAGAATGAAATGGGAAAGCATTAGTGCTTCACCTTACACAAGGTAATTTCATTACCATTCACCTATTTCGAAATAAACCAAAAGATCAACATAACTGCCATTACTATGCTAAACATAAGAAAACAAGCTCCCATTTTATCTGCTTGTTTCTCATTGTTATCTTTCAAGTAATTTAGCCAGGGAGCAAAGGATCACATACACTGCTTCTTCTCTAGGCTAAGCTTATTGCATACATCAGAGGCTCCTGTCTAGTTATCTGAGTAGCTGGCAGGCAATCAGGCAGGCAGGCACCACATAGCCAGCTGGTGGCCCCTGCTGCCAAGATGCTTTCCAAAGAAACTGACAGTAAAATAGATATACTCTGAGAATGTTCCA